>NC_134586.1:55013345-55350011 GCF_037038515.1 Microtus pennsylvanicus | reverse complement strand
GCGTCATGAGGATGAAGGGCTGTGTATAAAGTTGTTCCCTGCAGGAACTTGGGAACCCTCTGATTCCATTCCCCCCACCCACTGCCAGCTCCTAGGGCCTGGACATAGGACGTGCCAGGGCTGCTGGGTGGTTGTGGTGCTGGGAGGAGCCCGGGGCTTTCCCCAGCTTCTGCAGCCTCTGCTGTCCTCAGCAAGGCCCTGACTACAGCTCAGCTGTACCGAGTGTGCTGACCTTCCTGTCAGAGGTTTGGAGATGCAGAGGACCCTATGGTCTGTGTTTCCACCAGCGCTGGTTACAAAACATTTGAGACAAGAATTGAAACTGTGTGAAACAAGCAGTTTGGTCCTTATGCCCTAAACATCAGTCCACACAGCATAGTGATATGTGACCGTAGTCTGGAGAAGATCTAGAGCATACAGTGGCTGTGCAGAGGCCAGGCTGGCTCATATATGGGACTGGAACACCTGCTGTTTGGGGGCAGTGCCAGGGTCTCCTGGATCCAGTGCCCTTAGGATCCGTAGGGACAACTGGGCAGTGTTGTCAGAGGTGTCCTGCTTCTGTTCTGCGAACCTGCCATCCTGGCCCTCATTGGTCTACCTGTCGGCTTCTCTACAGAGCATGTTCGTGGTCATTAGAAGTGAGAAGGCCTCTGGGAAACTGCACTTCTGCCTGGTGTTGTTGAATGATAAGCAGGTGTGACCATGCTGGGCTCACGTACCACAGGCCAGCCGCTGGGCAGACAGAGAGGCAGCCCTTCTCACTGGGCAGAGGTGGCTGCTAGCCCTCCATCTTAGCTATGGTGTCACCGCCAGTGGTTGGCAGCTGGATTTGGGTCTGTTTCTCTGGGCCACTGTTTGAACCCTGGAGTGACACAGTCTGGCCGACACAATGGGGAAACTGTCTTCCCAGGTCAAGGGGCTTCTCTGAAGGTCACACAGAGAGGTGGCTGTGGGAAGAGTGGGCTCTAGTTCCCATGAGGGACTCACAGGTAGCTCATATGGGTTTCCTAGGCACTATCCTCCCTATAGGCACCAGTTACATTTAAAGTTGTCCTCACAGTCTGAAGCCAAGGACCACTGTGGGGGGGGGGATTCTTTAATTGGGCCCTTCCACATCAATCATCAATCAATACAACTTCTCTCAGCCAGGGCCTCAGGCCAGTCTGATCAATTGACATTCCCTCTTCACAGGTGACTC
This sequence comes from Microtus pennsylvanicus, assembly GCF_037038515.1. Classification (NCBI taxonomy): domain Eukaryota; kingdom Metazoa; phylum Chordata; class Mammalia; order Rodentia; family Cricetidae; genus Microtus; species Microtus pennsylvanicus. The sequence continues at coordinate 55,348,813 of NC_134586.1, read as the reverse complement.
AGGTTGTGTCAGGTTGACAGTACAAACTGTCCAGCACAGATGTATACCGCCATGCCTGGGGGAACAAGACCATGGGGATCAAAGTTTCTCTAAATATTCTGTCATCTTTATGAGTGGGATGTTCTCATGGTGTCTCTCAGGGCTGCCACTCCACGGGGACCAACTTTCTCTAAATCTTCTGTTTCTTTAATGTCTTTCTTTAAAAGAAGATTTATTGAGATCATATTTATAGCCAGAAGTCCCCTGCATTTGAAGGCATAGTTCAGTGGCTTTTAATGTATTCACAGTTATGCAGAAATCATCTAAACCTAATTCCAGATTATTCTCAGCATGTGTGGACTCCACAGCCTGTCCCAGCTGCTTCCTCAGCTTATGACTGCTCCCTCCCTTCTGCCCACTGATGTGCGGATTCCTGATGGTCTAGGATGCTCAGGAAACTCTCCACTGGGTTTCCTGACCATGTGCCACCTCCAGGGCTGTGGGGTTACCTCTCTGCCACTCTCCTAAGCCACGCCACTGCCGGTGCTTCTGGTTTTCTTCACAGATGTCTCCTCTGACCCACAGGGTCTCATTTCTGCTCTGCCTGGTCTGATCCCCATGATCTTGTCTCTGCTCTATCTGGTCTTGTTTTCGATCCCCATGGTCTCATCTTTGACCCACCCTGACTCATCTCCGCTCCCCAAGGTTTCTCGTCCTCAACTGGTATGCTCCAGTCTGTCCTAACCCAAAGATGAAGAGTGCACAGTGGTCCTGTGTGCAGGCTCAGCACCGGCGACGCTGCTGCTTTGATGCTCTCCATAGCCAGCTCTGCAGGAAGTCTGACCCCAGGAGAGCGGCTTCAGAGTCCTCAGCAGGCCCTGAGGAATGAGTAAGAGAGTGAGTGAGGGGCCTCTCTACCCCTGCGTGCCAGCCCTCAACACCGTGGCAGGAGCTTCAGGGGCCCCATTTTATTTGCTCCCCACAACAAAAGCATTTCCCCATGATCTGCACAAGGGCAGAGGATGTGCTCTTGCCGCCTGGCCTGCTGGGAGGATCCCAGCTTAGATGACTCAGATCTTTCTCACTGTATAACCTTCAGGCAAATAACTTGGCTGCCCTGTACAAGAGCCTTACAGAGGTCCTTCTGCCATCCTTTGTCTGCCACTGGAAGACAGGAGAACTTTGTAGGACTCTGCAAGGCCCTTGCCCCCATGGGCACACAGTGCTTCCCAGCTCGGTGCCCTGGGAAAGAGCCCAGTATGACTCTCAGAAAGTGGATTCCAGGCCCTGCTCCTCCTGCCTGTGTGACCGCAGGCAAAGGAGTCACCCTCTCTGAGCCTCAGTTCTGCATCTGGAAGATGTAGGAAGCCCTGTTAGGGCTCAGAGTGGCTGCAGAGCTCTGCTGTGTGGTGTGCTCTCTGCTTTCCCTGCAGGGGTTGCTGTGCTCTGGGGAGTGCAAGGAGCGTGGATTTGTGCTTTTGTTTTGACAGATCTGTGTCCTTTCTGCTCGTCAGAAGCCTGTCCCTCCTGCCAAAGAGCCAAGGGGCCAGGCCTGCTGGGGATGGGCTGGAGTGTTTAGCTGCTCACTTCCTGCCCCACCCATGTGTTTGTCATTTCAGCTGCCTCCAGATGTGCATCTGAGTGCTCCTCCCTGCCTGCCTCCTCCTTGTGCTGTGCTCCCCTTCTAGCTAAGTGTTCCTCCCTGCCTGTCATTTACTCTGTATTCCTCTGGCACTCCTTTGCTAGCCATGAACAAATGCCCAGCCTGAAGTCCTTTCTACCTGTAGTGTTGCCTGTTTGTGAGGTGACATTCCATTAAGGGTAAGCAAGTGGGTGGATTATGTGTCAGGTGCTGGATTCAACTCTGGCTATGTATGGATCTTTTCATTCCTTGAGATACCCTCAGGGGTTCACCGTCATTATACCCATTTTATAGATGGGTGATCGAGGCCCAGGGAGTTTAAGGGAACTATCATAGGTTCCAAGGCCAACGAAACAGAGAAATGTGCTGACTACCCACTTGGCCTTTTGCCCTGGTACTTCCTAGCCCTGCATGGCATCCCCCTGAGTGCCCAACTACACTGTACAGGCAAATGTGCCTCTATTGTCCAGATGGAGGCTCTGGAATAATTACAGGGCACTGGGCCCATTGGGCAGAACAGGGCTGGTGTGTAGCTGGCAGACTGTCGGCTTTTCTCTGGCCTCTGGCCTGGACCTCTTTGCGTCATTCAGTCCAGGGGCCAGAGAGCCAGAGTCTCTGGGATGTAGGTGGTGGAGTGTGGGAAGCTGAGCGCAGGGTCTGACTGTCCTGCTCTTGCTTAGAGAGCTGCTGAGCTTGGGATGGGATGGGCCAAGCTCCTGGATGGTGTTGGATGCCTGGGAACATGTCAGCAGCGAACAGAGGTGAGGCCTACCCTGCAGGGATGGTGTCCAGCTGTGGCTCAATGCCTGGGGGTCCACTACACCTTTGGGAGGCTGTGGCCCGGAAGCAGTTAGAGATACCAGGCTGGTGGAAGGTCAGATTCCACTTGTATAGAAGATGCTGGTTCTGTTGTTTCATGGGCTGGAGAGACTGAGCATGGTCACTTTTGGTTTTCTTCAGAATCCTGGGATCTGGAATTTCATCTGGAAGCTCCCAACATGTGAATACTGGCAGTTTATTCAAACAATTTAAAGCACCAAGAAAATGTGCAGTGGGCCTGACCTTGCTTCTGGGAGTGTTGACTGCCCTGCTCCTTCCCATGCCCAGGCATACAACCAGAACTCTGAAGAGGCTAGGGATAGGTGAGGAGCCTGCCAAAAGCCCAGGGAGCTCTGAGATGGAATCATGAGTCCTGACTCCTAGCTAGGGCTCCCTTCCCTGTGAAGACCCTCCCAGCTGAGCCAAAGCCCATGGGAAGCGCTTTCATGAAGGAGATGTGATTGGATCTGAGGGGACCAGCAGAACCCTGTGGCTCAGGGATGGTGGCAGTTTAGCTGCCATTAGGAAACCCACATCAGCTCTGGCTGTAGCTTGAGGAACAGAAGCAGTCAGGTCAGCATGTTGTTGAGATTCTAGGCGTCTACCCCTCCAGGCTATCTCCCTGCTGAGCAAAGAATAGGGCTGAGCAAGGTAGAAGGCCAGCTTGGAAGAATGAGGAGAGGGCAGTAGGCTGGGGAGGATGGTCAAGTAAGTGCAGTTGGCAAGGGATAAGGAACCCTCTTGTGTCACTTCCCAGGTATGGGCATAACAGCATACTTCCTGATAGAGATGGCCTTCAGTTGTGTGCTGGAGGTTTTGGTGTGAGGTGTAGACACCTGGGGAGAGGCCATGTGATCCATGGGAGTCCGAAGCTGGGTGTCTGACAGTTTGGATCTGGACTGTTTCCTAGAGGCTCATGTGGAAAGACTTGTTTGTAGACAGAAGTTTCTGTCCTGCCTGGTCCCACAGCCATTCAGTTCCAAATAAACACACAGAGGCTTATTTCAATTATAAACTGTTTGGCCTATTAGCTCAGGCTTATTACTAACTAGCTCTTACAACTTAAATTAACAAATCAAATTAACCATAATTCTTGTCTATGTTTAGCTACGTGGCTTGATACCTTTTCTCATTAAGGCATTCTCATCTTGCTTCCTCTGTGCCTGGCTGGTGACTGACTCTCTGCCTTTCCTCTTCCTAGAATTTTCTTAGTTTGATTGCCCTGCCTATACTTCCTGCCTGGCTACTGGCCAGTCAGCATTTTATTAAACCAACATGAGTGTGCAAAAGCATTATTTCACAGCCCTTGTTCCCACTTCAATGCTGTGAAAGATGGAACTTTTAAGAATTGAGGCCTGGTGGCATAGTGGTGGCACATGCCTTTAATCCCAGCACTTGGAAGGCAGAAGTAGGATCTGTGTTAGTTCAAGGCCAGTGGTCTACAGAGTGAGTTCCAGGGCAGCCAGGGCCACACAGAAAAACCCTGTCTTGAAAAACCAAAAGAAGAAGAGGAGGGAGGATGGAGGAGGAGAATAAGGAGAAGGAGGAGGAAAAGAAGAAGTAGGGCCTAGTGGAATGTCTTTAGGCCTCTGGGCACGTGCCCTTGACCATGGACGCAGGCCCTCTCTCACTCAACCCATGGTGGGCTGCTAGGACTGTTTGTGGGACCATTACCATCCAGGGTAGACTCATTTGATACTCACAGAGACACATGAGTACACATATACTTACATTTGTGTTAGCATTTCCTGGGGAGGCATGAACAAATGTCTATTCACCCCAGTTAAGACCATAATGGCAGACCAAATGATTCCACACAAGTCCTTGGTGAACCCATGGGTTTAGTTGGGGTTACAAGAATATGAACACAACTTAATGTGCATCCCCTAATATCTGTTGTTGACTATTGGTACATCTTTGGGGAGTGGGCAGGGTTCGTGTCTCACTCCCATGAAGGAATACTAGGAGGCCCAGCCTTCAAAGGGCATTGTGTGGACAATCACTGCAGCTTTGATTTCAAGGCAGCAATAGTGTTGTTATGCCTAGAGGAAGCATCATCACCAACACACACACACACACACACACACACACATTGCATTGTGGCTAGTTTTATGTCAACCTGACACAAGCTAAAGTCATTTGAAAAGAGGGAACCTCGACTGAAAAAAAAATGTTTTCATAAGATTCAGTTGTAGGGCATTTTTTTATTATGTGATTGATGGGGAAGGGTTCAGCCCATGGTAAATGGTGCCATTTCTGGGCTGGTGTTCCTGGGTTCTTCTATAAGAAAGCAAACTGAGCAAGCCAGTAAACACCAACCCTCCCTGGACTCTGCATCAGCTCCTGTCCCCAGGTTCCTGCCCTGCTTGAGTTATTGCTCTGACTTCCTTTAATGGTGGACTATGATCTGGAGGTGTAAGTCAAATAAACCCTTTCCTCCCTCAACCTGCTTCTGGTCATGTTGGTTGCAGCAATAGAAACCCTAACTTAGATACTCACAGAGTTAACACACAGTATCTTCAGGAAATTGATTCCAGGGACCTCCTGCCTTCATCTTGGGTACCAAAGTTGAAGGATGCTTAAGTCTCTATGTAAAACCCATGACCAGATCCTGTGTGCATCCTACTTTAATTCCTGCAGGTTGCTGGTTATTCTGAGGTAGGGTGAATGCAATGTGTTCATAGCAGCTACACTGCACTGTCTGGAGACCAGACATCAGAAGGATGTCTGTGCGCTTTTGCTCAATGCCGATACAAGTCTTTTGGAAATATTTTCCTAAATTGAGTTGGTTGAATTCACAGCTGTAGAGTCAGTGGATGAGAGGGCCAGCATATAGACACATGCATGCTGAAAACATTTCAGTCTTGACCCTGTATCTTTTTTTTTTTTTTTTTTTTGCTTTTTCGAGACAGGAGACAGGGTTTCTCTGTGGCTTTGGAGCCTGTCCTGGAACTAGCTCTGTAGACCAGGCTGGTCTCGAACTCACAGAGATCCACCTGCCTCTGCCTCCCGAGTGCTGGGATTAAAGGCGTGCACCACCATTGCCCAGCTTGACCCTGTATCTTAAAACGCTAAAAAAATCGATGCTACATCTAACCCAGTTAATTCCCTAATGGCATCTAATACTCTGCTTTCTCTAATTGTTCCCAAGGTGGGCTGTAAAACTTGTTTTGTAAAGGTAATATGCAATCAAGGATGATTAACCAGCATCTGCTTTACCGTGACGTTTGTATTCCCTGGGTTTGTTATTCCCAAACTCCCCTGAAGCCCAATGCACACAGTCTCAAGTGTCTTTTAATGTAGCACAATGGAACAGGCCTTCCCCAAATGTCCTGTTGGAGCTTAATGTGCAGACAGCAGTGTTCAGGTCTCAGTGGACAGCACAGAGAGGCCACACCTGTGCACACACGTGGCCCTTCAGCCAGCAGATGGAGACCAGTGTTCCCTGGTGATACCTCCATGTTGTTAGCTCTCACTCCCTCCTGGCCCCATTAAAATCATTGTTCTGACTTGCCAATTCCCTGGCCTATTTGTTGTATGAGCCCATTTGTTTGTTTCCCCATCACCCAGCTGCCCAAACTCCAGAAATAACCACACAGTAACTGTGTTAATTAAATCACTGCTTGGCCCATTAGCTCTAGCTTCTTATTAACTAACTCTTACATCTTAATTTAACCCATTTTTATTAATCTGTGCATCACCACAAGGTTGTGGCCTACCAGCAAAGTTTTGGTGCATCTGTCTCTGGCAGAGGCTCCATGGCTTCTTCTGACTCCGCCTTCTTTCCCCCAGCATTCAGTTTAGTTTTCCCCGCCTACCTAAGTTCTGCCTAGTTCAGGCCTAAGGCAGTTTCTTTATTAGCCAATGGTATTCACAGCATACAGAGGGGAATCCCACATCACCTATTCTTGTGTTTGTTTTGTAGAATGGAATGATCCACTTGTGTCTGGCTCTTTTGGAAGAATACATTGGGTCCTATTCACATTCTTGTGTGTAGCAGTTAAATTACTTTTGTTAGTGTTAATTGCTGCTCCTGTTGAGATGGCAAGCAGAATGTCTCAGTGCCATTCTGCTGTGGGAATGAATCATAGCTTGCTGATTTGCTCTGATACTGATGGGCATTTAGGTCTGTGCTGCTGGCAGCATCCCTCTGTCTCTGGAAAGCAAGAGGCATCCCTGTGTATTAACTGCACACCTAGGTGGAGGGCTTATAGCATTGACTGATGGTTTCTGATCATTTTCCAGAGCACCCCAAAGTTTACGTGTGCTTGATTTATGTGTGTGTGTGTGTGTGTGTGTGTGTGTGTGTGTGTGTGTGGCAGGTGGCTTCGCACCACTCTCATCTCTGGTTCATCCCAGTGCCAGCTATCTTTCGTCCTTGACCCCAGGATAGAGCAGCATCTCCTCTTGCTTTTAAGTCGCATTCATGAGAATTGTGGTGCTGAGAACCTTTCCTTGTAGATGCCCCTTTTCATTCTCCTTTGCCTCTGAGTGTGTGTGGTATACGATAGGTTGAGCCTCTGTCTAGCTGTTCATAAACGTGGCAGAGTGGCAGGACCCTCCACTGAGAGCCAAGGGATGTGCCACAGGTGCAGGCTGCAGTTCCGCAGTTGCTGCTAGACTCAGACTCTGATCAGCATACAGCAGGACCAGCCAGGCATGGGAGAGCATGACGGAAGGCAGGGGTGCATGGCATATGTGTGCTAATAGGTCTGGGAAGAACCTATATAGAGATAGAAAACCAAGGCTGGGTGGGCTTAGGTGGAACCCCATCCCAATGGTTCCGTATGGTCCCTATTACTCCTCTGCACAGTCCCATGAACCTGGGGTAGAAGGCAGAGCTGAGGTCAGGACCTTTTCTGATTTGTCTACTTCACAGGCCTCATAAAAATGCTCAAGGCTCCTGGGTGGCCCAGAAAGGCTCACCCTGGGTTGTACAGGAAATGTCACCATGTCCCTCAAGGCTGGTGGGACCCACGATGCTGTGTCATTCTCTGGGCTGTGTGTTGAGGCCCTCAAAGCAAACATCCTGTTGGGCAGGGCTCTGGTGGGGACTCCCACTGCTACCTTCCTGCCAGGAGAGAAAAATGCACTGCAGCGGTTCAAAGCCAGAATGCTTTGTGGGGAGAGGGGGCTTTCATGTCAGGGAAAGGGGACTGTCTAGGAGGTCTGGGCTGGATTGTTTGGGAGAGCCATTGTTCTGTGATCAAAGGAGGTTGTAGCCTCCGGAATCCCTGAATCTATTTACAAGGGAAGGGCTCAGGAACGGCTGATACCTGCCTGCAATATACAGAAGGCTGGGCTCCTCCCCACGACACCATCTGGTGCTGGAGCTTGGGTTTCCACTCAGATGCCAGGTGCATCTCTGTGTAATCCTTTTAAAAGACGGACGGCAGTTTATATAGCTCCTGAACTCGGACTAAAACACGTTCAGGAATGACTTCATTTCATCTACACGTCTGCCTCGGGCTCTCTGACACCTGTGTGTGATTGGCTGGGAGCCTCTTCACTGTTTCATCTCTGATTGTTAGGTATTCCTGGAATCTTTGCTGTCACAAATGCATCATGCGTCTGGGACCCTCCTGTCTGGGTTCATGGTGGTGCCTGTCAGCATCTGAGATTCCTGGAAGGGGAAGTTCCAGCTCACAGTTCTTTATATTATATTGCAATGTGTGTGTGTGTTTTAAATAGCATGAAATTTCCAAGTATGGAGCATGCAGCTGAACAGCATTAAATGAAGTCACACTGGAGTGAGATCTCCAACTTCTGAAACTCTGCCCCTGTTGAATACTCAGCCCCACCCCTGGTGCCCACCTCACGTCTGTCTTTGAATCTGAGTGGAGGCATGTGCTTGCTGTCTGTGGTCTGTGTGTCTAGATTGTGCTATATCATTCCTGAGCCTCAGTCTTCACTATGGGATTTTCTAGTCCTGTTACCTTATCCTGTTTTTGTCTCTTCCTGTGGCCAGAGTCTTTCCCCATGTCATGCTTGTGGTATATGAACATGTCACATGGTGGTTTTGGTCTTCATTGGTGACTTGTTGCTACATAGGGACTATGTCTCTGCAGACATTTCTAGCATAGATTGTTCAGTGGCCTGGGACCCTGGGGCATCTATTTCTTGTTTTCCTAATAACAAAATTTCTGCAAAATGAGTTTGCACATCTTCCCTTTCAGCAGATAGCAGGGCAGGTTTTCCAAATCTCTCTCTCTGTGCCACCCAGGGGTGTGAGAAGTGAGATCAGGGAACTCTCTAGCTGGGAGGACCCTGAAGCCCAATACTCCAAAGACCATAGCAGAGTGGTCAGAGCCAGGCCAGTCACTGTTCACCAGGAGGTGAGGATGTCCCGGCCATCCTTGGGAGGAATAGGGAGGCGCAGCCGTTCCAGAAGAGGCAGAAGGGCAAACAGCATCACAGAACAGGCAGTGGCCCAGCCTTCCCTCAGGCATTGGTTCTGGTGCTGTGCTTTTCTGGCTTAGCTCATTCAGAAGGGTGCAACACACCTCACCATGTGTGCTGGTGGACAAGGGCATCTCTGAGTGGCCCCTTTACTACACGTGCAGACATCAGACATCGTAGGCTGGTCTGAGCTTTAAATGTTGATGGCTGCTGAGAGCCTGAACGCCCCACCTGGAAGCAGAATTTGTGTTGTTCTTGGTCCATGCTGGGCCCTGTGTTGCCCACTGGGGAACCGAGGTGACTCAGGCCCATTTTTGGACACAGGACTCTCCAAGGGTGTGTCACTCGGCAGGGATATCGTGGTGCAGTGTGTGTGTCTCTGTGTGTAGCCAGAAGTGGGAGCCAACTGACCTTCCCAGAGGCAGGTGTGTGCTGGCCATTTGGAGGGGCAGGAAGTCATATTGGATGGGCTTCTTAAGGACCGGTGGGTGGACATTCCCCAGGTGGACAGGAAGAAGGAGGGTGTTCCTAGCATAGTTAATCACCAATGAAGACAGCAACAAGCAGAGGCCCAAGTGACTCGGCAGAAGGTGAGAACTGCTTTGTAGGCCTGGACTGTCACACCAGGGAGTGTGGCACTTTGTCCTGTAATGGCTTTCCATGGAGCTCCAGGGCTCCCTAAGGTGACTCAGAGTTATTTAAGGTCAGTGCAGTATAAGAGAGGGTAAGTGAGGTGATGTGGTAGAATTGAGGTATACAGAAGCCAGGGGACCCTCTCTGAGGAAAAGTGATCCCTGAAGAGGGGAAAGGAGTTGGCTTGGTTGAGAGTAGAAGTGGGGCAAAGCAGGGGGAGGGTGGGAGATCCTGGGCAGACAGCATAGCAAGAGCAAAGGCCCTGGGAAGAAATGAACCTGAGACAGCAAGGCATGAGTGAGCAGAGAGAGCAAAGAAGGGAAAAAATGGAGAGAGAGGCAGGACCGTCCGTGGGACCTCACAGTCATGAAGAAGTCCTCATCTGATCCCTGTGTGTGGACAGTCACCTGGGTACCATCCTGAAAGTGATGGGAGGACTGATGGAAGCAGAGGGTCAGGAGTTAGGCAGACCGATAAGACAGGTGGGTAGCCCTGGTGGAGGGGACATATTTGACCTAGTGGGTCCTCAGGACACTCAGGGACTTCGCTGACACAAAAAGGTCCTGTAAAGCAGCAGTTTAGGCATCAAAAGGAGGCAACCATCCCAGCCTTGGGAAGCCAGGAGCAACCTGAAGCAAGTCTACTGCTGGTTGGGCACAAATTCCTATGACCAGGCTAGGTACAAAAGTGTAGGAGGGGCCAAGGCAACGTGACATAGGAAGTTCATGGATCAGAAGATATGACCAGAGTCAGAGTGTGAGGAAGAGGAGAGGCTTGGTGTACTCTCCACAGACCAGAAGCCAGAGAGCTCAAGAAATCCCGAGAGAGAGAGAGAGAGAGAGAGAGAGAGAGAGAGAGAGAGAGAGAGAGAGAGAGAGAGAGAGAGAGGCTCTAGGGTGTCTGGGGTCAGGGAGGGACCTAGGCCTGTGGGAGCTTCCTCAGGCTCATCTTGGAAATTGTAGGGTAGAGTCCTCGTTGTGACCTTGCCTCCCATATCTTAGACATTGAGTCCACATTAGACCCAGTCCCCCTTATGTTCCAAATAGGTTGACCTTCCAGCATGAGGTCACAGCTCCAGATGCCTTTGAAGTAAGAAAACTGGGGTGGGAAAAGCCAGAGGGGGAATAGTGGAAGTCTACCAAGTGCAAGTTAAAATGGTCTGAGACCAAGAAACTAGAAGAGAAGACCACCAAGTCCATGCTGACGCGGCCCCTCTCATGCTGGAGACTGTGTTCACTGGTCTTTCAGGACTGGCTGGATCAAGTTGCCTGGAAGGGAAAGGGAAGAGAGGAAGTGTGGTGGGGCCATCTATTTTCCACTTCCTCTGGGCAGAGGGAGTAAGAGCAGCTGGAGTCTTTTGGCCCCATGCCTGGCTTGCTGCTGGCACTCAGCACGTCGGGGCTGTCATTGTTATCTCTTGAGGCATCCATCATACATTGCCTGGCCAAGACCCCAGGATCTGGTGCAATCTGGTTGTCCCACAAGGCTTTCTTAGAAAAGCCTTAGGGAGGGAAGATTCCTGCCTATAGAAGGAAGACCAAGTGTTAGGATTTGGATATGAAATGCCCCAGCCAAGGCTCATTATGTCTTAAAGGCTGGGTTCCCAGCCTATGGGCTATCTCTGCCATACACACATGTGTATGTACATTGTGTATGTGTGTGTGTATCTCTTTATGGAGCCCAGGTTCAAATTTGTAATCCCCCTGCCTCAGCTTCCAGCATGGTTGGTTTACAGGCATATACTCCCCTGCCTGTCTTGTATACTTTTATGTAGTCACTTTTGTAAATGGAGGCTAAGTGGGGTGATGCGATGGGGTTGGGGTACACAGAGTCAGGGAGACATTCTCTGAGGAGATTTGATCCCTGAAAAGGGAAAAGGATGGAGTCAGACTGGTTGAGAGCCATGGCCCTGCCCCTCTTTGTTTTGAGACAGTCTCACAATGTTGCCCCTGCTGATCTTGAACAATAATCCTGCTGCAAAACTGTCTGAATATTGGATCACGGGCTAGTCCCACCAGGCCTGGATATTTGTGTAAATTTGAGAATCACCTTGACAAGCCCTATAAACAGATTGGGTCCTTGGTTATAATTGTGTTAAAGTTGTAGTTCTCATGCTGGAGGGTTCATGTCCTGAATACATGGACCCTATTCCAGTATGTATACATGGTATGTGTTTCAAATACAGTTGTTAAAGCACTTGCTGATCTAGCAGAGAACACAGGTTCAACCCAGCACCCACACAGTAGCCCAAGACCACCTGCAACTCCAGTTCTAGGGGATCTGATGCCCTCTTGTGGCCTCTGCACTCATGTGTGCATATACATGCAGCAAAATAACACATCAATCTAAGAAGGAGGAGGAGGAGAGAGAGAAAGACAGAGAGACAGAGCGATTCCTTTCTTGTTGGACAATATGATTGATTACTGCTGATTTATTTCTAGATTTCTCTTTTAAATGGCATTTTTTCTAAATTTCCTGTTGTTGTATTAAGTAAAACCATTATTTGAATACATCAATTTTGGTTTTGATCATTGTGTTATAATAATTGTTAATTAGTATTAATTTGTATTAGTTAGACTTCATCAGTACAACCAAATCCCTGAGAAAAGCAACTTAAGGTGGCTTTTAGTGAACTCCCACAAGCCCCTGAAGCTCTTTTCTTATCTCCTGTTCCATCTAGGCTACTCGGGTCAGGTTCCTCAGAAGCAGAACCCCACTCAGGGCTTCTTATGTTTGCAATGATTTGTTTAGGGATATGTCTTGACAGAAACAGTCTAGAGGTTGTGGAAGGGGCTAGACAAATCACAGGTCAGCTGCTGCCTGTGCAGTCTGATCCTGTGGGCTCTGGAGTGAGCAGCCTGCAAAATACACTCTCTCTCTCTCTCTCTCTCTCTCTCTCTCTCTCTCTCTCTCTCTCTCTCTCTCTGTCTCTCTCTCTCTCTTCCCATGCCCTTGGAACCAGTCATTGGCTGCCCATTGTTCTACCCACCCTGCAGGAGGACCCAGTCTCCCTAGTGCTTCCTTAGAAAGGAAGGGCTGGACGTGCAGGGCAGGGGGTGTTTGAAGGTTGGGGCTAAGAGGTTTCCTTGCCTAGTGCCTACAGTGTGTCCTGCATTTGGTGTCCCCAAACCTAACCACACCTCCTAAACCTAACCACATTGCAACCCACAGGCTCCACCAAAGACCTGATTGAGACGTGCTGCGCAGCCGGCCAGCAGTGGGCCATCGACAATGATGAATGCCAGGAGATCCCCGAGAACGGCGCTGAGAGTGATGTCTGCAGGTGAGTGGCCTGGAGTGAGGGGACCTGTTCTTGCCTTCCCAGGACCCCAAGTGTGTGAAGGTGTCCCAAAGTGAATGAAGTGAGCCTTCTGGCTAGGCTGATGTGGGAAGACAGACTGGTCTTGAGAGTCAGATGATCTGGTCTTGAGTGTCAGTTGGCCACATGGATCTGTGGCTGTCTTGGTGTGTAAATACAATGGTGTGCAACTGAGAGCAAGTTCAAAGGAACATCATCACCTTTGGGTGTCTGGGGCTCCCTGATTACTGCAGCTACCCCTCCCCAGTTCAGCTACCCTGAATGCTCCAGAGCCTGGCCACTCTCTGTCCTCATCTGCCACCCGTGCTGTGGCTCAGATGTGTGTGCTCTGCTTCCCCTGCGAGGATTAGTCAGCTCTTACTCCCCTTCTCATCTTTCAACAGCCTACTCATTTCTTCAAAAAGGAGAATGGAGTTCAGAGAGGCTGTGTGATTCACCTAGAGCTGCACAGCCCACCAGTAATATGGCCAGGATTAGAACCCCTGTTTTCTAAAGTCCAGCTCACTCTGCCTCTGCCACCTCCTCCTCTTCTGAGATAATCTCACTATGTAGCCCTGCTGACCTAAAACTCTATGTAGACCAGGCTGACTTCAAATTCACAGAAATCTGCCTGCCTTTGCCTCCCAAGCGCTGGGATTAAAAGCATACGCCACTGTTGTGGAATATTATTTTAAGGTGTGCTACTTTTTTTTATGCTCTGGAACATTTATTTAATGATGCAAAGATGTTTTTGATTAAATGAAAGTCACATTCACCTGCGGTCAGGAGGTTTGGTCAGCCACTAGCTGATGGGATGTGGTAGAGAGGAGCCAGGTGGAGTTTTTAAGGCCAGTTTTTAAGGCTGAGGGAGAGACACAGGAGAGGAGGCGAGCTTGGTGAGCTGCTTGCTATTCAGCCTCTCAGGGAAGCAGGATTCCACCTCAGCCTTCGAATCCTGAGTGACAGATTTAGATAAGTTCCCTTTGTGGCTGTGATAGAGTCGGTGTGTCTGAGGGAACAGATTTCCCTCGGGCTGCTGGCTCTCGCAGCATAAACACTGCTGATAGCGGCGGAGTTGCAATTGTTGATTCCGACAACCGTGGCATAAAAGACAGCAACAGTTTATAAAAGAGAACAGTACGCTACCCTCTCTGACCCCACTCTGCCTTCTTTAGAGAAATTTAAATGCTAACCTTGTTCCTCCCCTTTTCTTTTTGCCATTCCCATTTGGGGTACTGAATGGTCAGAGCACACTTACAATTCAGACCCCATGTGTCTTGAGCTTTGTAGCCATAATGCTTACATCCCTCTTGAGACGGAGCTAACCTCACATCGACCATAGCTACACTACTGGACAGCTGAGCCCTGCATGTGTCCCTCCCATGTAGTGCTGAGTCCCGCCTCCCATAACCTAAGCTTTGCTGGCTTATCAGCCTCCTCATCCATGGATTAGCCATGTGGAGAGGTATTGTGAAATATTAAGATGTGTTACATTTGTTTATTCTGTGGGACATTTGTTTAATGATGAAAAGATGTGTTGCATTCTTTTATGTTGCTTTTGTTTAACTCTGTGAATCTGTTTTACTGTGCCTGTCTAAAACACCAGGTTGGTCAAATAAAGAGCTGAACAGCCAATAGCAAGGCAGGAGAAAGGATAGGCGGGGCTCCCAGACAGACAGAATAAATAGGAGAAAAAGAGGGATCAGGAGGCAAGAGAGGTCAAGGAGTGAGAAAAGAAGGGACCAACCAGCCACACAGCCAGACATGGAGTAAGAAGGAAAGAAAAGATATACAGAAGTAGAGAAAAGTAAAAGTCCAGAGGTAAGAGGTAGATGGTATAATTTAAGATTAGAAAATCTGGCTAGAAACAAGCCAAGTGAAGGCCGGACTTTTATAAGAAAGAATAAGCCTCTGTGTGATTTATTTGGGAGCTTGGTGGTGGGCCACCCAAAGAGTAAAGAGGAAAAACCAACCAACAGAGAGGGGCAGGTAGTGACCCCCCCCACCAGATCTACCCTGCCCTTCCTGAGGTTGAATCTAACTTTCTCAGGATTGGTAGTGGAACTCTGAATGCCAGTGTCTCTCTTCAGAGGTCAAGGACACAGCTCTGAGGCCAGTGCGTCCCAGGCCTTGGACCTGGTGGGGGTTGTGCCTGCCCTGCTGCTGGTACTGGCCCCTCTCGCTGTAGACCTCAGGTGGGGGCTGTGAGGTGGGGACTGCCACCCTCCTGGGGAGGGTTCCAGGAAGACAGGTACTGAGGCAGCCCCCTATTTCAGGATATCCCAGAGGCACTGTTGTGTCTCCTACTTGAAGGAGAAAAGCTGCATGGCTGGTGTCGTGGGGGCCAAGGAGGGTGAGACCTGTGGAGCCGAGGACAATGATACCTGTGGCACCTCCCTGTACAAGGCAAGTCCCCTGCCTCCGCAACTGTTGGGGGTGGGGTGGGGGGCAGACTCACTGCCTGCCCAGGAAAAGCTAACAGTTGTGGCATTGATCGACAAATCCACAAAGTATGCGTTCAGCTCCACCAATAACCCAGGTGACTTTGCTTTCTCTGATGCAGGTCTGGTTGAGGGTGGCAGGGTGTGCCTGAAGAGGCCTGTGGGTGGAAGTCTTGCTGGAGTGCACAGTGGCCCCAGGATCGGTGTGGCTGCAAACAATGGAATGGCCTAGAAGCTGGTTTCCCTTGCATGTGTTTGCTGGAGACTAGAGACAGGCAGGGCTAAGCTGCACCAGGGACAGGGATGAAGCAGGAAAGAGGGAAAGAAGGGGGGATGGCCTGGGATTAGAAGAGGATCTTGCTGCAGGCAGGTCTCGAGTCCGGCTTCTGTGGTTACCTTTAATCCAGGTCAGTTTCCCTTCTGTCAGCCTCAGTTTCCACATGCACAAAACGGGGGCAAGGAATTACCCCTCCTGGGGCAGGCAAGGCCCAGTACCAGCACCTGGGACTTGTGGTCACATGGTCTCCAGCAGTGGGTATTGCGGCATCAGATGAAGGACTGGGGTATCACTCGCCACAGCTGTGCTTGTGACTGGCCTGGCACCAGCAAATGTTCAGCTGGGCCTGTGTGGCTATCACTGGCTGGCTGCTCTGGACCAGGTGATGCAGGTGACCCACAGCTAAGCTGTCTCTGTTCCGGGAATGGAACCTTCTCTTCCACAACGGGCTGCCCGGGCCTGGTTCAGAAAGAGATGGACAGCATGTGTTGCTCAGCCTCCCTCAGTGTGACACGCCCGAGATCACCCCCTTATGAGAGAGTGAAAGGTTTTGGTTCGGTTTGTCTGCTTGGCCTTGCTGTCTTTGGTGAGATGGCAGCATGGTAGAATCAGTTGCTCACATGGAAGAGACCTGTGTCCTCCATTCTCCTTCAAGGACATGTCCTCAGTGACCTAACACCTGCCACTAGACCGGCTCTGGACCCTGGAGTAGGCATACTCCAAACTCACACTGTCATGGCATGTAAGACCTTTAGAAGCCTAGGTTCAAAATGGGCACATGATCACCTTTACCCGTGACCAAAGCAAGTGATTGGTCACCCCAAGCTGGAGCTCACTCTGAGATGCTGAGCTGTCCAGCCACAGGCTGGGTACCAGGGAGGCTGGCCAGCTGGTGCTGCTGCCACACCCAGCCTACTGCCACAGTTTGACAATGTAAATCTGGTTTCCCTGTGGCAGTTGGCAGTCTTCACTGGGCGGGTCTGTATATCCTTAGGGATACAACCGCTGTCTTTTTGCTGAATTGTCATTGTCGGGATATTAGCTTCAGGTCCCTTTGTGACCTGACATGACACCAGGAGGTCTGTCACATACACACTGTGAGGAGGAGCACCAGGGAGAGCAAGACGGGTACACTCCCAAGTAGACCCCGTCCTGAGCACTTTATGAAGTCGATGGGATTACAGGGCCCTTGAGAAATGCTGTCTTTGCTGAGCTGACAGGATCCAGGTCTGCTTCTAAGGGTGGGGCATGGTGAGCAGGGCTGGGCTTCATTTGTAGTTCTTTCCAAAGGGACATCTATTCATCCATTAAAGAAAATTAACATTAGTCCTAACCTTCTCCAGACTTGGGATGTAGGCCACCTTCCAGCCTGGGAGAGCATACAGACAGACAGAAGAACTAGACGATGTTAATTCACCCCAGAACCTGCCCCAGGCTATGCCCATGGACCCTGAATGAGTCACAGGCAGACAGACTGTGGGAAGACAGGCAGGCTCTGAGGTACTGATGCTCTGTCTTCCTCAGCAATGCTGTGACTGCTGTGGCCTGGGACTCCGTGTGCGGGCTGAGGGCCAGTCGTGCGAATCCAACCCCAACCTGGGCTATCCTTGCAACCATGTCATGCTCTCCTGCTGCGAAGGCGAAGAACCCCTCATAGTGCCTGAGGTCCGCCGGCCACCAGAGCCTGAGGCTGCCCCACGGAGAGGTGGGTGATACTCTCCCAGGTGGAGGTAGTTAGAGGAGGATGGTTAGGGCTCTTAGATTGGTTGGGCTGGGTGGCCTCAGGCTGCAGTGGGGACCCTAGTCCATTGTTGTATGTGGTTTGAGCTCTGCAGAGGTTCTGTGACTATTGACTAGACTCTGACCCTGTTGCTGCTGGCATGGCAGTCCCACACAGTTCTCTCTGTACCAACCACCAATGACCATCAACACCTTGGCTGCTCTGACCATACCCACATCTTTCCACTGTTTCCCCATTGCACCATTCAGGTCTGCTTATCTATGTCTCCATCTGGTCATCTGTGCATCGGTCTATCATTTATCTGTCATCTATCCATCCATCCATCCTATCATCATCCACCCACCCATCCATCTATCCTATCATCATCCACCCACCCACCCATCCACCCACCCATCCATCCACCCATCCATCCATCCATCCAATCATCATCCACCCATCCATCCACCCACCCACCCATCTATCCTATCATCTATCCACATCCATCCATCTTTCTTATCCACCTAATTCTCTGTCTATTCATTCATTGTTCCACTTCCTCATTAGTCCCCAAATCTATCCATGATCCACCTCCCCAACTCACTCATTCACCTGTTCTTTCACCCGTCCACCCACACACCCACTCATCCATCCATCTTCCCTTTCATCTGTCCCTCTATTTGCCCATCCATCCACTTACCCAGCCATCTGCCAGCTTAGCTGAGGTGCTGGTTGAAAAAAATAACTTACGAAGAACAAGCTATATCCAAAGAGTGGTTCAAGGTAGAGGTCAGGAGGAGACCCAAACTCAGAGGACAGTGCACAGGGAACCGGATAGACAACACTGCTGGCCAGGGTCCATCCATCCTCAACATAACCACCCACACAACATTGTGTCTTTTCCACTGAGGAGCTTCTGGAGTCTTCTTGGCTCTGGGAGATGCTGGTGGTAGGAGCAGACTGTTCTGCTTCAAGTCCTGTTTGAAATGGCCTCAGGCATATCCTCTCCCTTTTCTGCTGGGAGAATGGTCAGAAAAGGCACGCAGATGGCAATGAGCAGGGCCTGGTCCACGGAGGTACATGCTGGTGTGCTCAGGAACCCCTGGGCCTTGGTCTGCCTCTGGTCACTGTTCAAGGTCCGTAGGACAGCTGTGGGCACCAGACCAGGGCTTCTCAGGATGGAGCTCAATGCAGACACCCTGCCTATCACATGTCCTATGACATACAGCTTCATGCTGCCATCCTGTTCTCTTGATGCCCAAGGCTAATGGTAAGGGCTGAGGTATCAGGCCAGTGCAGAGCAGCCCAGCATCAGCCGCCTTTCTCTCACTACTACCCTCTGCAGAGCAGGCTGTGGGTCCCAGGACCTGGGGGACACAAAGAGCCTAGTGCTGAAGTCATAGCCTGATTTGTCTCAACCTAGGACAGCACTCTTTCTATGACTCCAGTTCAGCACTTTAGCAAGAGCCTCAATTAGGCATGGTCTGTCCTGTTGAAGGGACCCAGATGATGAAGACTCAGACCCATTATAGAGGTTCACTATTGTTCATTCATCCATCTACCGTCCCTCCATCCCTCCATCTATACCTCCATCCCCCACCCCCATCCATCTCATCCTCCATCCCCCCATCCATCCCCCATCCCCCATCTATCCCATCCCTCCCCTCCCTCCATCCCATCCCTCCCCTCCCTCCATCCTATCCCTTCCTTCCCTCCATCCCATCCCTCCCCTCCTTCCATCCCATCCCTCCCCTCCCTCCATCCTATCCCTTCCCTCCCTCCATCCCATCCCTCCCCTCCCTCCATCCCACCCTCCCCTCATCCATCCCCTCCTTCATTCATCCTCTCCCCCTCCATCCTTCCATTTCCCCTCCATCCCTCCATTCCCCCTCCGCCCCTTTGCTCCTCCTCCCTCTTCCCTCCTTTACTTCTCCATCATTACCATCCATTGAGCCTCTGTTGCTTTCCTGGATCCTGTGGGCTCAGCCACCCATTGGTCAAGTTGGCTATGTTCCAAGTGCTGACCAACCACCCCAGTTTCAGAGGCAGAGATGGCAAGCCGGGAGGCCCTGTCACTGGGCACAGAGGCGGAACTTCCCAATAGCCTGCCGGGAGATGACCAGGACGAGTGCTTGCTGCTCCCTGGGGAGCTTTGCCAGCATCTGTGCATCAATACTGTGGGCTCCTACCGCTGTGCCTGCTTCCCTGGATTCGAGCTGCAGGGTGACGGCCGCACCTGCCGCCCAGGTGAGCTGTAGGCAGTCCAGGTACAGGCTTGTCCTGCCAGTGGAGGGGTGGCCTTGCTAGACTCTCTTCCTCCTGACTCTGGGTTGATGCTGGCAGAAACCAGAGGAGGCCTAGCTCTGGGGACTCTGAAGACTGCCTGAAGCTGGGCTTGGGCTTCAGAGACCCTCTCCAGGCCCTAGTTGTGTCCCTAGCACTGTGCCTTTCTTCCTGTCTACTGTGTGGGGGTGGAACTGCTTTTTAGTCTAGATACCTGCTGCTTCTTTCCCTCTTTTGTCTTCTCCCAGTAACTGTGAGATTGCTCTTGCCCAAGGTGTGTGTGTGTGTTTGTACCCAGAACCTTAGTTTCCTCCTCTATGAATGGTCAAGGGGCATGGTCAGTGAGGTCATCATCAGTGCCTGGTATGGTTGCTTGTGAGTGTCCAAGGCCAGACAGAAGATGTAAGCCTGCCCCCTGCTGTATGTTCCGCTCATAACAGATAGAGGCGCCCCTCAGTTGGACACTGTGCGGGAGTCTGCACCAAGGCCTGAGTCTGCCCAAGTGTCTCCCAACACCATCCCACTGCCTGTGCCACAGCCTAACACCTGCAAAGGTGAGTGGAGGGATGTGCTCTCTGCAGGGAGGGCCAGGAGGGCTTGAACTGTAGAAGTCTGGGCTGTGTGGTGTGGTGGGCCCTGGGGCTGGTGTATGCAAGCTGGTCTAGGCCATCAGATACCTCTGCTTTGTAGAAGGGTGGGACCTACCTGGTGATGACTGAGGAGGAGGAGGGAGAGGAGGAGAAGGTGACATCAGGGGATTCTGGGTCTCTGTGTGACCCTGGTCAAGTGGGCCACCTGCTCGGTCTCATTTCTGGAAAGCCAAGTCTTCATTCAGGAATTCTGGGAAGTCTTCCCTTCCTGCCTTTGGCCTTTTGTTCCTCACTGCCCTCCCTGGCCCTCGAAGAAAGGCTTGGCCTCTGAGTGGAATGTCGGAGAGACCCAAAGTGCTGTTCCTAGTGCCACTTGGGACTGTAGCCACTTCCTGGTGTCCATGTGAAGAGCCACAGACATAGGGTTCTCATCTTTTCACATCTTCCTCCCTGGGCCTGCAGTGGAGACCTGAACCCATATCAGAGTGGGGGGATAAGCAGTGTGGTCAGGACCAAGGCCTATGTATTCTGACTACAGGAATCTTCCCTCAGACAATGGGCCCTGCAGGCAGGTATGCCGTGTTGTTGGAGGCACAGCCATGTGCTCCTGCTTCCCTGGCTACGCCATCATGGCGGACGGTGTGTCCTGTGAAGGTGAGTACCTCGGGATCACCCTCTAACCTTTGCAGATCAGGTTGTCCTGTGGTGAGGGCTTAGGAAAGGTGTGACCATGACATCAAACACACACTGATCATGAGATTCGGCTGTTGTGACAGAGAACCCAGCAGAGCAGTGTAGGTGCTTCCCTCTGGTATCACTGAGCCCCTGGTATGGGCCTCCCATGGTGCTGGAGAGGTCCAAGGTCCCAGCTCCTGTCTGGTCGCTCTGCTGCTTCTTAGAGGATGTTTCTCAGAACTGAACTTGTCCCGTGTCACCTGGAGGCCCACTGGACACAGATTCCTGGGAACTCTACAGGCTCCCCAGACGTCCTGATTAGGGGAAAGCTCAGAACATGTGTTCTTACCAGGACCCATGGCCATACTAACCCAGACTCTGCTCCCTGAGGGCTGGTCTGGTCTGTGGCTGAGCTTGCGTAGTGGTCTGAGTTCATCCATGCTCAAGCCTGAGGTGGAGAAAGAGAAAGGAGTGATGTGTCAGTGTGTCAGGGCAGCACCCCCTTTCACCCCCCAACATACACAACACACCCTTCACACATGAAGTGGAAAGAACTTCAGTCATGGAAGGAGAGTTGGCAATGGTGACAGCTTCCTCTGGCGTTCACAAGCACATGGAGAATGATGGTCACAAAGTCCACGCCCTTTACCCCAGTGAGCAGTATAGGTGAGGTCCTGTCTCAGCTGGTTCACTGTGTACTAGAACTCACAGTGTACGGTAGGAGTAGTAGTTCTGACACTTGCTGGTTGGCTTCCTCGGTGAGTTTTGTCTGATCTAGCTTAAGCGGTCCTAGGATCTTACCTCTCCCATCTGCACAGAGGCAGAAGAGCGAGCTACAAGTCCAGGGCTCAGAAGACATGGTCTGAGTGTCTGCATATGATGACCAAGTCTGTCCAAGAGGATGCCCCCATTCCTCTCTGAAACTCAGATCCCATGTCCAATCATCCTGGGGACTCAGTTTGTATATGAGTGATGTCGTCCTGTTAGTCTAGAGAAGGTAGCTAAGGTGTACAGCATGTGGCAACTGACCGACCTTTCTGTGGGCTCTGATTCTCCCCAGGGCTCTAGGGACTGAGAAGGGTGTCTTGGTTCAGAAGTCTTCAGATCTGATCCCCACCAGGGACCTGGGAACGGGGTGCCCAGTGTACCGCCTCTGCCGGCCATGCAGCTTAGCCGGTGTTAACTTTCTCCCACACACCCCTTCCCCCCAGAGGCTCCCCAGCAGAAGGGCTGAGGGGTAGAAGCCAGAGGTTACAAAAGAGCATCTGTGAGGGCTCGTGTAGTGCCCACACAGGAGAAGGCCTGCCCCAATCTGTTCTCGGGAACAGTCATGGAATTCTCTGCTGGGACAGCCTGAGAACTTTAAAAACATTTTCAGATTTGGGTTTGTAATGAAACTTCATAAACCTGCCTAGCTTGTCAGCCTCAGGAGCCCTCCCCCCTCTCTGTGAATGCTGCCGGCCTGGACCCCAAAGCCCTTGAACTTGCAGACTCTTCTGCTGGTAATTCCTTGGCGGCTGCAGACTCGGGCGTTACCACAGGCTGCCCGTGGTGTGGTGTGGGCCGTTGCTTGCCCTCTCCTGAGTCTTACTCCGTCTGCTCTTACTAGGCAGCGGGAGTCAGCTCTCTACCATCTTTGAGTTTTACAAACTCAACTTGGGTCCAAGGTTCAGCCATCATACTGACAGGCACACATAGGGTTTTTGAGGGTTTTGTTTTGGTTTTCTCTCTCTGTCCCCGGATGCCCCTGGCAGCCGTGCGTCTCTAACAGCCTCTGTTTTTCCTTCCGTGGCTGTCATTAGACCAAGACGAGTGCCTGATGGGCACTCACGATTGTAGCTGGCAACAGTTCTGTGTGAACACCCTGGGATCCTTCTACTGTGTCAACCACACAGTGCTCTGTGCAGAGGGCTATATCCTCAACGCACATAGGAAGTGTGTGGGTAAGCTGGAGCCCCTGCCTGCCGCTCGTGCCACGGCTGTCTGCTCTGCTCCACGCCAGTCCACCACACCGTGCCACATGCTAAAGGACCCGTCCTTTGCATGTGAGCTCCCACACAGCGGCCTGCTGCGCTCTGTGTCACACCCTTGTGTCCCAGTGTCTTGTCCCGCTTGTCCTCAGTGGCTATGTTCCCAGATATGCCTGTGACTCAGAAAACGAATGGGGTAGCTCCCTGGTGTGTCAGGGACAGAGAGGCCAGATGTGGGCAGCAGGATTGTGCAGCGGTGTGGAGGTGGGGAGGCCTAGGCTGGAAGCAGGGCCCAAGTGGCTTAAGACCTTGTCTTCTCTCAGCTATTGGAAGCTGTTGACACCAGGAGGATTGTGGGACATATGCAGTGTGCACACAGCCTGGGTCATGAAGCCTGTCACCTCAGACACTTAGATTGCCTACAGATTTATCTGGAGTCTCCCAAAAGGCGAGTGAATTGTACTGGGTCCAGATGACCCAGGTCAGCATCCGTTTGCCATGTGGCCCTGAGCCACACAGATGGCACTTTCTACTCTGAGTCTTCCCTCAGTGGACACGGAGAGTGTGGGCCCTGTGTCAGCCCACACATGCCTGGGCCTCTTGTCTCCCTATACCTATGTAGGTGGGGACTCTGAGGTTCCGTGGACAAGGATGGGGCTCCATGCTGTCTTGTGTCTGGGTCATCTGGTATTCTCACTGAGGAAACAAAAGCCCTGGACTTGGGCATCTCAGCAATAGTGGGGAAGTCAGGAAGCCTGGCCAATGTTATGACAGGGACACAGGCAACAGGAGATGTCATTCTTGCCAGTGGCACCCAGGGGAGGAGGAATCTACCCCTGTTTCCAGGAATGGGTGGGACTTGGAGACGAGGACAGGCCCAGAGCAGCAAGGAGGCAGCTGAAACAAAGGTGTGGTGGTACAAACTGGGCAGAGTGCTCAGGGCTTGCGGCCGGAGTCCTGTCTGTCTTGTCTGTGCTTGGGGACCATGTCCAGCCTGGACATATCCTCTTGCTCCTCTGTGCTGCTGGGCAGCAGCGCTGGCCAACATGTTTGCCTGGCTACAGCCATGGTACAACATGACCCTCTGACGTGCTTGCCAGTGGTGACAGCTCCTGGGTGGGCTGGGTCTGTGTGTGCCTGTTGGGGGACATGTGAGCCCCTTCGTAGGATATCCTCCCATCTGCCACTCCCTGGCTCAGCAGCTAAGACCTGTGCTTGCAGGGTCCTTAGCAGCTGGAAGATGGGCCCGAGGATAAGGAAGCCAAGTTACATTCCATTCAGCAAGATTTATGAGCAGGCTCTATTTCTTCCCTCTGTGTTCTGCAAAAACTGTCAGCCCTCTCTCCTGCTCCATGCAAATATCGCTTGGGGGCTTGGGGGTTCCCCAGTTGCTCCACTGTGGTGCAATAACCCAGACAGGGGAGGGACAGGATCATGCTAAGATGAAGTGTGGCTTTGCTGACAACCACTAACCCCTCTGAGCCTTAGTTTCCCCCTAAGAAAGAGATCTACGATGGTGTCTGCCTCTGAAGGTCACCATGGAGGTCAGATGCATTAGTTCCTGGGAGGAGCTCTGGCAGGGTTCCTAAGCCACTGAGGCTTGGAAACTGGGGACGGGACTGGGCGTGGCCTCTGCTACACAGCACTCCCCCCCACCCCCCGTGCTTTACTCTTATGAAAGTTCCCAGCTGTACTGGACAGTGGGGAGCTGAGATGGTGCAACCTCGGCTCTGGGGCCCCCCTGCAGCAGAAAGCAAGCGGTGAAGAAAGGGTGTAGCTTGGACCACATTTCCTGACTTCATCCTTGCTGACTGCATAACTCAGTCCAGTGGCATCCCTTTGGGGGAGAGAGTTCCCATCTGTGAAATGGCCACCCCGTATCATAAGAAGTCTCATCAGTTCTTGTAACTTTCTGACCTCTGTGATCCTCTGAGTGGTAGTTGTTGTCATTCAATAATGAGGCCTCCCAGCTGTGGGAAACTTCTGGGGTCCTGGGTGTCTGCTTCCCTGGGCCAGTCCAGCTCTAAGTCAGAAGTCTTTGTGGTGGCTGATCAGAACCGTCAATTCCCTGTCCCTATTCCTGGCCATGCCATCTCTGCCTGGAAGGGCCTCTTTCCCTCCCCCACTTTCCTACCTGGTCCCCTAGTTATCCTCATAGATTCAACTCAAACGTTAGCACCCCGAGAAGCAGCTGGCATTGGTCCTGGGCGGGCAGTCCTCTGAGCTGAGCCCTGGGCACCTCACATGTCTTCATCTGTGTCTTCCCCTGCCTGCCATGGTCCAGCCATTCGACTGGCCACTCATGAAGGTCAGGGGCTGTACTGACCCACTGTGTGGCCCCAGGAACATTGCACAGAATAAGCACTGGCGAGTGTGGCACTGAGCTATTAGACTGTGCCTAGTGCCACTACCTCCCAGGTACAGGCAGGAGGAGCAGGGCTGGGCAGAGCCTCCATGGGACCTTAGCCTTGGCCTGGAGGCAATTTTAGGTTGGTGACTTCTGTTTCCTTTTGTGTCAGTTCTCTGTTCCCTCCTCCCAGCTGCTCGTTCCTATAATATTTCTATGTCCATCCGTGGCCTCTTCCTCATGTACCCATTCCCTAAAGGGACCTCAGCCACCAGACCACTCCCCTCAGCTCCTTCAGTGAGCCCAGAGGTCAGTCTCTAGCCCCGGAGAATTCTGGGACCTTCCTCTGCACACCTGATCCAGCCGGCTGCCCCTTCCCAGGTGCTGGCATCTACCTAGCTGCTCAACACCAAAGCTTGACTAACTTCCTGGTTCTCTGCCCATCAGTGGGTCTTGTTGCTCCTGCCCTCTCCCACACCCAGTGGTACCAACCACCATCCCTCTAGGGATAATTATATTTCCTCCTAAACTCTTCAGCTCCAGCCAGGATGCCCTCACTCCTATACCAGGAGCCCTCTATGGCTCCCATCCTCTGCTTGTCCTAACTTCCATCTGTTCACATTTTCTTCTCTCCTCTACAGCCACTCCTGCCTCTGGGCTGGTCCTGAACTCACCTGGGCTGTCATATAACTGTTCCTTCTGCCTGGACTGTCAGAGTGGCTCCTGCTGTCACCTCTTCACATTCTTGCTCAGACGCGTCCTTCTGACAGTGCTCCTCGTCCCTACCTTAAACTTGCTTGCCCTGTCTACACCTCAGCCTGCCCTCCTCCTGCTGTGGTCCCCAAAGTCTTCTTGAGCAACCTCATTGCATATGCCAGCATCTCCAAGTGGCCACTCCAAGGGCAGGTGTTTCTGTCTCGCTCACTCACCCATCCCTCTTGCCGAGAGCTCTGCTTGGCACGTAGAGGGTGTGATAAATCTCTGTTGAATGAAAGGGATACTTGGATGAGGGACATCAGCCACGTGCTTCTCCCTGCATGGTGAGTACCTGAGGTCAGAGCCTGGGGTTTTCTGCCTCCTGGTACGGTACCTGGAGCCCCTGCTGGCCGTGACAGCTGCTTTGATCTCCACACAGACATCAACGAGTGTGTGACGGACCTGCACACGTGCACCCGGGACGAGCACTGTGTGAACACGCCGGGCTCCTTCCAGTGCTACAAGTCTCTCACCTGTGAGCCAGGCTACGCACTCACGGATGGCGAGTGCACTGGTGAGAAAGCGCTGAGGCCCAGCCTCACGTGTGTACCCCAGGCTGACCACACCGCAGGGATGTCCCTACCCCCACATTCCTGCTTCCCTGTCATCTGCCCCTGGCTTCCTACCACCTGCTGGCCTCTATGCCAGTCTTTCCCCTCACTGTGCCTCAGTTCCCTGTTTGCACGTGGAAATGGAGCCCCACAGAAGACTGCTCATGTTCCTTTCACTGGGAAATTCTAGCTTTATAAAAGAAGAGATTTTTTTAAAAAGCATCTTAAATATTTCTCAAACTTCTTTTAATGCCACATGGGGTTCTGGGTACCAGAAGCACTGATGTGAGGTGACCTTTCTGTGACCTTCTGGTAGGGGAAGAGAGGACTATAGAGGTGGCAGAATGGCCGTGGGAGGTGGAAGGGCGTGTCTTTAGTGCAGATCTATAAAGGCCCCACAAAAGTGAGAATGCATTTGAGATCCAGGCGATGGTCACTTACCTGGAAGGGTGTTTTTGACCTACAGAACAGCAAGCATAGAGGCTTCTGATGTGGAGGAAGGATCGCAGCAAGGGCCCCAGGTTTGAGCTCCTGTGATCCTCTCACATTTTTCTGGCTGTGCCTAACATTCTATAGCAATGGAACCTTGCCTGTGCCTCAGTTTCCCCCTCAGGAAGATGAGCTAGTCACAGGATCTACATCTTGTGTTGCTGTGAGGATGACATAAATCACCTCATGTGCTTTGCATAGTATTGGGGACCATGGAGGAACTTGGGGCATGGAGGAACTCTGGGCATGAAGAAGCTTTAGATGTGAAAAAGCTTTGGGGCATGGAGAAGCTAGAGACCATGGAAAAGCATTGGGGCATGGAGAAGCTAGAGACCATGGAGAAGCTTTGGAGCATGGAGAAGCTTTGGGACATGGAAAAGCTCAGGACCATGGAGGAGCTCGAGGGCATGGAGAAGCTCAGGACCATGGAGGACCTTGGGGCATGGAGAAGCTCGGGGCATGGAGGAGCTCGGGACCATGGAGGAGCTCAGGGCATGTGGTTATGACATTTTTACTCCTGGGACATGAGCCTCCCTGGTAACTCGGCTCTGCAGCTTTGCCGGCATGCAGACCTCTGTGACTGCTGAGGTTACAGTGGCGTGAGGATGGGACACGTGACAGGGTTGCTGGATATGTGAATGGGGCCCACCTGCATCCCACCCCTGATGCCTGACCTCTGTATAACAGATGTGGATGAGTGTGTGACAGGCACACACAACTGCAAACCAGGCTTCTCATGCCAGAACACCAAAGGCTCCTTCTACTGCCAGGCCCGGCAGCGCTGCATGGACGGCTTCTTGCAGGACCCTGAGGGCAACTGCGTGGGTAAGCGGGCTGTGCGCTGTCGTTCCTGGGTCCTGAGAGCTTTAAAGGCCTGGTGATTCTAAGTGACTGCCTCCTTCTCTAAGCCTCCATGTCTTCATTCTTTGAGTGTGGATGGTTAGGACAAATGCAAAATGGTAGCTGCTCTGCTTGCCTTGGAGCTCTTCCTCTCAAGATCTGTTTACCGTCTTGTGGGACCACACTGGAAGAATGTAGATCATGTGTTTTTGACCCAGGTGACAGGAAGAAAGGTCTATGATGCAATGCCACAGGGTTCCCGACTGCAGTGAAACCCACATACTGTCAAAGCTCAGTGAAGCTGAGCTCTTCTAGATCAGCTCCGTGCTGAGCTTAGGGTAGGGACATCCAGTGTGACGGATGCTGGTCACACTGTCACACATTGTCCTGAGAAGGTCTGAGATATGTCACTTCTCCCAAACAGCCAGGACAGGCCACATCCACAGATCTGCTGACCTGGCTCCTGTCAGAACACAGACGGCAGAAGGGATGATAAGAGAGGCAAATGGCTGGCAGTGTGCAGGAGGCAGAACTGGTTAGGTGACAGGCAGTCCATGTGACAACAGTGGCTCATCACAAGGAGACCAAATGGCAGAGGGGGTTCTGCCTGTCTGAAGCTTCATCGAGGTTCTGGGGTTCCCCCAGACAGCCTCATTGCTGGATCCCTTCCTGCCCAAGTGTTGTCTTTAATGTCTCCCAGCACCATGTCCCAGTGCACATGGGATTCTTGGGATCCTGCAGGCCCTGGGACCACCCTCCAGGCCAGAGCTGGCAAGGAGGGGAGGATTTTACATATTCACGCAGCTCCTCAATGGTTTCTGAGTGCCTCCTATGTTCTAGGGTTCTAGGTAGGGCAGCCGTAACATAGGCTGAACTGTTTTATGGGGAGGAGACCAAATAGGCAGTCATGTTCATAAGAACATCAGTAATTCATGTGTACTCTGATAAATAATTAACAACCTATAATCAGCCAGGAGGGTCTCCTTGAGATAACACTGGCCAATGGCCTGAGGAATGAAGTAAGCTGGCACTAGAAACATTAGGGACAGTGTGTGGCAGGTAATGGAGCGCTCTCTCTCTCTCTCTCTGTGTGTGTGTGTGTGTGTGAGAGAGAGAGAGAGAGAGCGCGAGCGAGCACTGCAGAGTTGGGGGAGCAGCTGGCAGGCCGCTGTATTGTCAATACTGGAGGCACTGTTTGGATAGCAAGAGCAGGAGCCTGCTGTTCCAGTCACCCCAGCTGCCTGCCTTCCCCTTGCTTTAGCTGTTTCACTGGACAGATGTGGACAGATGTAGTGAGCTAGTGGCTCTGGCTTCTGGAGGCGGGACTCTCATATACCAGGGTTCAGGGGTGGGATGGTCTAGGCTGAAGGCCCAGAGCTGGTCAGACAAGCATAGGAGGGGGTGAAACAGGCTCTCCAGCACCCTGTCCCTGTTACAGACATCAACGAATGCACATCCTTGCTGGAGCCCTGCCGCCCGGGATTCAGCTGCATCAACACTGTGGGTTCCTACACATGCCAGAGGAACCCACTGGTCTGCGGGCGTGGTTACCATGCCAATGAGGAAGGCTCTGAGTGTGTGGGTAAGGTTGGAGCCTCCCTGAATCCACGCAGCCTCCCCATCTAGCTCTCTGCCCAAGAGGCCCTGTAGAGGAGCCGTCCAGACCTCAGGGTGCCTTGCTTGCCTGCCCCACAGATGTGAATGAGTGTGAAACAGGTGTGCACCGCTGTGGTGAGGGCCAGCTGTGCCACAACCTCCCTGGATCCTACCGCTGTGACTGCAAGCCCGGCTTCCAGAGGGATGCATTCGGCAGGACCTGCATCGGTAAGGGATCCCCTGGACCTTCTGGATATCAGCCTTCAAGCCACCCCTTCCTCCGTGCTCTTGTCCTCCTTGCCTCTCACCCTTTACCCTGGGTACCTCTATTTCTGGACCACTTCCCGTGCGGTTTCCCACTCTGTGCCTGCTGCTCATTGTCTCCCCTGCAGATGTGAACGAATGCTGGATCTCACCGGGACGCCTGTGCCAGCACACTTGCGAGAACACACCGGGCTCCTACCGCTGCTCCTGTGCTGCTGGCTTCATTTTGGCTGCAGATGGCAAGCACTGTGAAGGTACTTCCCACCCTGACTTCTGACCCCTGACCTCTGACCGCAGGCACTAGATCCCACTTGGACAGACAGGCTCTGCTCCTACTGTGATCACAGGGAGTTTGCTGCCAAGATGCCACAAGGCAACCATGAGAGCTCAGGTGAAGGAGCAATGGCCACATGGTTCCCAGGGATGATGTCATCAATCCATAAGGTCCAGGAGAGTCTATTTTCTCTGGCTTTTCAGGAATTTCAGTTGAATGTAGAATTAGCTGCTACTTGCACATTGCCGATGGCATAAGCCTTGAGGTACACACTGACCTAAACCAAGTGTGGGCACGGACTACGGCTGTGGGTCAAGTCTTCTCAAGTGTGACGGGCCTGTAGCTGGGGAAATGATGGCACACTATCCACACAGATGCCCCTAGTGCAGCTGGCTCGGTCCGCTGGGGAAGGAAGTCATGAGGCAGCTCAGTGAGAAGCTGGGTCATGGCATCTCTGGCCCCATTTTCTTAGCACTGTCTCCCTCACTCTCTTCCACATGAGAAAGATCTCCCGAGACTTCGGTGGGACTCCCAGTCCTCTGGGCTTAGCTGTGGCAGGACGCTGGTGGCATAATATGGGCCTGCCACATCCAGGTTGGGTGTGAGCAGCTTGGAGTGGGCAGGGCCTCTGTCTCAGCATTCTGCCTAGGCACAGCTCCTACATTCGTCTCTGTGCTCCCACTTGCTGCGCGCTGGAGACGTGGAGGTGAACTGAGCATGGATTCCGCTGCCCAGAAGCTTAGTCCAGCAGAGCGGACAAAACCAAACATTGATACATGTCTCTGTGAATGGCATGGATTTTAGGAGCTAGACACCGTCAGGCATGGCTTGCCCTCTTTTACATTCCCTCTGTCCTGTCCACCTTTGCCTCCTTGATGTTCCTTTAAAAACACCCAGCAACTCCCACTTCGGGGGCTTTGCACATGCTGAGCCCTCTACCTGGAGAACCCCTTTCCCAGATGGTCACATGGCCCTGTTCCTCTGATCACATCCTCCCTGACCACTTTATATAAGGCTGCAGCCCACCACAGGACCACCGTGAGGCACCCCTTCCCATTTCTCTGATGTTTTCCCCTTGCCACTTGACATACTTAGGCATGCTAGCTGTCTCATTTGCCACTCGTTCTCCTCCCCCATCTCTGTCCATGTAAGCTAGCTTTCCCAGAAGATATTGTCTGCCTTGCTCATGGCTGTCTCCCCACGTCCAGTGTGGGCCTGGCACAGTCTATTCTGACGCTCTGAGGAAGTCATGAACTAACCTTCCTGATTCACCCCCACTCCAGCTCCTGCAACCCCCCCCCCACTTTCATGCAGTGTCAACTCTTGGCCTGTGGTGCACCCAGGTGACTCGAGAGCCATCTGCTCCAGCAGTTTTATGTCCCCAGTAGGATAGCACCAGGCTCTGCCTTGACTTTGTCCTGGGGCCAGAGGACCTGCCCTTGCTGCGTTACTTGCCTGGTCCCACCCTCACCAATGGGTGACTGAAAGGAATGTCTGTCTGAACAAGGATACCGGTGAGCCAGCCCAGCCCACTATATGGGCTGGGAGGATCCACCGTGATGGAGCCTGTATCCCCACAGATGTGAATGAGTGTGAGGCCCGGCGCTGCAGCCAGGAATGTGCCAACATCTACGGCTCCTATCAGTGCTACTGTCGCCAGGGCTACCAGCTGGCAGAGGATGGGCATAGCTGCACAGGTGGGCACCTGTCTTCCCCCACGGACTCTGTGAAGAAGGGACCCATTTCCTGTGTGCTGGGATAGGTCTGAGTTCATATCCCAGCTTACAGTGTTCCTGCTGTGGGACCTTGGGTCTCTCTACTCTTACCTAAGGTTCCTCTGCTGTAAAGTGAGATGATGACCCTGATCTCAACAGGAGTGTGTCACCCAAGTCGGGCTGGTACCGTCATGATCAGTAACACACATTGTTGTGTGAGGTGCGCTCCAGTTCTAGCCCCCATCGTCTATGTGGCTCTGAGAAGGTCACACGCACCATTAGAGCCTTCTTGTCTTCCCAAATGGGCCCCTGGGATTCCCGGCTCTGCCGGTGGATGGCTGGCCGAGGCTCACCAGATGACCCTTTCTGGCAGACATCGACGAGTGTGCACAGGGCGCTGGCATTCTCTGCACCTTCCGCTGTGTCAACGTGCCCGGGAGCTACCAGTGTGCATGCCCAGAGCAGGGCTACACCATGATGGCCAATGGGAGGTCCTGCAAGGGTAAGTGACAGCCTCCACTCCGCCAGGCCTTGGACAGCTCTGCTCGGGACAATAGTCCTCATGTCCAGACCTGGGGTGAGGAAGAGGGTGGGCTTCCAGCCACTCATGCCAGCATAGAATCTCCCAGGCTTGGCCATGAACCTGTCCCCTGCCCTGGTGTGAAGAGACAGGGAACTGTCTACGAGCCTCAGAGACCCAAGTTGGTGTCCTCAAATTTCCATCACACTGTCTAGTGGCAGGTTGGAACAGCAAAGTGTGTGGTCCACAGGCCGGGATGTAGGGAAGGAGTCCCAGGGAGGTCAGCACTGTCTAGTGCAGGTTGACAGCCCCCTGTCACCACAGTGTGAGTCAGGAGATAGGGGAGGTGGCTCTGCCACTGGGGACACAGAAAGCCCCAGCTTTAGCAGTTTATCAGATTTGCTACAGAGGAGATAGTTCTGGGATGGACCAGAGTGACTTTGACTCTCCCTCTGAGCTGGATCCCTGAGCTATGATTCTAATCAGTGCCACTGACCACAAAATTTTGGGCCTGCCAAGACATCAAGACAAGGTGGCCATGGGAGGGGCCCTGACTCCCCTTCAAGAGGAACTTTGGACTTGAAGCCTGGGTGGCCTTGTGCAGTGAACAGATCAGTGGGTCTCGGTGGCTAGCTCTCCCTGCCCCTGTGTGTCTTGAAGAAAGAGTGCCTTAGGCATGGGGTGGGCAGCTCTGCATTCAGGTTGGTGGCTGTGGGTCCTGGGAGTTAGTCCAGCACCAGGTTGCATCCCCGTTAGTGGTGGCACTTGCTGTGTAGTGGGCACCTTGCACTTTATTCTGAGAACCTGAGAAGCCAGCATGGTCAGAACCCGCTGCCGCTGTGTGATGGTGATGGGGCTGGACAGTGAGCCACACTCTTAGACCACATGGTGTCTGCAACCCAGGCCTCCAGCTGGATGGGAGTGGTTCAGGCTGGGTTCCTATGTCACGAGGACTCTCTTATCAGCCCCACTTTTCCCTCCCAGACCTGGATGAGTGTGCACTGGGCACCCACAACTGCTCTGAATCTGAGACGTGCCATAACCTCCAGGGCGGTTTCCGCTGCCTGCGCTTCGAGTGCCCACCAAACTATGTCCGTGTCTCGGAAACGTGAGTGCCTTCAGCTCTGGTGTGATTCAGCGCCCTTCATGGCTCCTGTGCCACAGGCCCAATGGCAGGTGGTCCCTGCCGTGGCCACCTCCTGCCCCTTCCTGTAAAGCACTCTGAAGAGAATAGAGAGCTGTCCAGGCACATAGAGGGCTGTCACCTCCAAGACAGTAAATTTAATCTGGAGCCAGGTATGAATGGCCACAGCCCAGGAACATGAATTAAGGTTGCCTCAACATGCTCATGGAAGCAGTTTTATGAAGTCAATCAGTTAATCAACCTTATAGAATCTTTAACACAGACATAGTATTTGTTGGGAACTTCAGTTCCCAACCTCACCTCCCTATACACAGACACACACGCACACATGCATGCACGCACGCACACCCCTCGTACCTCACCTACTGTGTACCCCCCCCCAGCGTTTGACCCCTTGCTATAGATCTACTCATTACTTCCCGGGGGTTCTGGGGACCTGCACCCAGAGCAGCCTCATGGTGCAGCTTCATGAGACAACCCCCAGTGGGGGCCTCCTGAGCACACCATCAAGCTGTTCCTGTCCCTACCCTGTCATCTGGCTGCTGGCTGCATTTGTAGGATCCTGCCAGGAACTCACCAGGTTGTAGACTGAGGCCTCAGTTCCTCACCCCCCAGCCTCTCAAGGGCTGCTTGGGATCTGCCCTCCTTAGTGCAGGCCACTAGGTGAGGGAGATGCAGAATTTATTAACTTGGAGGTGACAACACCCATCACTGCAAGAGGAGACAGGGGAGTGTGGCTGCCAGCAGGCAGCACTCAGGTTATATCAGGAAGTGGGGTGTGGTGGGAGGGGAAGAAAGGAAGGAGCAAACATGGATGAAAAAGAGCTGCTGACAGGCCTGCCGGGACCTTTGCTGGGCACTGCCAACCCCCCCCCCCCCGGGAGACCATCTCTTAGTGGGAACTGAGGCCCAGAGGTAAAGTGATATCTGGACTCCTATGGGTAGAGCTCACATTTGACCTCTGGTCCTCTGGTTCCTGAGCCAACTTCTGGGTTCTGTCCCATCTCTGGGATGGGAGTGAGGATCGCCAGCCAACTGACCAAGCATCCTCCCCTCACAGGAAGTGTGAGCGCACCACATGCCAGGATATTGCTGAGTGCCAGACCTCACCAGCCCGCATCACGTATTACCAGCTCAATTTCCAGACTGGCCTACTGGTACCCGCTCACATCTTCCGCATTGGCCCTGCTCCTGCCTTTGCTGGGGACACCATCTCTCTGACCATCACCAAGGGGAATGAGGAGGGCTACTTCGTCACAAGCAGACCCAATGCCTACACTGGCGTGGTATCCCTGCAGAGGTCTGTCCTAGAGCCCCGGGACTTTGCCCTGGATGTCGAGATGAAGCTGTGGCGGCAGGGCTCGGTCACTACCTTCCTGGTCAAGATGTACATCTTCTTCACCACCTTTGCCCCATGAGGTGCCACATGAGCCAGTCCCTCCAGGTGGCATCTGGGCAGCTGTGCCACTGCTGAGTGGCCTTTACTGTGACTTTGTGACCTAACATAATTGTGCTGATATGTTGGTCTCTGGTCTTTGCCCTGGAAGGAGGGAGATGTTCCCCAGCAGGCAATGGGTACAGGTCAAGGTCACCCAAGACTGAATGATCGCCCGCAGACTGGAAACCGCCGCAAGGGGCTTCAGAACTCCACTCCATGACTCTGGCTAAAGCTGATATTCTATTCCTGGTCCCACTGTGTTTTTTCAATTCAAAAAACGACAAACAAACCCATCTGTGCTTAGTGGCAGGCACAGGCCTTTAATCCCAGCAGTGGGGAGGCAGAGGCAGAAAGATCTCTCTGAGTTCCAGGCCAGCCTGGTCTATATTAGGAGTTCTACCAGCTGGGGCTGCATAGAGAAATCCTGTGTCAAAAAAAAGGAAAAAAGGAAAAAAAAAAAGAAATTCATCTCAAGTTTTTTTGCTATAGTTTAATTATAAGAATAGTATGTATACATTATTAAAATTGATCAAATAGCACAAAAAGGTTATTTAGCCTCTTTGTCTCCTTTCTTTTGTAAAAATGTTGGAGTTTGACATCAGTACCAGGACATCACAGGGTCCCTAACCTAGTGATGAGCTTAGAGTGAGATCCGAAGGTCAGCTAACTGACCTTTTCCATTACAAGCCTCTCCTCCTGCCCACACTTGTTCCCTCCTGCTGGCCCCTCCTCCTCAGATGTGGACCCTAGCTGCTTGTCTTGTCACCTTGGATATGATGGCAGCAGGTCTGGAGTGGACTTGGGTGGGGCTAAAACAGATACGTATTTCTTTGAGCCTGTGTGATTTCAGCTCGGTTAGGCTTCAGCCAAGGAGGCACCTATGAAAATGTGGGAAACCATGTCCCTGAGAGCGGAGGGGCGGTGCCTGAGGTCTACAGTGAGGGTCAGAGTGGGCATGCCAACTCCACTGTGTCCCCTGAGACGGGGTTTCTTTCTGTGAGCAGTCTAGAACAGTTACATGTGGTGAGCAGCAGTCGGTATTAACTATGGGATGGAAACTGAGCTGGGTCAAGCAGATCTGTAATCCCAAGTACTTGGGACACTGAGGCAGGAGGATTGACAGTTAATGGTAGCTCTGTCCCAAAGAGTTAAAAAAAATTGGGTGGGGGGCTGAGGATGTAGTATAGTGGTAGAGCACTTGGTTGGTTCACTTTCTAGTACCACGCAGGAAAACCAAATGGTGGAGAGAGCATAGGCATGGCTGAGTGTGTCACGGGTAGTAACAGCAGTGTGGGTGTCTGCACACACATGTGCGTGGGACACCAGCTCTGGCTGGGTGTAGAAAATCTTACTGTGAGCAGTGGTAGAACCTGGAGAAGTGGCCCATGGGAATGGTGGCACCGAACCCCCAGTGGCTGGCATTCTTTTTAAAGATGTTTTTAAGAAACCACATTTTGGTATAAATTCTCCTGGTTTTAAGCTGTGGTTGAAATTTTAAAAACAAAAATTGGGCATGAGGGCCAGCAAATGGCTCAGTGGGTAAAGGGACCTGATAGACCTGAGTTGGGTTCCCAGGACTCACATGGTGGAAGGAGAGAACTGACTCCCACAAGCTGTCCTCTGACCTCTGCACCCGTGCTCTGGCATGTGCGTGCACACGCGCTCACACACGCTCACACACACACACACGTGAGCACACTCACTTTCTAAATACATTTTTTTAAAGGAAAGCAGTAAACATGGGAGCTGGGAAGATGGCCTAGTGGTTAAGAGATCCATATGGCAGCTCACAATTATCTGCAACTCTAATTCCAGGGGATCTGATGCCCTCTTGTCCCTGTGGGCACCAGACACACGTGGTGCACATGCACACATGCAGGTAAAGCAGTATAGTGGCATTTCATTTTTATTAACTCTCCGATCTTCAGGCAAGCTTTAACAGAGAGTTAAACAGCCCAACTGGTCAGCCTTACAGACCAGGCAGTGGTGACACACACCTTTAATCCCAGTAGCTACACTAGTTGCCACAGAAACCGGGCATGCATGCCTTTTATCCCAGCGGTACACGCCTTTAATCCCAGCCCTAGAGAGGATTATAAAACAGGAAGAAACAGCTCTCAGACACAGTCTCATTCTGAGATTCCTGGAGGCAGGATTGCCATTTCAGATTGAGGTGGAGGTAAGAGCCGGTGACTGGTGGCTTTGCCTTTCAGATCTTCAGGTTGAACCCCAATTTCTTGTGGTTTTTATTAATTGTGCTTTATAAAACACTCATACACATAAGAAAGAATAAATAAATTTTAACAAAACGAGCATAAGCCAGGCAAATCCTACGGTCACAGCTCTTGCGGAGGTCATCACCCAGAGATTTTTCCTCTGTTCTCCCTTTCACTGCCCCCTCTCCCCAGGAGTGTAGCTCTGCCTCTGGCCTACCCATCTCTCTTCTCACTTCTTTGGCCTTCAGAGTCCCAGAACTCAGGCTCTGTTGTGACACCATCTGCAAGACAAAGGACTAGATGGAGCTCCATTGACAAGCACATCAGTGACACCCCGATGTAGGTCACTCCCCAGCTGGCAGCACCTACCCCTGTTCTCTGGGGCATCCTGCCAGCTCATGGTTACTTCCCCTGGATCTGCATTAGGGCCCCTGGACTCTTTGGGGGCAATGTCTCAGCTACATCCATCAGTATTTCCGATGGGGAACATGAGCCCTAGCAGCGTTTGACTGTAAACTGGCCAGCAACCAGTCTCAGTTGTACTTCTGGGCAGTCTCTGTGGCTTCCATTCAACAGCTCCCATTGCGAAAGCATTCCCCACCACTCTGGTCAAATACCCTTGCTCCACTGCATTCAGGAGAAGTCAGATTCCCACTGTTCATAGTGGTTCAAGATCTCCAGTCCCCATTGAATTGCTCCCCTGACTCCCATCTTCCAGGTATGGCTAACTCTCCCTGGTCCTGTAGAGCCCCATGGGGACATTTTGACTTTCCAAAGCTATACAAAAAAACATTGTCTCAAAAAACCAACAAAGAAAGAAGGAAAGAAAGAAAAGAAAAGAAAAGAAAAGAAAAGAAAAGAAAAGAAAAGAAAGAAAAACACACACACATGCTTTTCACTTTATTTATTTAGGCAGAAGTGGGATTGAATCTAGGGCCTTGGGCATGCAAGGCCAGTATTCTACATTAGGCTATTTCTGCCTTTTCTTTTTTATGCTCAGATCAGGTTTCACTAAGTGGCCTAGACAGGCTTTGGACTTGACATCCTTCTGTCTCAGCCTCTTTAATAGCTAGGATTAGATGGCTTAAAATAATATTTGTCCTATTGTGAGTTACTCTTTTCAGTGCTGGAAATGGAGAGACAAGGGCCCTGTAGGTGCAGTAAGCACTCTGCTTCCGAGCTCCATCCCCGGACAGCAGTGTGATGGTTTGGTTTGTGTTTCCATCGGGTTGGTGTTTGTAACTTTTCTGTTATTGCTATAACACCATGAGCAAGGCGACTTAGAAAACGAAGGTTTCTTTGGGATTGCAGTTCCTGAGAGACAGCAGTCCATCATGGTGGGAAGTGTGACAGCGAGCTGCAGGCACGGCGGCCTGCGCAGCAGACTGTGGGCTCACACTTTGAGCTGCAAACCCTAAGAGAAAGCAAGTCAGAAAGCGGCACTATGCTTTCAACTCTCAAAGCCTGCCTTCTGTGACACACTTCCTCCAGCAAGACCACACCTCCTAATCCTACCCAAACGGTGCCGCCAAATGGGGACCAGTGCTGAGACTTTGAAGACATTTTATGTAAACTACCTCTGGGAGTGATAAACACAGGGGTGCTACGGTATCTACAACCTTAGATGCTGACCGCATTCTGATTCTTCAGGCTACTATGAGACATTCAATACACCTTATTAGTTATCCTGCCCCCTGTCCCCCTGTGTGCTGTGCCATGATACACCAGAACCCCTCCCCTCAATCACATGGCACCCCTCTTTGACTGTTCTTCCTCTGCCCTCCGTCTGGAGTCTTGCTCTCAGCTTCTCTGTGAGGTCACCTTTCAAGGACTCCACTTATGAGGAAGATTGCATGTTGCTTCTCTCCCGTCCCTGACTTGACTGTCCTCTACACTGGGAGTAAAGCGCAGCTGTCTGAGGCCCTTCCGGGTTGGTGAGCAGCTGGAGCTCCATTGGGTCACCTCAGAGGGTACTGCACCAATTCATCCCCTCTGCGTGGATTTAGAAATGTGCCCCATTGGATTGTGACCCCCTCCCTTTCTCCATCTCACCTCTAGGTTTGCCCACTCTGATGAACTTCACTGTGTGGCAATAGACATTTTTTTTTCTGGTGGGGAGCGGCTGAGGCTCCAAGGGCAGGAGCTGTTCTCCCTCTGAGGTTAGGGAATTAGCCCACATCAACCCAACTCCTGCCAGAGGATTTTGAGTTTGATTTTCACTACTTCCTGTTTCCTTCTACTCCATGAAGTCAACTCCTTAGGAGTTGAATTGAATTGGTCCCTAACTCCACTGGGAATGGTGATCAGGTGGTACACACGATAATCTCAGTACTTGAGAGATGAAGGATCAGGATTAAAGACATCTTCAACTAGAGTGAGTTCAAGGCTAGCTCAGACCTCTTATGCTAGGGAACATTGATGAAGACCACGTGCCTGTTACAAAACATCACAGACCCCTCCCAGGGTACCATACCTGACCCTGCAGGATCTTGGCTGGATCTCAGCAGCTTTGAGGACTGGGAATAAATCAGACGATGCCTCCTGTTGGGTTTGTCAGGAGTCATCCTCATAACTGGGCTGGAGCTGTGGGGTCCTCGGTAGGAAGGCCATGGACACAGGCTGTCATGTGGCCGCTCACCGTGGCTGCGTGGCTGAAGTCTGCTGGTCAAGTTTCTCACTGTCGGGTTCTTTCTCTTTTTCTCCACTCTATCAGTTACTCCTTTCTGTTGCCATGATAAAACGCCAAGACCAAAAACAACTTTGAAGAGAAAAATCCTTTGGCTTCCAGTTCCTAAGGAGACTGTCTGTCATGATGAGGAAGGTAGGGCACTGGGAATGTGGACAGCCTGGTCGTCAGGAGGTAGAGAGGGAGAGCTGGAAGCAGGACCAGGCTATAAAACCTTAAAGCCCTGCCCCCAGTGACACGCCAGTGATGTAATCCTCCTCTCACACCCTGCAAAGGCTCCGCCTCCTAAAGGTTCCACAAGCTCCCCAAACAGTGCCACCAAATGAGAGCAAGCTCTTAACTACACGAGCCTTTGGGGACATTTCATCCTCTGTCGTCACATATTTATAGTGGAGTAACAGCCACTTGATCAGAAGCTCAATTAAAGCAACCAGAGGCTTGTATGTGGCTTCATGGTAGGGGGACTTAGGGGGCTGAGACCTTAAGCTTGCAGGTCTTGGTTGATCTAAGGGTAGTCAGGAGAAAGCACACGGCCTGAACGTGCGGTTAGTAGTTCTTCAGTTAATTAAGTTTTCAATGTGTGTGCATGGGTGTTTTGTTTGCTTGTATACCTGTGCATTGTGGGCATCCTTGTGTCTAGAGAGGCCAGAGAGGCCGTCAGATCTCCGAGGACTGGAGCTACAGTTAACTGTGAGCAGCCAGTGCGTCCCCTGGAAGAGCAGTCAGTGTTCTTAACTGTCGAGCCATCATCTCTCCGGCCCCAGTGGATATTTGGCTTTTGAAAAGTTAGGCACTCAGCATTTAAAGCTTGCGATGACTGTGTATCCAGGCCAATGCTATTGGCTGCAAGTCCTCTGAGGGGCGCCCTCTCCCCCTTGGCCCTCTTGAAGCTACCTGGGCTGTCCCACATGCCACCGGCAGACCCTACCCGCAGAGCACGGTGCCTGTGTGAGGATTCCTCCATAGAGGACACACGTGCAGGAGGGCATGCTGTCTGCAGGTGTCAAAGCTCCATACTGTCCTTGCATAGAGTTGTTCCAATAACAGTGGTACGCAGATGCTGGCAATGTGCTTCTCAAATGCTAAGGGGACACACAGCTAACTTGCTGATGGTCTGGGTGGGCAGAGGGGGGCGTCCATGGCACGCGAATACCTGGGGTGTTTAACTAGGCCTCTCGGATACACTATTAACCAGAGTTCGTCCTGCAGCAGAGGCCCCTGACTTCTTGGCATGACATTTAGAGAAGTTTGGAGCATCATATAAATAGTGAGAAAATGTACATATGGCTTTAGGCCTTGAACTTCTCTGAAAGCTCCGGGCTTCCTTTTTCTCCTGAGTTTCTTAAGTCAAGCTGTTCTCTTGAAAGTTTCTAATTTGATGACCTCTTGAGATCACATGATTTAGACAGGATGGCCCAGAGACACCACAAATCTCTTTGTGTATATACAGAGCCATCATCCTGCTGTGGGCAGGGCAGTGTTTTCTGGGGGCTATAAATGGGGCTCACAGGAGAGGTCTCCGGCCGGATTCTGTCACACAGTGGAGCAAGGGCGCCCTCTCGTGGCTGCATCCCAACCCAGTCAACAAGTAATGGCAAAGGTGGATTTGGGTAGAGGTGTTTTCAGTGCCCGGGGAGGCTTTGAGGCCTCACACTGTGGCCCATAGTGGCTTTGGAAAAGTTTTAGTGTGAGCTGACACCAGAGGTCTAGGTGGACAGTTGGAGATTAAGTGGGATGCCTGGGAATGGGCCTTGAGGGGACCAGCAGAGCTAGCTGTCCTTCCTTAAACCATGTGTCTGGGCCCATGGTCACCCTAGAGTCAACTTCCCTGCCCCACCTAGGACTAATGGATCCCGACATGCAAGAGTCTTCCATGAAAACAACCTCTGTGAAGGCCTGGGACTTTCCTGGTCTGTGGGCCACACACTCCACCCAGAGAAGCAGCCCCGTGCTTCAAGCTCCGTGCTGGGGGCTCAAGTCTCGCCTCACCCACCACAGCCTAGGCAGAGTTTGGCATGGGCTCACCAAGGCCCATATAAGGATTCACACATTGTGAGGATGGCCAAAGCCAGGCAAACAAGAGAAGCCACAGGCTGGCAGAAAATAATTGCAAACGCAAAGCTGATAACGGACAACTGTCGCGCATACAAGGGACTCCTAACACATGACAGCAGACGATGACACAAACCCAACGCAGGCAGATGATGAGCAGACATCTCGGTGAGAACACGCATGTGCGCAGACGGCTCATACGCACGTGAAAGTATGACCTGTTTCTGTCACCAGGGAGCCGCCAGTGAGACCCAGCTGCCACAGCCCCTCGTGTGAGCTTTCGCTTTCAGTTAGCCACCCAAAAAACATCAGAGAGGAAGTTCCAGAAACAAATAAGCCAGGAATTGGTGAGACTGCTCAGTGGGTAAAGGCCCTTGCCAAGTGGCCTGAGTTTGATCCCAGAAGGTGGAAGGAGAGAGCCGACTTTACCAGGTTAACCTCTGACCTCCAAAGGTGGCACCCATCCATACGCACACACACACACACACACACACACACACACACACACACACACACACGTGTATGCACGTGTAATCAATGTGGGGGCTCTTGAGACGGCTCAGTGGGTAAGAGCGCTTGCTGTACTTGCAGAGGT
Source organism: Microtus pennsylvanicus (assembly GCF_037038515.1). Taxonomy (NCBI): domain Eukaryota; kingdom Metazoa; phylum Chordata; class Mammalia; order Rodentia; family Cricetidae; genus Microtus; species Microtus pennsylvanicus. The sequence goes on along the minus strand of NC_134586.1, from coordinate 55,306,607 downwards.
CCTTCAGGTGAAGAGAATCGGTAAGCGCTCCAGAGCCTCAAGTGAAAAGGGCTCAGTTTCCAACACCCACACAGTGGCTCACAACTCTGGTCCCGGGGGGGGGGGGGGTTTCTGGCCTCTGGTGACACCCGGCATACATATGGTATGCAAACATAATTGTAGGCAAAACATTCATATGCATAAAATAAAAACTGATTTAAAAAATAACAAAAATTTAAAATAAGTAATTCATAATTCTCTGGCTTTGACCTCTCCCACACTGAATGACACACTGTCTTGCTTTCATGCAGCGAACTTCTCGACCAGCGAGAAAGAACAACCACCACATGAGGATTCTTCTCAGATCACGCTTTAATGGAGTGCCCTTGGTTGATGGGGGAGCAGGAAGCGAGAGGGCCCCCAAGAGCACTAAAGCAGCTGCTTATATAGGGAGTAGGCACACGGGTCGCCCTGTGATTGGCTGCCACCATCAGCTGACACCAGACTGTGTCAGGATAGGCCCAAGGACTCTAAACCACAGCACATGCCGGAAGCGGGGGAGGGGGAGGACTCGCAGCTCCCAAAGGCATAGCCAAATATGGAGTTGTTTATTTCCAACAAGACAGGATGTCGGCGCCATCTTGTAATGGTGATCCTGTCCGGCTCCCTGCACTTTCACTCTGTTATCTTCAGGGTGTGGGTTGCCCTCCCGTTCAGGCTGTCTGTCACTGTCATCTTGGTTGTAGAATCTACTGTCTTCAAATGACTCTTTTGTTTTACTTTTTAAGTTTCAATTTCTGGTTGTTTTGAGAAAAGATCTCCTGTGGCTCAGGCTGACCTTGAACTCACTGGGTAGCTGGGACTGGCCTTGAACTCTTGATCTTTCTGTGTCCACTTCCCAAGTGTTAGGGTTGCAGCTATGGCCGCGGTGCCCAGGAAAGTGGCCCTTGCTTTGCCTAGAATGACTCCAGAGTAGTGATGCTGGCAACCCAGGTGTGCTGAAGAGAAGCCGTGAGTGCTTCCCATCTGGGGCTGTGGTGTTTGCTGGGAAATGTCCCCAGAGGCTAATTTAAAGACTTGGAACCTAGTTGGTGACTCTGTCCGGGAGAGGTTTAGGCCTTGCCGGAGGAAGTGCAGCACTGAGGGGGAGCTGAGAGGATGCAGCTTCTCCCTGCGTCCCGAGTCCACCGGCTCTGCTCTGTGCTTCTTGTTGAAAATGGGACCACTTAGCTTCCGCTCCTGTCTCCATACCTGTTGAGTGCCGCCATATTTTCCCACCACAATGGACCCTCATCCCTCTGAAACCATAACCCAGTAAACCCTTTCTTCTAGAAGTTGCCTTGGTCGTGGTATTTTTACCACAGCAGCAGGGGTGGTACATTCCCTCGTGGGAAGAGGATCTGGGCATGCTCTCCTCAAGGGGACAGGAGCCAGATGTTCTCCCATCAGGTGAAGGAAAGTGAGTGCTCCCTCACACGAGGAGGAAGTGTTTTCTCTGAGCGAACGGAAGTGGGGTGGGGAGGAGGGGGAGAGAGAAGTTAGATAGCCTTTGTTACAGCACACCACAGCATCTGATCGTTGTGTTGTTGCTGCCTTGTGCTATTTCTGTCATGTCTCACCAGGCCTCATTGATAAAATGAACTATCGTAGGTATGCAAATAAAAGAAAAACACAAGACCCATGGGACTCGGGGCCATCTGCCATTTTAGGTGCCTACTGGGGATCTTGAAGTGTGTTCCAGGATAACGGGGGGGGGGGGGGGGGGGGGAGGCGGCACACATCCACTTTGATCTTTGGTGAGATCTGAGTGAATTCACCAAAGGCAGTCTGTGTAACTTCCCCAATCACACAGGTTGCTGAGGAATTCAAAGAGTGGCTGGGGCAAACAACTAGGGATGAGCTAGAGTGGAAACGGACGGGGTGAGAAGGCAGAGATCCCAGGCAGACGCAGAAGCTGTGGTTTCCATCGCTGGGAGAGCCCTGGTGCCGCTAAGCCTCCAGGGCTAAGGGTCTCAGACACCCTAACATTTGCCGCTACTGAGGTTTTCTAGGGCAACCCGAAGCTTGAGCGCTGTAACATCAGTCACTGCAGGAGCTGAGGAGCCCAGTACCTGAGACCCGTCCAGGAGCCGTGACACTAGCATGCACCCGCTTGCTGCCGCTAATCATTGCTAGAAGCCTAGCGTTACAATAGCTGCTCAAAGCCAGGCCCACTGGGGGCTAAAGCCCAGGGTAATGAGCCTACAGCATGAGCACCCACAACTCTGAGTTCTTGGCTTCTAAATCTGGGAGCAACTGAGTCCTGGCTTCCAGGGCTTCCTTTAGCTGTGGTCTCTGGCTCTGCCATCTGCCTGTCCAGTCCTCCCCCTCCCGCCGGGGGGGCGGGCTCGACACTCAAGGACTGGGACTACCCACTGGAGGGTTTCCCTTTGCTCTTACACCCATATCTGGGTACACACGGACCCCAGTGGCTGACCGGTAGCAGCAAGGCTCTGGGTGCTACCCCAATGCTTCAAGTCTCTCTCACCCAGCGTGGAACCTGACATCTCCATGGTAGTGCCCTCCCCAGCCCGTGGGGGAGTGTTGATGACACCTAGCGGTCAAGGGAGGGATTGCTAGCAGCTGGGTCGGTGCAGACTGGGTAAGCTGAGAGGTGGCCAGGGGGATACATAAACAAGGGTGTGCCGAACCCACATGAGGCCCCTCACCTGTTCCCAAACTCCAATGGACATGCCACCTTTCCTGTCACTCCTGCCACAGGCAAGGAATCCCTGCCACTTTGGCTGTGGCTGCCAGACACCTCAGAGCTCCCATACCCCATTTTCTCTCAGTGTACACAGAAATTACACTGACTTGAATCTTGCCACTGGAGAGCATTGTATGGGTTAAGAGGCCCACTAGAGCCCCACCACGGGCCTCTTGGTGCTCTGATAACTGTAATTTCTGTGTAATTGGCATTTAAGAAATGCTAGGTGTGCCCAGCTGCCAGCCCACAAGCACACACATGCACGCGGGGGTGTGCACCTCTGGGAAGGTGACTCCTGTGTGTGGCCAGTGTGGGATGCTGACCATAGGTCACATTTGCTGAGTCGATCTGGCCACCCACGTGACAGCAGGCAGTCCTAATAGCTGTGCTGGGCAGTGGCTGTAAATGAGGCCTGTCCTACGCTGGGTGCCTGGAGGACCTGGGTGCCTAAGTGTGGGGAGCCTTGTGGGTGGCAACGGACCCACAGCTCTGTGATGTTTGGCCTTTGTGACTCCCAGGCCCTTGCCCAGCCACTCTCAGGGGTAGGAAGTGATGCAGGACTGGTCTACCTACGTTGACTGCGCTGGGAGGAACATGTGTGGCCAATGCCTTTCTATGCCTGTCTTCATTTTATAGACACAGAAACCAAGGTCCAGAGAGGTTCCATATTCTACTCAGGGACCCTAACTAGGGCTGATAAGAGGCTGTGGTGGGGCTGGTCCTCCTGAGCCCGTCTGCCACACCTTCAGTCCCGTTTTGCCCCCCCTACAGAGCTGGTGTTTCCCATGGCCTTCACGATTCCTGCAATAGCTCCCCTCTGAGTCGCCACTGCCCATCCAGCACCAGGCATAAAGTGTGCAGATTAATGTCAAGTGAACCAGCTCCACAGCTGTGCTCGGTCTGGGAAGAAGGGGGCTCTTTTCCACTCTTCAGAGTTCACCAGAATGTCCAGGGTGAGCCGGTTCTGGAGGAAAAGGTTGATGGAGCAGTTGGATAGGAGTTGCCTAGGTGTCCTCCCTCTACCCATGAAGCTGCTGTTAACTCGGCACTGGCCCCAGAAACTGGGCTTGCCTCCAAGGCTCCCTGCACCCTGGTGGATCAGTCAGAGACAGCCTTATCATTCCTGTCCATTTTATCAGATCAGAAGCTCAAGGCCAGTTCTGCTTGGCTGAGGTCAAGGCTTCTGAGGCTGCCCTCCCTACTCCAGGACCCCGTGAGGCACAGGAAGGGTGGGAACAGGAAGGGACCGTGGGGCTTCCACGCTGGCTCAAGGGCTCTGCCATCAGGGTCAGGGTTTATGCCTGAAGCTCCCACTCGTAGGTCATCAGGACAACGCCCTTCGGCCAGCTGAGCCGTCCTGCAGAGCCCGAGGGATAGCAGCTGGGGTTGAGGATTTTTGGCATCAACCTGCCTCCAAAGGTCAAGCCCAAAGAGAACAAGGGTCATCTTGTCATCTATGGGGGCCAAGAACTCCTGGGGAAAGCCCACCAGCCCTGAGAAGGCAAAGGGTACCATGGCCTAGGTCTGGGCCATTCTGGCTGTTGTGCAGCTGGAGGCCCCAGCTTCTCTACTGTGAATGGCGGTCTCAGTAGCCACGCCCTCCTGGCCTACTCACATCCTGCCCTCTTGGGGAGCCCCTCCAGCCCGCGTGCCCTTTGCTGGCCTGTTCCTTGCACAGTATCTTACTTGTGGCTCCAGTCATGGATGCTACAGTTGAAGCCTCTCAGCAGGGAGGAGTAATGTGAGGTTCTGAATGGAAGAGAAAGGGAGAGAGATGGGCGGGGCTGTGCTGGCTGTAAACTGAGCCCCAATGGCACCAGCCATGACATACAGGAGGTTCCGACAAAGGCAGGCCTTTCCCAGCTATCAGACAGCTGTGTTTGTCAAAATGTTAGGTCGGGGCCAGAGCAAAGTGGAGGGTGGACAGCATGGCCACGAGAGGCGTGGGCAGGTAGTTCAGGCTTGAACAGGACAGAGGAAAGTTAGCTCAGTGGTCACTCTGTTGCTTGTGCTGGAAATAAGGCACCCCTCTCACTTCCCTGTATTCTATCTATTGGACCCCAGAACATTCTAGACCTGACCTCCCCTCCCTCTTTTCCAATATTTTCCAACCATTGGTGAGTCCTGCAGAATGAAACCCTAAGAACACTCCAGAACCTGGCCCCTAACCACCCCACCCCCAAGCTTCCCACCCAACTGTGTGGCCTCGACTACTCTGGCCTAACCACTGCCCTGCCTCTCTTGCCCTGCCTTCAGTGCCCCAGTGTGCCTCCTGCTGAGCCTCTGTAGGAGTCTTGCTTCTGTAGACAAAGCCCTTGCTAAGCAGCCTCGGCCCACCTTGGTGTCCTACAGTTCCCTGGAGCCCACCTCTCTAACTCACTCTCCCCTTGCCTTCATATCCCTCTGATGGGCAGGCTAAACTTGCTGTCGTGGCCAGGGACCACTGTCTCCACCCCAAATGCTGTTTCTTGACGTTCGTGAGGCCCCCTCCCTCCCTGCTTCTCCATGTCTTTCTCAGGTAGGCCCTCGCAGACCACCAGGTCTTTCCATGAAGACTTCCCCACCCCCTTGCACTCTGTCTTCTTAGAGAAATGTAGCTTTCTCAGAGTCTGTTCACTTACGAACAGTATTCCTGTCCTCCGTATGAAATAATGGGGGCTCTAGGAAACAGGTGTTGCGGTGTGATGGACTGACTTATGGTGGGGAAAACTGGGTGTCTGGGATAAGGGGGATACTTTCAGAGCACTCCTATCTCTCCCCAAGACTCAGTTTCCCCGTCCGTGTTCTAATGCAGGGCTCCCCTTCTCACAGCCAGTAGCATCATGTTGGGGAACGGAGCCTTTGCTTTATCCTAGAAAAGGGTTACCATGGAAACAGGCTTAGAGAGCATCCAGCCCTTTGTTAGACCGGGAGCCTGCCTTTGGCTATCTCCTCCCCAGCTGCCTGAGGTCTGACTATGTAGGGACCAGTGGCTGAGGGGGGGGTGTGGGTGGGAAGGGGGCGGGCGTCATTCTGGCTGTACTTTTCCCCCAGCTCCTCCCCAAAGTGTTTGTGTCACCAACTTGTGATGCTCTGGAGGACAGGCAGTGAAGCCGGAAGATCAGGCCCCAGGGCACTCGACCTAGGGGCATATTCCCAACTCACGTGGCCTTAGGGCCGGGACTCCTCCCTTTTCCATTCCCCTGGCCCTGGCTTTTCCTACGCTCCTCTCTGTGGTGATAAGCAGACTGGGCGCCTCTACTCGCTAGCGCCCACGAGGACAGGATGTGGGCAGGGCGGGTGCGCGTCGCAGTCCTCAGCGTGGCCACAGGTGGACATCCTCGGTTCCTCCTCGGGCCCCACAACCCAGTACGGGACAGCTGCGCACGGCGGACTGAGAGGGGCCGCAGTATTTCTGCTGACCCCGGGCTTTAACCTGCAACTTGGCCCGGAGAACACCGGGAGGGTACGCAAGGACTCTCGGAAATGAGCTCGACCCTCAACAGCAGGTGGTCAGGCTCAGGGGGCGAGTGCTGGTCCCTCGCGTGTCCACCCGCCTTTGACTGGCACAGCTAGGAAGGTCTCCAAGGCCATCACCGCCGAAGGTGCGGGACGCCGCCAGGGGGCGCTGCGAGTATCTCTGTCCCTTCAGTGAGCGCGACCGCAGAACGCACAGGTGCTGGGGTGCTCAGCGCTGGTTCGCAGAGAGCTGAAGCGCAGGCCCTAAAACTTTCCACCCGGAGGTCACACGCTCTGCTGACAGCAGCTCTCGGCTCCAGAACACAAGGCTGGCACGCCCTGGGTTTCAGTACATTGCAGGATGCGGACCCTGCAGCCCACTGCCCCCCCAGCAAGGGTTCCGATCTCTCGGTTCTGCTCTTTCTCAGCTGTGAGACTTAAGCAAGTTTGTGCCTGGTTTCCTGCCTTGTGAGACGAGATTGGTACGAGTAGAGATCGCACAGGGTTGCAACGGGGAAACCTAGAGCACTCCCAGATACATGTTCCCGACCATCACAGCGCAGTTGACTGGTGGGTCTGGTGGATTTGGCGAAAAACAGGTCACTGAGCAGGTGGCACCGTGTCCTGGCAGGTGCTTACGAGACCCGAAAGACATTTGGATCAAACTTTTCTCCTTGTGGGAAGACAAGACCAATGAAAAGCTCCACTAGGTTGATTTGGGAGGCAAATTCAGTGCTAGGCCATTCTCTTTGTCCCAGAAAAGACAGCCATCCTTGGTGTACCTGGTTGTCCACCTGCTCCATACACTGCATGCCCCTTTGTAAGCTGCCTACCCGAGTGCAGGTGTGGCGGGCAGCATCCCGCAGCAAGCGTGTGCTAGTGAACTGTGCCTTTAGAGTAAGGACTGCAGCGCGGGATGGGGGCTTGCGGCCCGTTGCCTGACACACTGTGTGTGAAAGAAGGCCTGCAGCTGAACCAGCTCAGGTTTGCGGTCCAGAGGCGTGTAGGAGGAAGAGAGCCCAGCCGGAGTCCACTGTGAGGTACCTACACCAGGTTCATTTCTGCACGTGGAAAACCGATACATCCACGTCATGGTCTTAAATGGTGACAACTATGAAGATGAGCAATGGGTAGGGCTGGGGGACCCTGTTAGAAAGAAATAAAAGGTCAGGGAAGACTGTCCTAGACAGATCTGCTAGGACGAAGGATGGGAAGTGGTTTGCCTATGGGGAGTCAGTAGTAACTGAGAACGACTGCAGGGCAGGGCTGTGCTCCCGTGCACACTTGCCTTCTGACCACGGCAGGCACACCCAGCGACACTCTTGCAAACCCTCAGCTTTCACAACTGGAAGCCGGGTCAACCCTTTTTGATCACACGGGGGCAGCAGAAGACGCAGCTGTGAGAAGGTACAGGTGGTAGCCCAGCGGGACTCTTCCAAAAGTCAGGCTTAACACCGCAGGGCACCCTCTGTACTCAATGCTGCGCCTGTACTTCCTTCCCCCGAGGGGCATCTCTCCGAACCTTGGTGCCTCCACCTGGGGAATGGGAGCAATCGGGAACAGATTATTGCGTGCTCAGTAACAGCGCTTTCGCAGGTTTGCTCTGTGACTGTGGGCAACGCGTCTGGTCTGAGTCTTTTCCTCAAGTGAAACACCGGGATGAGAACGGACGTATAGTGTGTGATCTGGGGGCGAGATCAATGCTACGATTGCACAGTACCCAGCATGTAGGCTGTAGCTCTTGACAGTTACAATAGTGAAGTCGTTTGTGACTTGGGGCTGAGAGTAGAAAGTGACCCATGTTCAGATGTTCATGCCGAAAGCTTGCCACAAGAGATGATTTATTCATCAGGTTCTCATTAGGACAGGTGGTCAAGACCCTCCAGGATTGCCCATTTGACAGAGGGGACACTGGGAACCAGAGAGGGCACCAGTTCCAGGCCTGGGAGTCCCATCTTATTCCTGTAAGTAGATCATCCTGCCCAGTTGCAGGACTTTCCCTTGGTGGAAGGTTCTCAGGCTGTCCCTTTTCGATACTGAAGTCTCCTGTGTGAGGCTGTGAGAGAAGAGAGAGCTCTGAGTGCCAGACCCTTGAAGGGGCATCCTCCTGAGAGCTATGAGAACTTCTCATGGAAGCCAGTTCTTTCAAGGTCCAGGACACTGATGTTTGTGGTGGGTGTGGGGGTGGATTCCAGAGGGTAGCAGCCCTGGGGCAGGGGGAGGGGAGGTGTGGTGAGAGAGGGGTGCTCAACCTTTCCCCTGGGAGTGAACCTCAGCTGTACTTTTTGCGGAAGCTTTTTCCCCTGTCTCCTCCAGCCCTTGAGCAATGCCCACAGCTGGATCAGTGTAATAGCCCCGAGCCTTGGACACCCCCTACGTCTCCAGGGTTATTTTCCTTGTGGTGAAGGTGGTATTTACAGTGAAAACAGCCATTGAAGCAAATCGCAAAAATAATGTCAGTTTCCACTTTTGACAAAAATGGGAAGGCAGGTGGCTTCTTGTCTGCGATAAGCGCATCTGCTTCTGCAGTAATTACTATCTGAGATAATTATGAAAAAGAATTTAAATACTCAGGGCATGCGCGGGGCCAGGACAGCGTTCTTTCTCCTTAGTCCTAATCTCTCCTGCAAGTCGGAGTCTTGTCCCAACCGGGACAGTGCTGGGAGGGCCGACAGGCAGGGATGGGGTGGGGGACGAGCCAGGCTGGGCAGTTGCCCCTCTTCTGGCTTTCCCAGGCCTCAGGGCCCTTGTCTGTAAGCTAGGTTGACCCCACAGGAGCCTGGTGAGGAAATAGAGCAGGTGAGAATGAGGAGCCTGGAACACTGCATGGCCATAGCCAGGTTTCAGCGATTGGCTCCTTCTTTCCTTTGGGGAGCAAGGGAGCCTCTGAAACCCTCCCCCAAACTTTGGCACCCCCAAAATTGAGGTGCAGCTCACTCTCAGGATACAGAAGTCACAGCAGCAGGTGCCCAGAGCCTAGAGGAGAGAAGTCCAGCCTTAGGGAATCCTGGTCTTGGTCCGGGTTGGTGATGGGGTCAGGCTAGAGTTGAACCAAGAGCCCAGGGCAGGAAGCTGAGTCCAGTCTGGAGTACAGACCAGCTTCCTTGTGCCAGCTCAGCAGCATTGGGTGGACCAGAGTAGGTAACCCTTGCCCCTAAAGGGTTGGAGCAGCATCTGGGTGACCATGTGGCAAGAAGAGAGCATCCTGACAACTTTTGTTCTGAGGCTGTATTGAAGGGTGAATCAGGAGTCAGGGGTGCCCAGTTTTGGAGGGTCTGTGTCAGTAGCTTAGCCAGTAAGACACAAAGGACAAAGGGGGGGGCAGAGCTTTGCTCAGACTGACCATTCCTTTGGCTGAACCTGGGCCCCATGATGGGCACGAAGGAGGAGGGGGCTAGCCAAGGGAACAGGGAACAGGGCCTTGTGACTCAACAGAACAGGACAAGACAGGTGCTCCAGTTTTGCCTGGCTCTGCCCTGAGTCACTGTCTGGCTGCACACAAGACAACATCTAACTTGGATCTTTTGGAACCCTCCATGCTGTGGAGAGCTGGGCTGCGAAAGGGAGTCCCAGTGGCTTAAACAAGACAGCAATGCTATCTTTCTCATATTAAAACTTTCCAGTATGGGCTGGGCAGAGGGAACCGGCTTCCTTCTAGCTGCTGGTTCTACCAAACCAAGGAGGATGCCCAATGCAGCCGCCAGGTTTCCAGTCCCTCATGTTCTACATTAGCAGGTCAAAGGAGGACAAGAGGAAAAGGAGCCAAGTGGAGGTATCAGTTATATCCCTAGAAAGGCTCCTGGAAGCCAGCGGGGCGCTTTTGCTTACATCCGAGTGTTTGGGGGGTTGATCACAGGTCACTCCTAGATGCAAGATTGAAGGTCCAGTGCCACCTGAAGTGGAGGACAGGGCTGGAGCCTGCATGGGACTCTGCCAGAATGCAACCTCAGGCCTTTCTTCATAGACTGGGGTGGGAAGAATGGACTGGTACAAGCTGCCATGTCCTAGGTGCCCCCAAACAGCAAACAAGCTATACAGACTGAGGAGCAAGGCCCCACACAGCACTGGGATCCCCTTTTGGGGATGGCAGTCCCCTTGATGGTAGCCTCCCTAGCCATGGGCTGCTCCTTCTGTTTCTCGTGAAATCCACTGATCTTCAGCCTGCCTGGGGCACAGGAGGGGCACCCAGGAATGCCTGAACTGTGGATGGAGCCTTGCTCTATGAAGACTCTAGAGGGCAGGCTCTACCTGGAACCTGGGCTGTAGGGAATCGGCTGCCATGGGGCCACCTGGGTGAGTGGGAAGGGACAGTTGTTTGCATGGGAGCTCAGCTCTCATTCTAAGTTCCACGTTCTGTGTAAGACTCTAGTGTGGGCTCTGAGCACATCACTAAGCAGGAAGTGAAGTAGGGTGATGCCAGAGGTTGCCAGTGACTCACTGACCAGGGGCTTTCTGGGAAGGCACAGAGCAGAAACCTGTGAGACGAAAGGAGGGCAATCAAGCCTTGGATCAAGGTGTTCCAGAGCACAGCTTGTGCAAAGGCCCTGTGGCAGCTTTGCCTGGTGTGTTAAAGTTGGAGGCAGGGAAGAGAAGGTGGAACATGCCGGCAGAAGGGGGGTGGTGGTAGGACCCGAGACCATGGAAGTAACACCATGGACCTCCAAGCCACGCATCTCTCTCCTGGGGCCCAGTGGCTTCCCTGCTGCCACAGTTCCTACTCAGGCCTCCTCTTCTCCGTTCTTGCCTCAAAGACTACCAACCCCTTCCCCACATTGGCTGAGATTGTGGTATAGTCCTGCAGTACAGGCATCCAGAAAGACAGCGTAGACACCAACTGTATAGCGTAGACACAACCCCTATAACATAGGTGCTCAGTGCTGGAGCGTAGACTCAAACACTGGAGCGTAAATTCCAAGCCTTGGAGTGTAGACACCACACCCTGCAATGCAGATGCCCTGCTTCTGTCCCTGAGCAGAGGTAGAGATAGAGTTATGGATACTCGTGGCTTTGTGGTTCTGTAGCTGGGAGGGGGTCTAGCGCTGGTGGGTGCCCATTGCTCTGGTCATGTGGCTCTGGAGTTGGTCCCCTGATACTCTTCTCTGTTGATACAGTACCCATACTCTTGAGGATGGGGGCCACGTTGCCTTGGGTTGAACAGAGCAAGGGGCAGGTGTGGGGTCTGCCGGGATGCTGACAGCAACGAAGGGAACAGTGCCCTTGTGTGCCGGGCCCCATGCCAAGCTTCACCCTGAGCAGCATCCCTCTAGGTTCCCAGCAATAGGTTCCCCGGTTGAAACTAAGGCTCAGGAAATGGAGCCTTAAAGCTTGGTTCTAGAAGGATAAATTGGAACCTACAGGACATACGACAAGATGACATCCCAGTCCTGTCTCTCGGGTCCTGCCAACTGTCAGGCCCTGTGTAGAGAAGTTCCCACCTCGTGGTGAAGCTAGACACAGAGCAGAAAGACAATGTACCTCACACACAGCCCCTCTGTGGCACAGCCAGGCTCTAACATGCCACTGCCTACTCACACAGAGACAGTCTAGGTGGAGCTGGGAAGAAGGCTGCCTCCTATACCTAACTAAGTACAAGGTGGGGAAACTGAGGTAGCTATGTGTGGTAGTTGGGAGCTGCCAATAGTCACGGTGGGAACAGCCCAAAGTCAATATTGGAGGCATTCTTGGAGCTGTGGGGTACCCCTAGAAACCCAAAGATGTGATCACTCACCCAGGTTCACACATCCTGAAGACAGGCCCAACGGGCCTCTTCCCTGACATGCTGGGGTACGGAGAGGAGGCTGCCAAGGAGAAGGAAGGAGAGAGGCTCCGTCTTCCAGGCAGACTCCTCATGGCTGGCAATCACGTCATCGGCTGGGACACCACCACCCCCGGAGTCACCGTCCTGTCCTTCATGACCTCATCTCTTGGCTGGGCCCCAGCACAGTGCCTACTGCCTGGAATCAATACCTCTTGGCAGCAACCGAAGTCCCCTTGTCTTCCTGCCCCACATCCCAGTACATCGACCCACAGGCCAGCTCCTGCTCAGCTAGGAGCCTATGGGAAGTCAGCAGACCCACTGTCCTTACCTACTGCCCTGAGCCCTTCTGGTGGAGGGTGGAGCCTCCACTCAAATTCGGCCTCTTTTCCCTTCTCTCCAAGCCACGCAGCTTGGCTCTTTGCACCCAGACTTTCCAGGTCTTTCAGGCGACCCAGCTTTAGTGTCCCCGTCCTGCCTCCAGCTCTTCCTTACCCTACCAGTGGTCATCACAGCATGATACCATTGGGAATGGAGGGAGGAGGAAGATCAGACTGGGCATTGGCCGACAGTCAGCTGTGGTCTCTCCTGCAGAGCGAGCAGGAAGGCTCCCTTCACTATGGCTGTTTGCAGTCAGGGCTGGTTCCTGGAAAAGAAAATTGGGCTGCCTGTGGACTTGGAAGCAGATCAGAAGGGACCTGAGGGTGGACACTGCTACTCTCTTAATCAACAGAGCAATGACAGACTCACATCCCTCTCTGAACCTCAGTTTCCCCAGCTGTACAATGGGAAAAACTTTAAAGAGTGTGTGTGGTAAAGGATGGAGGCATGGGCCGGGTGATGGTGGCGCACGCCTTTAATCCCAGCACTCGGGAGGCAGAGGCAGGCGGATCTCTGTGAGTTCGAGACCAGCCTGGTCTACAAAGCTAGTTCCAGGACAGGCTGCAAAGCCACAGAGAAACCCTGTCTCGAAAAACCAAAAAAAAAAAAAAAAAAAAAAAAAAAAAAAAAAAAAGAGGCATGGGTCCGGTGCAGCAGGGACTGGACTCCTGTCTTCTGAGCCCCATTTAGTGACTTCATTTTGTCTTCATGATGATTGCATGACTAGGAAGGAGAACTTTTCCTTTCCCATTTACATCTAGGCAAACTACTCTCCTGAGAAGCCGCAGAACTCATGGGTTAGCGCGGAAAGTCCTCGTGTGGAATCTGCTGTGCTCTGATTAGGAACTTGGGCGTGTGATGGCTGTAATTAGTCTTCTGTGTTCCGAGACAGCCTGGGGCAAGCCCATCTCCAGAGACCTCACTCTTACTCATAAGGTACAATACACACTTGGTTCTCTCCATCTGTCAATGGTTCACTGGGATGGAGGACTGGGGCATAGGGCTGAGTCTCTGGAAACTTCTGGTCGGTGGGGAGCTGAAGCCCAGGTTGAGGAGAGAAGTAGAGGCTGGTAAGGAACTGAGGCTGAGTCACTGAACTGTCCCCCTCCCAGGGAAGCTGAACCTCTTCTGTGCTCAAGGCTGGGAGCTTGTCTAAGAAGGGCATGATCTGAAGCTATGGAATGGCCTTGTCACACTGGCAGGAAACCTATGAAGAGGAAGAAATGGAAATAATGTAGGCTTTGACACTGCAAGTGGCACATGGCAAGCAAGGGAAGATTGACTCAGTGCTGAGTGCTCAGTAGCCCAGAGAAGAAAATGCCCTCAGGTTTTATTACTAAGGCACAGAGCCCACCGGGAGGGAGGGGATCACTACTTCCACCCTTGAATCTCTAGATCCCCTAAATGCTGCAGCTACACCCTAGAGACAAGACAGGTGCAGTCTGTTGTTGTTTTTAGAGAGGGCAGCTGAGCAAGAGATATCTCTTAATGAGGAGCACTGGGAGGGAGGAGTACTGGAAGGGAAGAGCACTGAGAGGGAGGAGCACTAGGAGGGAGGAGCACTAGGAGGGAGGAGCACTGGGAGGGAGGAGCACTAGGAGGGAGGAGCACTGGGAGGGAGAGCACTGGGAGGGAGGAGCACTGGGAGGGAGGAGCACTGGGAGGGAGGAGCACTAGGAGGAGCACTGGAAGGGAAGAGCACTGGGAGGGAGGAGCACTGGGAGGGAGGAGCACTGGGAGGGAGGAGCACTGGGAGGGAGGAGCACTGGGAGGGAGGAGCACTGGGAGGGAGGAGCACTGGGAGGGAGGAGCACTGGGAGGGAGGAGCACTGGGAAGGAGGAGCACTGAGAGGGAGGAGCACTGGGAAGGAGGAGCACTGGGAGGGAGGAGCACTAGGAGGGAGGAGCATTAGGAGGGAGGAGCACTAGGAGGGAGGAGCACTAGGAGGGAGGAGCATTGAGAGGGAGGAGCATTGGGAAGGAGAACGATTGGGAGGGATGATCATTGGGAAGAATTGGGCTACTTGGCTTCAGAGGCCCAGACACAAGCATTTGTAGGGCTGCTGCAATATGGTTGTGACTGGGAGAGGCAGGCAAGCCTGTGGCTGGGATTCTGTCTGCATATGGTCTGACTGGAGGAGGGAGTAGCTCTGGCTGTGTAGGGCTTTTCTCCAGTCCTAGTCTCTGGGAGAGAAATGGGCTACTTTGGAAGACATGTTTTCCATCGATATGGCCATGTACCCACCAATGGATTCATCTTCTATCTCTCCACCATCATTTTTACCTACCCACACACCTATATCCACTCATTCACCCACCTATCTACCTGTGCATGGATCTACTGGTGAAACCACCCATGCATTCATATGACCTCCTAGCCACCCATTTACTTGTAACATACCCACCTGTCCCACCCATGCATTGATGCATGCACCCAATACCTCTATCCACCTGTCCATGCATGCCATTCATCCATACCCCACCCATCTGTGCACACATGCATGCATGTATCCAGATGTTTAGTAGAAGGTTGGGGACTGTTGTAGAAGCAGGCACTATTGCTATTGCAAGAAGGACCCACCAAGTGGGAGCTTGCACGGACAATAAGCATCCACTCAGGGGGATGAAAAGCAAGGTGGACATACTGCTGGCCAAGACAGGAGTGAGGTGTAAGACAGGGTGACGTTGGTGACTGTGGGAAAGGAAAGGGTAGGGAGTCCCCAACTTCAGGCTGTTGTTGGCATAGACTCCAATCCTAAGCCTCACAAGCTACCTAGAGCAGCTATGCATGAGGTCATACGGTTCACCATCCGGCTGGCACTGGTGGTAACATGGCCAGATGGAGGCCTGAGGCAGTGTACAGCGTGTTCTTGTAAGAGGATGGAAAGGCAACAGGTGAGTGGGGCTGGTCCACCCTAATCCCTCAAAGGAGGTGAATGCCCCCGGCCTCAGATGTCAGGTACATGTATGTGCTAGAGTGTTGCAAGTCCTGGGCCTCTAGTGGATTTGACCAACACCTACTTTGCCTCCCTCCCCCACTCCTTCCTTCTCTTCACTTTCTTTTCCCCTCCTTCTTCCTCCCTCCTCTCTCTCTTTCCTCTCCCCTTTCTTCCCTCCCTTCCTTCTTGCCCTCCTCCCTCCCTTTTGTTTTTTTCTGAAGCAGGGTCTCACTTTGTAACTCATTCAGGCCTAGAAGTCCAATCCCCCTGCCTCAGCCTCCTGAAGCTGGGATCACGCAGCCCACCGTTGCCTCCCACTTTGTCTTCTGAGGGAAGATCACTGTTTAGGTGAGGGGAAGACAAGAGAATTGTCACTCCATGCTTCAGGGCACATGTGACCAACATGGTCAGTTAGAGAAGAGCCTGCCTTGGCTGGACTTAGTGACTGGGTACGTGGGACAATCACGTGACTAAGACAGACCAGTGAGGGCCATCTTGCTTTCCATGGGAGGAAGAGAAGTCTGGGGCAACTGGGATGCAACAACACTAGCAAAAGACGCAGGCTCCTGGGGAAGTGCCAGTGCCTTCACACCTCCTTTCTTCAAGTTAGACCCTTTTGCATCCAAACAATCCTGTGGGGAAATCGAGGCCCAGGGTCCCCTTGTGATTGGCTCAAATCTCTTGCACGGCTTGGTCAAGGTTCACAGGCTGAAGGGGCGGCCTGAGTATAGACAGACTGCCACCATCCCACAGTGTTTGCAAGGCTTCTGTGTAGCCAAGTGCCTCAGTCTACTTCCCAACCCTGGAATTCCCCTGCTGAGGTTCCCTACACCCAGTCTGACCTCGGGTTCCGAGGTTCCTAGGGCCTATGGTCACCTGTCATCAGTGGACCAGTAAGAAGTACACAGGAATATGACCACTAAAAGAAGTGGGCCAGACACTGTGTTCTTGACTACAGCCCTGTGCAGTGGCAGACACTGGGACCAAGGGCTTCTGGGAGGGGACTCAGTCGGGGCAGGCTGCCGGGTGGTGGATAGGGTCCTGTCCTGTCAAGCCTCTGAGAAAGGAGGTGGTCTCCGGGAGCTGTCCAGCTGTCCCCTGGCCACCTTCCCCGGAGGACGTCATCTATGCTTTCACGAGAGGGTTCTGATCAGAGGGCAGCTTGAGGAGGGAACCAGTGAGGTCCCCACTATTCCTTTGTGCTCTGAATGAAATTCCTCTTCCCTGCATGCCTTTCGGGGGAATAAAAACACAGAAACCATGAACAAGGGGTAAGGAACCTGGGAGATGGATTGACCGTGATAATATCAAAGCGTTCATTTCTGAGCTCATTCCGGAGCTGTCAGGGGTCTGGAGGACTTGCCGTAAGCCATAAATAACCCATTTTAATAACGGGGACTTTGATTCCTCTCTGGGGGCTGAAACTCTTCTTGGGATTCGGGTGGCAACTTGTCAGGGCGCCAGCACGGGGCTTCTTGGGCACTTATTAAGGGATTACATCTTCTGGGCATGTGCAGGTCTTCATGGTCCACTGGGAAAGCCGCACCGACAATGCCGTGACCCACAGAGACGGACTGTTAGTGGGAAACAAACCCCCTCCCGCCTCAAGTTCATTGTTTGCCAGTTTCACCCTGAATTTAGTCGAAAGCTATTAATTATTCTCTTCATCTACCCAGCCTTCCAGCAGCGCTGTGAGTCATGGCTAAGTACACGGTCAGTGGTGAGATTTCAGTATCTCAGGAAAGAGTGGTCCTGCCAGAGACACCTTTGGTCCCCACCAGGTTTCCTCTGAGATGTATCTCTGAATACCCAGGTTCTCATCTTGGCCCTGATCTGCTGTGTGGCCATGATCCCGTCCCTACCCTGAGAGGGAACATGATAAGCACGGTGACTCCATGGCTGTCTAGTTTTCACACAAATAGGGATGACGACACCCTTTCCATACAAGAGGCACATAGCTCCTCTGGAGTAATCAATATTAGTTGAAGCAGCTGTGTGCCTGGTCCTGCTCTGGAAACTGAAGACCAAGCACAGATCAGATGGATACTCTCCTTGCGGCTGCCTGGGCCCTGCAGGGTACGTGCAGACATCTGTGTTCCCATCATCCCTGCCCAGTTCCTGCATCTCAGGACTGGGGCTCAGGTTTGGTTTGAGCTGCCACATGCCCAGGCAAACGATTACATTGCTCAGCCTTCCTTGTGGCTGTAAGCAGCAGATCAGTGCTGCCCAGTGAGTTCTAAGCAGAAGTTGCTAGAAGGGCTTCTCGTAGGATCTTTTTGTTAAAAAGCTTTGTTTTCATATTTGCTGTTCTTTCTAGCTAGGATGCGGATGTGATAGCTGGAACTCTGCAGCTGTCTTAGAACATGGAACACCCAGAAGAAAGCAGAGTCAGGCGAGGCGGTGTGGAGTCCATGACCCTGACAGTCTGCTGGAGCCATCTGAGCCCAGCTTTTGTAGAGTCTGGAGAGAGAGAGAGAGAGAGAGAGAGAGAGAGAGAGAGAGAGAGAGAGAGAGAGAGAGGGACGGAGGGAGGGAGGGAGGGAGAGAGGGAGAGAGGGAGGGAGAGAGAGAGGGAGGGAGGGAGGGAGGGAGGGAGTAAATCCGACCCCGCAGAACATGAGCTGGCGCGTGCGCATGCGCAGTCACACCTCGCTGTCGGCACAGCTTTAAAAGTCCATCTGCAGTTTGGGCTTTGATCATCATACTGTCCACAAATTATAAAAGGAGAGACACCAGAGCTGGTGTGATTGTCACTGTTTCCAGAGACATGGGTGTTTCATGGCACTGATTTTTGACTGTCACAAGTGGAATTTTCTTCAGTTCTTGGTGTAGAGTGGCTCTTGATGCCTGTTGGCCAATTGCACTGTGATCGCTCCTGCTCCTGAAGTCTATTCCCCCACCCCCCAGTCCTCTCTTGTGTCTGGATGTGCCTCACCCGTGCCAGGGACACCTTATATAAATCCTACAACCCATCCCCATCTCCAAGGGTGCTGCAGGCCCACTGATCCCACGGCGGGACCCCCTTCTCCATCCATCTACTCTGGACCACTCTATCAGTTCCTTCTCCTGGAATTGCCCTTCGAATACACTCAGCTGTCCTGCACCTGAAAGCAAAACTTGAACCCCCTTCTGTTTTCCCCCCTCATGGACAGACTTCTCAAGAGCCAAGTCACACATTGCTGCCTCCACCTGGGCATCGTCCAGAGTTTGGGTTCACTGTGAGACCCAGGACTTTCGGCAGTCCTTACAGTCCTCGGGGTATCATGTATGCATTCAATCTGTGGGCCCCAATCACTTGCTTTAGGCTGCTGGACACAGGTGTCCAGGACAGAGTCTTGCCTTCATGGAGTACTTGAGTGGACACATGTGCACGATGGGCCTCGTGTCCACGCCGTGGAGAAAAACTTGGCAGAGTGAAGGAAAGCAGCCAAGACCTCACCGACAGGCTTGAGGAATGAGGGGTGGAACTTGGGGACTCTTGAAGGGAATGCATTTCCAACAGTGGGGACAGCAGGTGCAAAGGCACGCAGGGGGGCTTGGCATGGGAAGGGCAAATGGCTGAGACTCAGCAGGGAGCGGGGGTGGTTGGAGAGGTGGCAGTGGTAGGGTGCTCACAGATCTCCAGGGCATCAAAGGCAGCTGGGAAGTTTGGTGTCTTACTCAGAGAACGATGGGGCATGGCGGGGGGTATCTGAGGCTTCTCTGGCACTTAGAACATGGACGGCAGGAATGGGGGGTGTCGCTGGGAGGCTGTAGAGCGTTGAGACAATGGCTGCTCTCTGCCCCGTCAGTCCTCTTTGGACTGTTCATTTTCCTCTGTGGCTCCTCAGCTCTTGGCTCTCCTCTCTTCCCCTCAGCTGGCCCAGAGGCTCTCCTCTTCATCCTACCTGGCCTCCCCACCTCCAGTCTCTCTTGCTACCCAATCTCCCATTCAAATTTACCCTCCAGCACAGACATTCCTCAATGTCCAGACTCCATACTGAGAGGGTGGCTCCTTCTTCACCCC
Organism: Microtus pennsylvanicus; assembly: GCF_037038515.1. Lineage (NCBI taxonomy): Eukaryota > Metazoa > Chordata > Mammalia > Rodentia > Cricetidae > Microtus > Microtus pennsylvanicus. The sequence continues at coordinate 55,287,363 of NC_134586.1, read as the reverse complement.
TTCACACCCACAGCCTGGCTTGCATCTGTCCTCCCGTGCCAGGGTACAGTGCTACCCTTGCCCCCGTTATCAGCACACTGGTAAGAAACTTGGGGGGCATTTCTGTGTCCCACCCATCTGGTGAATGCTGGTGTGTCCTTGAATGTGTTATTTGGAATCTGTGGGAGCCCATGCACCAAGGGCATTGACTTTTACCTAACAGAATCAGGAAGTGATGGGGTTTGAGGACTTGGGGGCTCAACAAAGACACCAGGGACCCAGTATTTCCCATCCTCTGGTGGAGTTTCCTCAGCATGTTTACTGTTCCTTTTTAGGGTTGATTCTTGGTCTCAAAAAGATTTCCAAGCAGCAACCACCACATAGACTCAAACTAGGAAGTGCAAGAATAGGGTGCAAAGGGGTTTTCTCAGTCCTCTTCTGTTATCTGGGTAGACACCGGTTCCCAGAAGCCTCCAGCACAATCCCTTATGGTCACTCCTTAGCCAGCGACAGACAGATGATCACAAGAGGAACATCACTATTTGTGCGTGCCTAGTGTCAGGCATCCGCTGGGACTATGTGCTGAAAAACGAGAGTCCTGATAGCAGAGAGAAGCATGGTTGTTGCATTGACACCAGCCAGATGGATTACTAGGGTGATGTCTCCAGGGACATCCTCTCACTTGGGGGGCTAGAGCTTGACCCTGGACCACACTGTAGTCACCATGGGCCCGGGGGTCAGCATTTCACAGACACCATCCTGAGTGCTCAACCTCCATCAGAAGGTAGGAGTATCGGTCCATTTACTGAGTGAGAAATAGGTTCAGAGAGGAGATGGAGAGGGATGACCCTGCAGGGGGTTCCCCTGCATTTCTGCAGAGTAGCCACTGAACAGTGGATATCTAGGGGGTGCCCCCAAAGACTGGCTTTTGATTTAAATTCCTTCCTGGCTATCCACAGCTGAGATTGGTCCCAGGTTGCAGGCTGCAAGCAGCGGGCCGCAGACAGATAGATGGTTTCAAAATGTCTGAACCTGAGTTTGCCACTTCCTGGCCTGGGTGAGGGGCCCTGATTAAGAATGTACCACCAGAAATGCAATTATTGCCTTGGGAGGGGCCTGGCAGGGCAGGGTAACCATTCACCTGCCTATCATTTCTTGGAAATCACTCGGCTGAGAATGAGGAACAATGCCCTAGAGATTTGGCCTGCCCATGAGACCCATGCCACCGAGTCCCATCTAGGGTTCACTGGAGTCTGGGCACTGGGATGTCTAGAGACACTGTCCAGGCAGGAGCCCCATTCAGACGTGAACACTAGACGCTGGTCATGCTGGTGACCCGCTCTCCACCGGTCTTCCATCTTTGGCACACGGCTGCCACACACGGACTCTCACGCCCTGATACCACTGACCTTCCCATCAGAGTCTCACAAAACTCCCGTCACACGGCTCCTGCACACACACGGCACCCACACTCTCCCCCGCAACTTTCATTTCATCTCCTGTTCTCTATGTCCTGTTAGTACGTGTGCACACGTGAAGGCAGGGGCCCATGTAATATATATGTGCACGTATGTGGAGGCCAGAGGTTGATGTCCTGGGTCTTTTATTGCTTTCTACCTTCCTATTTCTTTCAGCAAAGCCTGCCGCTAAACTCAGAGCTCCCCAGTGGGCTAGCCTGGAAGAGAGTAGGAAGATCTGAAGATCTGCCTTCCCCAGCACCCATCCTAGAGCTGGAATCACAGGTGTGCACTCCTGTGGTAGGTGCTGGGAATCTGGACTCAGGTCCTCCCGAGTGCACAGCAAGTGCTTTGAGCATCTCCCCATCTCTCATGCTCCCTCACTTGGAAGTTCCCGAACATTTCCTTTCTGTAGCACCCACACACTGACCTCTGTCCATCTGTGTGTGCACCCACAGATGCTCCCTTCCTCCCTTTGCCTCAGAGGCTGCTCGCTTCTGCACGGATATCACAGGCAGCCACACTTCTCATCTGCCCACATGTGCACACTCTTGTCTCAGACCTGTTTACTGCACCTATGTATAAAGCTCCCTAGATAGCTCTGAGACACAGAGAGCCCCCAAGACAATTGTTGCTCTCTCTCCGTCTCTGCAGAAACATCTTAGGGTGGAGGCCTATGACCCAGAGGGAGAAGAGAAAGCCATGGGAAGCCCATGGCGAGCCCTTACACAGGACTAGCCGGGTGTAGGAGTGAACCCCCACAACACCAGTGGTATGGAAGTGAGTGCTGACTTAACTCCTCAATAGAGAATGAAGGGGCCAGCGACCCATCCTGTAAAAGATGGGGTTGGAGGATGGGTCTGGTGGGGCCTTTAGCCACGTGCTCTAGGGTCCTGGGCTGGCAGGGGATGGAGGGGCTGGGCAGGTCCAGGAAAGGGGCAGAAGGGGCAGGTGAGGGTGGGGCTGCCGGCCTAGAGGGTGAGGGCTGTCTCGCCGCAGCTGCCATAACTCAGTCGGGATGGACAGGTTCTTTTCTCCTACCTGATTTACTGCCTGCTTTGGAGGGGTGAGGCCCATTCTTTGAACTTCAAAAGGACAGGGAATGAGCTTATGCTGTGGTGGCAGCCCAGAGGGTTGGGGGCTGGCAGTGCACAGCCTAAGATGCCACTGGCCCCCGTCTCTGGCCACTGGTGGAGGAGCCTCGGAGAGAATCACAGAGCATCAATTCCCTTGGCACATTGTAGAGCTGAAGGCTATGACATGGGGTCTATTCTTGTCTGGCAGCCCAGTCATTTCGTGCAGGAATGGGCGAACGCCTCTTACGCTTTTAGGGACATTCATTTATTCACACTCATTATCCCTCATTGTCTCCATGAGGGAACCCTTCTCATTTAAGTTCTTCCCCATTTTGCAGATGGATACATTGAGACATTAGTTGATCCCAGTCACCCAGAGAGGCTGGGAATCTCAGCCCTTGGTATCCCTTTGAAGCTGCCCACAGTCTGTGTACCTGGGCTAGGAGCCAAGACAGAATGTATTGGCTATTTTCATGTGTTTTTGCTGAGGGGCTCTGCCAAGAGTCAGTTTTCATGGGCCTCAGTTTCCTCATCTGTGGGGAGCTGCATGCTCACCCTCTCAAATTCGAAGACTCCCAAGCCCCATGTAGCAGGCAGCCTTAGAGCCCAGTCAATCTGCAGGTTTTTTTCCTGTATGTGGCTTTTCCTATTAAAGTTCAGCTTTACACCTTCTGTTTTGCTTCTGGGCTGGCACCTGGAGCTTTGTGGCTACTGGGCAAGCCCTTCGTCCCAGAGCCACACCCCAGCCCCTCTACCTTCTCTTGAAGAATCAGAAACCATGGTCATCCCAGTGTCTCCACCTGTAAATGGCAGACGGAAATGGGGAGTGGTTCTCTTGCATAGAGGGCATGTTTTGTGTCCCCTTTCCCCCTGCCAGTGCGCTCCACCTGGCCCTGAGTTGCCTGGATTGTGACCCCTAATTCACCTGATGTAAACCTCATTGGAATCCTTCCTTACCTGCTGTGTGACCTTGGGCAAGTTATGTAGCGTCTCTGAGCCTCAGAGTGAATTGGAGAATGTGTGTGAAAGAGGGCTCGGCACAAGCCTTGGCCGACTGTGTCGGTGAGGCAGTGGCCTGGTTATCTGCAGCTGAGCTTGGTGAGCTCAGGGACCCACCCTCATGCTTGTCAGATGGAGGCTGTAGACTGGGGGAGAGGGATTGATAAGTCGGACTGAGGCAGGGTAAAACCCTCATTTGGGCGCTTTGCCTCTGGCCTGGGTGACGCTGGTGTTGCCGCTTTAAGCCTGGGGCAGGTGGTTGTGGCATCTAGGGAGCTCCGGCAGGGAAGTGCCTGGTATATGTAGCTGTTGCTTGGGGAGCCAGGAAGGGAAGGATGGGCCCTAAGAGGACCTGCAAGGACCAGAAATAGGCGTGGCCTGGGAATGGCCCTTTCCAAAGGGAGACAAAGAGTAGCAGTCAGCCCACAGCTAATCTGGGAGGGGGCGGGGCGGCAAGAGAAACCCGAGGGTAAGAAAAATGGGACCGAACCATGAACTCTGTCTCTGGAGCTACGTTGGCACTAAAGGACGTGACTGCTGTAATGGCCTTCCTTTTGGGTTGATAGAGAGGCTGTCTTAAATGTGTTCCCGGGTTGGGGCAGTCAGGTGCTTGACGAGGTTCTGGATTTGAATGCCTTACGTTTCCTGTTGTGTGAGAGCCCAACCCCCCCTGGATTCGCGAAGACTCGGGGGCGGGTCTAGAGCTCCACCCCTGCGTGGACCAAGGAGTTTTCCTGCACTGCCACCCCATTTGGTTTCCACATCCCCAAAGCTCAGGGAGTCACACGCTCTAGAAGTTTCCTTTTAGCCAAGGTGTGCCCTGGTTCATTGTCTTCAAAGGCAAAGGCGGTTCTCAGAGGACGGTGTGAGGGGCAGTCACCTCAGCACCTCCACTGGAGGTGGGGAGCCGGAGGGCTTGAGTCTGGAACCGAGATCCTCTCTGGGTCTTTGAGGGTGGAGGTGACTGCGGTTTCTAAGGGGTGGAAGGGGACGCTCCAGGGCTTTATAACGCTGTCGCTAGGCAGATGTGCACAGACAGAATGTTCCTGGCCCCACAGAACAGATGCCTCAGGCGGCCTGAATGTGTCTGACGTGGCAGCTGTGGTCCTGTTGGCTCACTTAGAGAGGAGCTGGTTGTACTAGAAGGTGGTCCGCAGGGGGGAATGTGCACTGTCTTTTAGGAATGATTTGGGGGTCATAAATTTTCGGTGGCATGGCAGCCCTTCGAGTTTTCGTAACGCTGAAGCGTTCGGACTTGTCTTGGAGGGGAGGGCTTCACGCGGTAGTGGGTAGCGCACCGGCTCTAGAGAATTGTTATTGCAAGGGGGAATTTTTTTTCCCCTTAAGGTGGAATCCTCAGATTTCATGCTCTGCTTTAACTTGTTTTATTTCACCCAGAACACAAATAAAAATAGCCCACCAAGCTATATGGATGGAGTTAATAGAAGGGCCCTTTCTTGGGAAGAGGGGAATACTTGTTAGGAGCTTACTCTTGCCAGCCTTAGCCTGGACGCGATGGAGTAAACCTCTTTGCCCAGGTCCCTGTCCCTACTGGTCCCTGTCCGAGGACGGGAAGGGCAGTCAGTACCTTCCGGTTGAATTCCTGTGATGGTGCCCCCGAAATTTAGACGTTCCCCAGACTGGGAAGGATGTGACCTCCAGGGCTCCCCAGCTGAGCTTTCTGGGGCTCACATGTCATGAGTCTGCACTCAGGGTTCAGGGGGAAGCTTATCTCCAGCGTCCAGAGCCCTCTCCAGTCAAGTGGGGACTCAAGTGTGAGCAGGATTGCTGAGAGGGGATGCTTCTCATAGTTGGTTCTGGGGTTGACTGAAGTCTCCTAGGCATCTTGGCAGCCCTGTTTCCATGCCGACCAGTCGCCTTGCCACTCACAAGCATTTCCCCTATTCACTAGCACAGCTCTCAAAGGGTGTCAAGGGAAACGCTCTCTACTTCAAACTGGTTCATTTGCATCAATTTGCATATCCATTAAGTTTTTCTGGATTCTCCCAGAATAGGCCTGCTGACACAGTGAGTGCCTTGTCTCTCAATCAACAGGACAGGATAAAAGGGGTCTGATCTGAGTCACATTGGTAGAGGTACAAGCTGTGCTGGGCAGCACAGCTGTGGCTGAGCAGGGCTCTTTGCAGGCTGGCCTGGGATGGCTCTGAGGATCCCCACATAGGGCTGGATATGTGGGGCTAGGCAGCCTGGGAGGGTGGGTTCCAAATTTGCCCCTCAGCCAGAATGTCCTTTGGATGCAAGGCTCTTAGGGCGGATTCCTTTGTTCTAGACCCACTGTGGGCTCTACGTTATCTTCCCTCTCCTGTGAGGGAGTGTGGTACTTCTCATCTATGGATGGGAGGCGGACACTTATTCTGCAGCTGAGTAGGGAGGCCAGTGAGAAACGGACCCCTGAGCATGGCAGGGCTTGCATGCCTGGCCCAGAGATGGGGACAAAGTATGGAAGAGTGTGCAGTTTACTCAGGCTAATATGACACCACAGCACAGAGACCTGTTCCTCAGAGATCTACAGGGCAGGAGTCGAAAACCAAGATGCCCTCCAAGATGGCATCTTCTGAGGTCACTTCCTATGGCTGGCAGCTGCTGTCCTCCTCTCTCTTCAGACACCACCAGCATGAGGGGCTGTGCTAATGACCTTGCTTTAGTTTAGCTACCCCACAAGTTCCTGTCTCCAGATACAGTCTTAGCTGAGGTTTCGAGGGCTGCAATTTCACTGCCTATCAGAGTATAACCTGTCTTAGAGTGTTGGTGGGGACACCAAGGAGAGAAGGAAGTGGAGGCTGAGCTGGGGACACTGTGGGTCTGGAGCCCTGGGTGACAAGAGGATCTGGTTCTCTTTCCTTATTGGATAGACACATGGCACAGTTCCCATGGTTGGCAGCTTCCGGGTGAGAAGGACATTTCAAACCATGGCCCTGCATCAAGTTGGGATGGAGCAGATCAGCGGTTTTGGGGACCCACAGCCTTATGATCTTTGTAGTGGTAACTGACTTGCATGTGGGTCCTTGTGAGCAGGTCAGATTCAGGGGACTCCTAAGCTTTCCACTCAGGAAAGTGTCCCTGGCAGCAAGGGCTTACGACCTGCCTGTTTGTTTGGGAGCCAGAAGTAGAAGTAAGGGAGAGTCGGGACTGGGGAGGTGGTTGATCCATGAACCAGTCACTGCTGTGTGGCATGGGGGCTTGCACCTGCCAGGTCCCCTCAGAGAAGTGTGATGGGTGCCTCAGGATTGTTCCTCAAGAATAGACGGTCCCCACTACTCCTGGGCCAAGTGCTCATGGGCTAAACGACTTTCCTAGTCCTTTCAGGTTTGCCCCTGTATCTTGTCAATGTGGCTCAGGTCTGCTGTGTCGTACCCAGGAGACAGCATTGGAGCGACATGTGAGATGTTCCAGGTTCTTCTCTTCTAGAGATGGTTGTGACCGCCATAGCCAGGGCAAGGATGAGAAATAGAAGACAAGAGGGTCCTGGGACACCTTCCAAGCGGTAAGAAGTGTAGAAACAACCACCAGCTTCAGGGAATCCAGGTCCTGGCCAGCGTACCTGTCAGAGTCTCTTTCACACTCGGCCCTGGTCTGTGCCAGGCTAGACACACGGCCACGGGTCTGATGTGTTTGGTCCCAGGTGAGGTATATTGGGAAGAGGCTGTGCCAGGCACAGGGCAGGGACTTGACGTTTCTGCTGTGGCTGAAGAAATCTCAAAGATGGACTAGAGGGCTGGAGGCTGGGTGTGCCTGGACTCTCATTTCCTGGGTGGAGGTCTCAGGATAGAAACAGCAGGGGCTGAGGTCTGAACTCCTCCCTGCAGAGAGGCAGGACTTGTGCTCATGCGCGGTATGACATCTGGTCACATGACCATGGACAGCGGTGGTACTGCTGCTGCCAGCTGCTCCTGAGTCTGTTCTGGAAAGGTGCCCTCCTGCACATCTGTGGCCTGACTCCACCTCCGGCTGGATGGTGTCAAGGTGATGTAAACAAGAGGAACTTAGGCCCAGGGTAACTGCATGGAGGACGCCTTGGCCAATCCGCCTCTAACTGACAAGATTAAGAAACAGGCCTGTGTCGGGAGGAGTGGGAGGTGAGAGGCTCTTTATTACTGAAGTGACCGCTCCCTTGCTCACTCAGAAGCGAGGCTACCAAAAGTCCCTCTACAAGCTTTGCTGTGTGGTAGCACAGTGTGAGGGGAACTGAGAGTGGAGTCTTTGGAATGTTGTGGCCCGTGTTAGAAGGTGGTAGCAGGTTTGGGAGAAGCGTTGCCCAAGAGAACTGGAGACAGAGCACAGGGCACAGAGCCTGCAGCTCCAGGAAAGGCTGATGGAGAGCGAGCTGAGTGTCAGCACCGTTGGGAAGAGCAGAGCTAGACAGGGTAACAGTTGGTCTGAAGAAGAAACAGAAAGAGCAGGGAAGGAGTTCTTAGGGATGGAAAAGCCAGTCCCTTCTGGGCCTGGTTTAGTAGGAAATGAAGTTGAAGACTCTCAGTCTGCAGTGAGAACAAGGCATCGCCCTCCATGATGTGGCCTTAGGACTATCATGAAGAAATTGAGAGGAAGAGGTAGGGAGACAAGGAAGCAGGGAAGAAACACACAGGGCTTGACAGTCAAGGAAAGACCCGTAGGTACAATTGATGGCTTGCGGAATAGACCAGATGCAAATAGATGAGAAACTTAGGTGAGTCGTGAGTTGCATCAGAAAAGAAATGGTGATTCTGCTCTGAGGAGAATCTTTGAACAAAGCTTAAACTATCCTGTTGGCCTTCAAGTATCCAGACCAGGAAGCCCATAGCACCCCAGGAGGGCAGCATGCCCTACTCCATTGACCATGGCCATGGAAGAACATTCATGAAAGAAAACCTTAAACAAAGTCATGGATGCAGGCTTCAAGGCACGTGTAGAACCTGGGGGTAGCCTTTGCTATCAGGGTGGGAACCTCTGTGCACCCACAAGGTTGTCCTGTACTGTGGGCCACTTGCTGTTGGATGGCTGCCATTTCTCCTTTTCTTTAATGGGAGTTTCAATGAGCTCCATGACCCTGTCCCACTGTCATCTCCTGGTGTGTGTGTGTGTATGTGTGTGTGTATCATGTGTATAAAGGGCAACAAACACATAGCCTCTACAGCATGGGCATCAGACTATGCCATGGCTACATGAGACTTTGGGTTGTTCCTCTTGGAGAGAGGTTGGGTTTTGTTTTATCAGTGTCTGGATGGATGGCCCTTGTAGACATTTGGAGCCTGAGGGGTGGACTGTGGAGAGACTAGTGTATGGTGATGTCTGTGTCACCATCTTTCTTTCTGGGCACTGCATGGATCATGGCCACAGGTTGTGGGCAGAGAGGTACCAACATCGGCTCCAGGCCTGGCTTCAGATCTCATATTCTCCTTTACGTATTCTCCTGCTGGATGATGACAAGCCTTGGTGGCCACGTGTGCAAGGTGAAAGAGTGAGAGATGGAAGGAGCCAGGGTCTCCTAAACCACTGCATGTGTCTGGCCTGTTTCACCTTCACCAGGTGGTGACATGCATGAGAAAAAAAATTCTTAGTTCCTTTAACCCAGGGATTCTGTTTGGTAATCCTTTTGCCCAAAAAACTTTGGCATGCAGTGGCACAGCGTGGAAACTGAGCCACCATGCAATGCATGTGTGACATTGCATATATAGGGATATGAAAATAGTTATGCTGTCCAAATATCTGCTGACTGTAAATCATACAGATATCTTAAATACTTCCTTGTAATTTTACCATCTATTAAAGAAAAAAAGCAGTTTTGCATATTAAAGATTAAATCTTGGCTGAATGTTTTATACTGGAAAACTAGAGGGCATCTTTAGCGTCTTCAGAGCTGATCAATATTTTGATTTTATAGTCATCAATGCTGAGAACTATTTCATATAAATATGTAACACAATACAGCAAAAATATGTTTAGGGTCATTTCACAAGTTGTTGGAAAGTCTGCCCTCATTCCAAGTCATAGAATCATCTAAGAAAACTCAAGTCCTGAAATTCAAGCAATTTTAAAAGTAAAACATTACATGATACAATCCAGCCTTGTCTGTCAGCTACATACCGGGGAATGGCAGTAGGGAAATGGAGCCCTTGCTTCCGTAATTCGGCCATTATGCTTCAGTAAGAGCAGAAAGCTGCATTGTGCAGTGAAGCCATGCTGTCCCAGGCTCCAGGCAGCACCGGCTGGGGCTGTGTGGTGTAAGGATGCCCAGTGCATGTGTGCATGTGTGCATGTATGCGTGTGTGCGTGTGTGCTCAGAACCCAGCCTGTGGTGGGGACGTGCGGTGCAGCCCAGCGAGTGAAACGGGAGCACCTGGCTTCATTAAGTTTTTGATTTTTGAACTGAATTTTGGTAGTTTTATGTTCAGAAAGATTTTACTATTACCTTCTTTTTTTCAGCACTCATGTTCAGCTATACAACTGCACACAGATCTTGAGAGTGTGCAGGAAAGAGCTGTCATGTGATAGGCAGGCACGGGGAAGAGGCGTCAGCTTACAGCACAGGCCAACCGGGAGTAAGCACCTGAGACTGGGGAGCAGCGGAATGACGTCCTCCAAAGAGTCTGAATGATGTCTCTAGCTGCTGAGTGGCTGAGACGAGAGGCAGGTAGAGTTTGGTGTGATTCGAGAAGAAGAGGAGATGCAGGAGAGAGGGCAGTCTCCCAGGATTGGCCTGTGTGGCTACAGTGCCAGTGTGCTGAGACGAGAGGATTTGTGCAGACCGAGGAACAGTCTGAGCGAGAACGCTTCATGTAGCCGAGGGAGAAGCACACAGGCATCAGGATGGAGAGAGCTGGGGCAGGGATCTGCTTCACAGTCTGCCTTCCCTCCTTCCTCCATCATGTTTCTAGGGGCCCTGTGTGTTTGTCCCTGAGTAGGGGTGGAAAGAGAGGCCATCTTCCCTTAGGCTGTGTCCCTCTGAGGCCCTGCCCATCTCCTTGGTCCTGTCACACAGGGTCTGGGCTTGGCTACCATAATGTAGAGCCCTTCAAACACCGATGCTTAAACAAGACAGAACAAGTGATGGAGACTTGAGAGTTCTGACAGTTTTTCCTGTTTATGGTCCAACATGGTGTTTTAGTACCAGAGGTGAGTCTGGCAATATCAGAACTCTCTGTGAGTTCAGGGTAAGCGCTCCCAGGTTCACTGTCCCCTCATTTTCTCATTTTCAGGCAGTTGAAAATGGAGATGGGCAAGAGGGGAGAATGCCCATTCCTTCACAGACCCCAAGTGGCATTCATTTTTGGCTCCCTTCCCATTAGCCCTCCCTGCCTCCCTGAGGCTCCTTAATTAGCTGCAAGGGAGGCTGGGAAATGTAGTTTCCTGGAGCTGGCCAGCCAGCAATGTTCCCAGATAACACTTCTTGTGGGATGAGGGTGTGTTGTGAGGGCTTGTAGACAAGCTATGGTCTCTGCCTTGCACCTGACCTTGAAAGAAAGTGCTTGGGGGAAGGTTTTCATGTGTCCAACTGACAGGTAAAAATTCTGTTAATTTGAGAAATTAAATAACAAAAACAGCAATAACAAAACCTTTTAAAAGTTTTTTGAACCTTCAACATTATAGATTGTGTGCCCAATGGAGGTTATTGGGTCTGTCTAATGGCTATGCCTCTACAATCCCAAAGGCAAGGTGGAATTGGTACGTGTGAATGTGCGTGCGTTTGTGCATACATGTGTGCTTACCTGTGTGTGTATGTATTCTGTACCATGCACCTCTCTGTGTATACTGTTCTGAACACACATTCTGTGTATGTGCACAGGGCCTCATCTTATTGGCCTACTCTTTCATATTCGAATACCGGCTGAGCCACCTACACTGGGTATGGATTGGCTCAGTATCTTGTTGGAGCTGGTGAGTGAGTAGACTTAGTACTTAGCTGTAAAGGTCATTCCTAGGGAAAGCCTGAGACTCCTGGGCCCCCATCTGCCTGAGGGGCTTGCCTCAGCCCAGCTCCACCCACCCCAATCATTCATTCAATCCTAGAACATGGAATTCCATAAATAAGAACCAGCATGTACTTGCTGGAGGCCTTCTATGTGTTAGACCCAGTGCTCTGCTGTGATTACGTTTTACCTCCTTTCAACTCCATTTTGTGGATGAAGAAACTGAGGCAGAGGACAGTGCCCAAAGGTAGACAGCTAACGAAAAGGATTTGACTCCAATCCTGAGCCCCTGAATGTTGTTCCCAGCTGCTGTGTTGACTGTTGCTTGCTCTCCTATGGCCTATCTGGGGGAGGGGTGTCAGGGAAGAGCTCTTTGGGGTCATAGGTATCCTCCCTGACTCTGGTCAGCCCTTTCTCTGCCCAAGTTATTGCTCCTTCCTTTAGGCTGTCTTTCCATTGCCTTGCTCCTGGCCTTAGTCTGTGCCATGGTGCAGTCCTGGCCCCTTGGGCCTGGCTTCCCTGTCTCTTCACACAGCTATGGGTTTCTACTCCTTAGCATGTGCCTCCATGTTTCTCACTGTGCTCCTGTGAAAGTAGGTTTCTCCTGGGGTTCCAGGACCCTTGAGGTCTGGTACCAATTGAACCCTGGGCCGTGGATGTCCTAAGGCAAGCAGAATAGGCAGAGGGCAGACCTGGGGCAGCACCGAGCTTTCTAGTTGGGGAGACAAGCAAATGAGGCTATGGGTGCTGCTGCTGGGCTTGTCCAGAGTGCGGCCATCTGGAACTGGCTTAAGTGCCAGCTCTGCACTCCCTGGGGACCTTTCTGCCCACAGCTGCATCTGCCCCGCCCCTGCCTGCAGGAGAAGAGGAAAAGGTGTGATCCTGAGGTGTGTTCTGGGGAATCTGTGGATGGAAGGGCTGGTCAGCATCTTGTGTCTATAACCAGGACAGGAAGGAAAGACGGAGTAGGCTGAGTCTCAGAGGTAGAGACTTCTGTCCTCTTACTGCTTCCAACTAGGTTCAGATTCTACAGTAACTAGGATCCTCACCTCCCAGTAGACAGCCCGTCAGGTTATGAGCCCATTCGTGGATTAGAGTTGTGATCCGATCCCTTCCCCAAATCTTTGCCTCTGAGCACTGTTGCTTGGGGACCCACCCTTCAGCACTAGGGCTCACAGTAGATGTCCTGGATCAAAACAGTAACCCCCAAACCACCTCTCTGTGATCGTCTGTAGGAAGAGAGGCATGTGGTCTCCAACAGAAGAAGGTGTGTGTTCTAGGTGAAACTGGAACCAGTGAGGCCTGGTGTGAGCAGAGCCAGGGACTGGGGTCGGGTGAGAAGACGGCAGGGAACATGCCAAGATGGTGGGTTCTTTCCTGAGGACTCCCACCACCTGTGGCTCTCATGTGAGTTTTTATACGGCTCTTCTCGCTCTGGGCTTTAGGGCTCACTGTAGTGCCCAAGGACTGAGACCAAAGGCGGTAGAGCTGTGGTTCCTTAGCTGGATGTGTAGTGTTCGACTCTGGCCTCTAGCCTATGGGGCCTGGGTTCAAATCCAGACAGCCATTTTAAATGCATACCATAGAGGCAAGCTGCTTCACTTGCCTCTGAATGCACTCACCTGGAAAGCAGCCTGGGAGGTGAAGCATGCGACCTCTCACTGGGCCCTGGGGACAGGCTGGACATTGTGCGTTGATGGGGGTGCCATGGGCCGAATGAGCTGTTCCTGGCACCTGCTGGGGAGCAGACTGATGGTGGAGGGTGGGAAGTGGGCTGAGTGCCCAGGAATCCAGCCCACTGCCACAATCAGTGCCCCAGGGGCAGCAGCCTCTGGTCGGCTGGTGGCTGCTCAGCCTCGGTCATTCAGGCGCCACAGTTGAGACTTCTGCTGGAGGAGTGGGCATCGCTCTAATTTATTTCACGCTTGTCTTAATTTCAAATTTATTTTCTCATTTAATTTTTCTTTGGATCTGAGCTATGATCACAGGGTTCAGAAATCAAAAGTTTAATAGGTGTGAGTAAAGTCGGTCTCCAGCTGGTGTCCCGCCACCTGGCTGCTCCCTGCAGCCGTGGCTACTTACTGTTCAATGGCCACAAATAGCAGCTTTATGTATGGGATATCTTCTTCCAGGTAAAGGCACTTGGCTGTGGCAAACACACACCACCCATAGCAGGCTTGTGTCACTTAACCTTGCTCTTGGCCACCTTCTCTTTTAAGTGCCAGTGAGAGCAATATGTCACCACTTCCTTTCAAGAAAGACACCCAGGACATGGTGCGGCTGCTACTTCTTGCCTGCCCTAATGTCCCTTGGTCCTGAGCGCAAGGCCTGCCTTTCCCCGTTTGGGAATATCCTGGATGTTAGGAATAGCTAAGCATCCCGGGGGAAGCTGCGCTGGGAAAAGACCACAGGGACCGAACAGCCTTGGAGGGGCACTCACCTTCCTTCCTCACAGCTCAGCCTCCAGCACAGCCGGCCATTGCACCGCTAGATCCAAATCCCGCCTCATCCAACCATCGCAGCATTAAAGAATCCCGGGTACCTATGGCTGGAAAGAAGGAGAGCATATTAAAATTATCAGTCTAGCTGTGGCAGGTCCTGGATAAGACCTCGTTTCCCAGGCCCTGTCTGTAGCCCGGGGACAGTAGCGACAGCCTCTGTTTGAGAATGTTTGTACTCTTCTCTGACCTGGCTCAGTTTCTTCCCTTGCCCCAGTTTTCATCTGCTTCATGTAGCCTGTCTAGTTGATGGCATACAGTCGCTTTAAGTATTCCATTTTATTTCTGTGAGGACAAAGTGATGCCCCCTTTTCCTTTTCTGAGTATAACAAATTGGTCTTCTGTTTTTTCCTTCTGAATCTGAGAAGTTTGGGATATCGCATCTCCGTTTTCACTCGTTCGAAGTGTTTTTCCAATTTCCTCTCTGCTTCGCTGCGTAGTAAGAAGTGTTGTCTGATACCCACACATCTGTGCCCTTCCTCACTAGAATGTCATCGTACTCCATCCCATTGTTCCTCTCTGTTCAAATGTCTTGAGCTGGCCTCCTGGCTTGCCACACACAGTCTTTCGTGGAATGTCCCCTGTACATTCCGCCACTGGGTGGGGCTCTGGAGAGTTATGGGGTCTACTTAATTTACAGTCCTCGCCACCCCACTGCTTCCCTTTTGATCCCCTGCCTGGTTGCCAGAGACATCACTGAAAGCAGCATGCTGTAATTTACAGCTGTGTAGGCTGCATTGCCTGCTCTCGTCTTCAGGTCTGTCAGTTTTTCTGCCGTGTAATTGGGGCTCAGTTAGGTGTATACACTTTTATATTTTTTGTTATCATACTGATGAATTGTCGCCTTACCTTTTGTTCTTAACCTCTACATATGATTTTGTTTTTAATTTTTGTATCTTTTTTTAAACTATGTGTATGTATGGTGTCTGTGTGCCCATGAATCCTGGAGCCCATGGAGGCCACAGGCACTGGATCTTCCTGGAGCTGGAGTCACAGGCGGAGGCAGTTGTGATGCTATGTGGGCTCATGGAATCAGATGCAGGATCTCGGGAAGAGCATCAGGTGCTCTTAACCACTGAGCCATTTCACCAGTACCATTTTTATTTTTCATTTTTAAACCCTACGGTTAGGGCTTGGATGTCAAAGGTTCCCCACAGGCTCATATGTTTGAACGCTTGGCTCCCAGCTGGTGGTGCTGTTTTGGGATATGGAGCCCCATGGAGGAAGGGCCTCACTGGAGGAAGTGAGAACAGGTCTTTAGGTTCCCACCCTGCTTGGCTTCTGGCCCACGTCTCTCTCTCTGTTTCCTGATCTGCCATGACTAATTTGATTGCTCCCTCCAGTTTGCAAGTCTTTTCTTCTTCACCTTATCTCACGGCCCAGGGTAGAACCTACAGTAGTCTATGGAAGAGCAGGGCAAGCTCACTCTGCTCTTGCTCCTGATGCTGGAGGAAACATATGCAGGCTTTCCTGATGATGACAGCAGTGGGTTCATCTCCATTCCCCTCTCTGTGCTAAGGCCCAATCTACCTTCATCTACTTTGGTCAGGGTTTTTATCACATGCTTTCCCTCCATTTGTTCAGATCATCAAATCATTTTTGTCATCCTATTAAGATGGCATGTTATGTTGAAATATGTTTTCATCCCTGTGAAGGAACCTATTGGATCATGGGTGATTCTCTGGATGAGCCACTATGTTTGATCCATGAATATTTTTTTAAAGAAATTTCTGTGTCTTTGTTCACCGGGGATATTGGTCTATAGTTGTATTTTGCTGTTGTTGTGTCCTCCAGTTTTGGTAATGGGGTTAACTGTCCTCGCAAAAGGAGTCTTGAAAAGGCTTCCTCCCTTTCTATTCTACAGAATGTTCTGGAAAGCATCCTGTTACTTCTTCAAGGGTTTGTTGAGGACCTGGATAACAGTTCCATCAGTAAAGCACTCTCTGAAAGTACAAGGGCCTCAGTTTGAATCCTTAGCAACCACATAAGAAATTGTAACCCCAGATATGGGGAGGCAGAGACAGACAGATCCCTGGAGTTCATGGTTTAGCTGAATGGTGAGCTCCAGGCACAGTGGGAAATCCTGCCTCGAAAAGCAAGATGGGGAGTGACTGATGAAGATACTAAATGTTGACCTCTGACCCCCTCCCCCCCACACCAAGTTTGCTAAAATTCACCAGAGAAGCTGATAGATATTGGCTTCTCTGCAACGGGAGACTTTATCATTGTTCAATCTCATTGTTATTCATCTGTTCAGGTTTTTAAAAAGATATCTTATTTCAATTTTGGGAGATCATTTGTGTCCATAAATTTGTGCATTTATTCTAGGTTTTCTAATTTGTTTTTGTATAGTTTTTCTAAGATTATCTTTGATGCCTCCTTGAATTCTTGGGTATCTCTTGTGATGTCTCCTTTTCCATATCTATTTTTATCTGGACATTTTTTCTCTTCTCCAGGTTAATCTAGGTAAAGTTTATTCATTTTATCTTTTCAAAGAACTGTTTGTTTCGTTATCCTTCTTGGTTTTTAGACTTACATTTCATTCTACTCCATGTTAATTATGGGTTTTATTTTATTTTTTAAACCCGTGACCTCTGATTTCTCAGTCTTGTGATGGTATTTCAGACATTTGGATCCTTGTTCTCCTGGGTAAGCAGTCTCTCTGATGCCCATCTGGAGCTCATTGCTCTTCTCACTACTTGACCTGTTGCTAAGGGTTGTGGGAGAAGTTTCATTGTCATTTAGCTTCTCATTTCCAAAAGTGCTATTTGCTTCTCCTTCAAAGCTTATTCTTATCTTGTGTATCTTACAAGGTCTGTTCAGCTGGTCGTCTAGGTTCTCTTGATCCATCAAACCTTTAAAAATTATTCTTTGGAGTCTTTTACCGTCCATTTCCATTTCTCGCCAACCCAGTGCTAGAGAGCTGGGATGATACGGAGGTGTCGGGTTGCCCTGATGTTGCTCATGTGCTAGGTTGGGTCTCACTACCACTTTCACGAGTAGCTTCTCAGGAAGGAGCGTTCTCATGAGAATGTGCTTTAGAATGTTGATTTCTTCCCAATGGGGTCCTATAGTGTAGAATCCATTTAACCGCGGTTAGTGCCATTAAGCAAAGCATATATCATGTCAGTGTCAGAGAGATCCATGTCGGCATTCGTGTGTAAACAGCAGTGTACATGGGAAGTTCACTCCTATGCTCACTTACAAAAGAAGTGACGCCTCTGTCAGGCGATAGCATTGATGTTTCTATTGACTCATAAGAGTCTCTGACATGGGCCTCACCAGAAATAGTGAGGGGCCTGAAGGATCCATTTGCTTCACGGGGAGAGGAGATGGTGGCAAGAGCCAGAGCACCTGACTGTTGCACTCAGACCAGTCGACAGTGTAATCAGACAAGGTGCCTGCCAACTGCCTACAGCAGAGGGTGTCGGGTGTCCTTCTGCTTTGCTATGGGCATGCCTACCTAGGAGTAGAACCTGAGGTGCTCACCTTTGTGTACTTGGCACCTATTTTGAATTTATTATTAGTAGTAGTATGAATTATTATTTTAGTATGTGTATGTGTGTGGTGTATGTGGGCCCAAGTTCAACATCAGGAGTCTTTCTCAATCGCTCCACTTTATACTTTGAGGCTGGGTCTCTCAACTCAGAGCTGTTTGATACAACTAATATAGCTTGCCAGCTTGCTCTGAGGCTCACCTGTTTCTGCCTTCTGAGCACTGGAATTGCAGGTGGGTACACGTGTCCCCCTCACACTTACATGAGCTCTATGTATTTGAACTCCAGTCCTCATGCTTTGGTGGCCAAAGAGTTAGTTATCAAATGAGTGTCAGGTCTCATGCTGTGCAGTGAGCACTTCAAGTTTGAGTTGATTATTATAATTTTTGTGGTGTTGGAGTTGAACCCAGGACATTGTGGTAGTCAAGTGCTATATTCTAGGCCAGCTTTGGATTGAGTTTTGTATATGATCTGCAATTAGGTCTAATTGCTCTGTCTAGCACCTTTGTTGGGATGATAACGTATCTGCATATTTGTCAAAGTTATTCATAGTCAGTCTGTTTTGGAGTTCTCCATTCTATTGCTTTGTTTTGTATGCTGTGTGTCACCGGGGCACCATAGTCTTGATTAGCATAGTTCTGTGATAAGTCTTTTGCTTGGTACTTCCTTTCTATCAATCTTTGTGTACTGGATTTTCCTCATTCTCTTGTTGATGTGGGAGTCCCCTCTGTGTGCTATGATTACCATTAATGAATAAAGAAACTGCCTTGGCCTATTGATAGGGCAGAAGTTAGGTAGGCAGGGAAGATGGAGCTGAATGCTACGGAAAAAAGAAGGGTTGAGAGAGACGCCATGGATCCACGGCCAGAGGTAGATGTGCTGAATCTTTGCTGGTAGGCCACAAACTTGTGGTGATATACAGATTAATAGAAATGGGTTAAATTAAGATGTAAAAATTAGTCAATAAGAAGCTAGAGCTAATGAGCCAGGCAGTGATTTAACTAATACAGTTTCTGTGTGGTTATTTCGGTTCTGGGCAGCCAGAATGAACAAGCAGTTTTTTTTGGGATAAGTGGCCGGGAACTACCTAGCGCCCCTCTTGCAACATCTTGTATTAAGTCAACCTGCACTCTTACTATTGGAGTGAGTTTCTTGTAGAAAGCATACAGTTGTTCAGTGTTTGTGTTCACTGTGCAAATCTTTTAACTTAGATCCAATGTCATGCTTTAAAGTTGATATAATTTATTATTGTTAGGTAAAGGCTCAATCTGCCATCTCACTTTCTGTCTACTTTCTTTTTTTCTCCATTTCTTTTAACTTATATTCCTTTGGGTCACTTGAACAATTATTGGAATTACATTTTTTTGTAGTGTGCTTTACTGTATCTTGGTTTTGTTTTGTATTCTTAATTTTTTTGTGTGTAGCTGCTCTAGGTAGTGTATTGTACAGACACAACTTAACAGTCTACTAGTATTCACAGTTTCCCATTATGAGTAGAAGAAATAAGAAAACTTATTTCTTCATATGCTTTTAAATTTTTATTTCATGTGTATGAGTGCTTTGCCTGCATATATGGATATATGTGTATATATATGTGTGTGTGTGTGTGTGTGTGTGTGTGTGTGTGTATCACCTGTGTCCTTGGTGCCTAAGAAAGTCAGAAGAGCATGTCAGATCCCCTTGGAACCGGAATTACCAATAGAAGTGAGCCATTGCTGGGAACTGAACCCAGGTCCTCTACAAGAGCAACAAATGCTTTTAACTGCTGAGCCATCTCTCTCATCCTCTTAAAGTTTTTTTTAATTCTCTCTCATTTATTTAATAATTGTCTTAAATATCCCCATTCATTGAGAACTGCTATTCTGCAATGCCATAGAATTTTTTCTACCTCTAAAGTGAGGCTGATGGATGTGGGAGGGCTCAGGTACTATGGGCAACGCCATCTGTGGGTATGTGGCCCTGTGATGAGTAAGAAAGCTAGTTGAATGAGCCAGAAAGTAGTCTTTTACGTTTCTGCTTCAGGCTCCTGCTCTGAGTTCTTGCCTTGCTTTCCTTGATGATAAGCTGTATACTTTAGGCTGAAACAAACTCTCTCCTCCCCAAAGTTTTTTTGGTGAGACTGTTTTCTCATAGCACCAAAACCAGAACTATCCAGCCTGGGATTGGTGAAACAACCCATAGAACTCAGCGCCATGTTGTTCCTTGGATCTTAAGGTTTGTAGCTGGGGTGTTTAATCTGACCTTTCAGGGTCTTAATGCTATTTTTTTTAATATGAAGCAGCAGTTCACCTGCACTTTGAGAGTATAATGGGCCATGGTTTTTCTCCATTTTGTACTGTGTGAAGAGTTTCTCTTTCGTAGTCCCTTTACTTGCTGCGCATTTCTGTCCTGTAAGGATGGAGCATTGCAGAGGGTGGAGCCTTGCAGAGGGTGGAGCCTTGCAGAGGGTGGAGCCTTGCAGAGGGTGGAGCCTTACAGAGGAATGCATTCAACTTCACCAGGGGCAGACATCGTAGTATGTGTTTTGGGAAACCAAGATAGCCATGGCTTCTACCAGCTGTTGGCTGTGGGCTGCTCATGCCCAAGAGAAACTATAAACTCAGACCAACACAACACCGCAAACAGCTTAAAACATTGTGAGGTTTGTTTTACTGAAACTTGATTTCTGGATCCTGAGGCCAAGCTGTATAGACAATATGACATTGGACAATATGACATTGCTGGATCAAAAGTTGGACATGTCTGCTGGAATCACTAGTAATGTTGACACAGATGTTGCTATGTGTATGCTACTACAGTTTTCTCTGGTAACCATTGTCTGTTGGTAACTTGTCTGTTTTCTCTAAATCACCTATTTTGTTGGCATAGGTTGCTGACAGTTGTGCCGATTGTTCTCCAGAACTGTTCCTAGAAAGACAAGAAGATGTGTCTTCTGAACCCAGTAGATAGTGTGTTGCTTAATTCCTGAGTGGTTGGGGATTTCCCAGATTCCTCTATTGTTAATTTCTTGATGGTTAGAAAAGAAAAGTTGTAAGACTTCAGTTTCCAGAATGTTTTGAGATTTGGTTTATTGTCCAGTTGACGGTTCTTTCCTGAGGGGTATTCCTTGCTGTTTGGAGGAGTCTTCTGCTATTGTTCGTCTATTGGCTTATGATGTTATTCTCTTAGTCCCCATGCCATTGATGACTTGTCCTTCTCTCTTTGTGTCCACTTTGTATTTTGGGCTGTTAGAAGCAACTATGTTTATAGCTGCTATATCTTCCTGAAAGACTGACCTATCTGTCTTCAAAAATGTTTTTATTTGCTTCTAATGTTCTTTTGTCTCCAACTATTATTGTAAAATTGTCTATTTTTCTTCTGACTTTGTCATTTTTTTTTGCTCTTTATATCTTGAAGCTCTTGCTTAGTGTCTACACATTTGTAATTATTGTATCTTTTGTAACATTGTACAAACATTGTAACATTGTAACATAATACAACATTGTATTATTGTAACACTGATTGTGTTATCCTGATAGTTCACTCTTCCCTCTGGTAACACTTATTGCCATAGAGTTTATTTTTTTTCTGATACAAAGATGAAACTTCTCTGCTTTGTGGCTCTGTTTCCTATAGTGTGGCTTTTTCCTGGCCTTGTTCTTCAAAGCCCGTGTGTCTTCTGTTGAGGTTCTCTTTTTCTGTCAGTCCCACAGTCTTTGTTTCTGGCATTTGGACTCTCATTCTATGTAATTACTAATGCATCTGGGGTTAAGTTTGCCACTTTGCTAGTTCCATTAAATTAAAAAAGTTTTATGTGTACTAATATCTTGCCTGCATGTGTGTCTGTGTACAACATATATGCAGTGGCTGTGGAGGCCAGAAGAGGGCTTGGATGCCTTGGAAGTGGTGCTGACCAGAGGTTGTGGGCCAAGTGAGTGCTGAGAGTCCAGGCCACATCCTCTGCAAGAGGAACAGGTTGATACTGAGCCATCTCTCCAGCCCCTCAGTCCTATTCATTTGCATTTTTCTTGACGGCTTTCATTTGTGTTAGGCAGTTTGTTTTGTTTTATTTTATTTTTATTGGTGTACTATTTTAACTTATCTATTGAGTTTTCCCATTTTAAGCTTTTCTTTCTTTTCTTGAATGTGTATGTGTGTGTGTGTGTGTGTGTGTGAATATATGTGTGTTTGTGTGGGAGTACATGCGTGTGGAAGCCTGAAGCTGATGTCAGATGTCTTCCTCCATTGCTCTCCACCGTATCACTGAGACAAGGTCTCTTTCTGAACCCACAGTTTGCCAATTCTAGCTTCTCTAGTGAACCAGCCTTCTTGTTTCTGCCTCCCAAACTTGGGGATTACAGAGAGCTGGCATGCCAGCCTGGTTTTTATGTGGGTTCTGGGGAGAAAAACTCCAGTCATTCTACTTGTCTAGGAAGTAATTTATCCACAGAGTCATCTGCCCAGTCCCTTGAAGTTGTTTTCTTAATTGCTGCTTAATGAATTTCAGTATCATCTTTAAATGACTACAATTCACTTCAGCTTAACTCTGGGAAAACACAAACTTTGTTCCCACAGAGATTTGTTTCTTTCTCCTCCTTTACATTAATATTTCCATATAATTCACATAAGAGTTTCTCTATATTTTACACTTTGTACTCATGATTTGGTGTATGTTCTAAGAAAAACAGTACAGTGTTATGGTAGTGAATTTATTATTATTATTATTATATAACAATAGTAATATTGTATGTGTATTGCACTTGTGTGAGTATAAGCACACATGTGTGGGGGTCAAGGGTACAGTTTTGTGAAGATGATTCTCTCCTTTTACTGTTCTAGGGATCCAACTCAGGTCATCAGGCCTGGGTGGTAACTGCCTTTCTTTACCCATGAAGTGTCTCAATGGCCCTAATGATTGCTTTATATAGTAATATATTCTTTGATGGTGTTAAAGAAGAAATGAGAGGTGACTCAGTGGCAGCTCTTGTCTAGCATGCACAGGTCCAGGTTCTACCCTCAGAACTAAAAAGAAAGTGAAAAAAAGAAATGAGAACTACATATTTGTCGTAAGTTATTTTATTTTTTTTTACCTTTTTGCTGTTTTCTTATTGCTTCCTGGGGGGTTAGTAATTTCTGAAATCATTTCTTTTAGCCCGAAAGGCCCCTTACAGAGCTTCTTTTAAGGCAAAACAGCCAGCCATGAGCTCTCTGGATTTATGTTTACCTGGGAGTATTTCTATTTTGACTTAAATTTTGGAGGATAGTTTTGCTGGATATAGAAGTCTTGGCTGACAGCTTTCTGTTTCCATCACTTGGCTGTGGCTCCTGCCCCTCATGGTCTCCTATTTCTGGGGAGAAGCCAACCATGGTCTGACTACAGAACAATCCCTTCTTGTTGCATTAAGATTTTTCTCTTTAGGTCACAAGAGTTTGATGATGTCTATCTGTGTGGGTCTCTTTGGACACTTCCAGTAGGAGGCTGAGCTCTTTGGTTATGTAGTGTGTTTGTTCTTCGGTTGTTTGGGCCATTTTGTCCTCATTTTCTCAGCCTCTTCTGTCTGTACTGATTGACTCTTTCTACATGCCCACTGGCCTCTGAGATGCTGTTCATTTCTCTCTGTCTTTGTGTGCTCGGTTCTAGAGTGCTCTCCTGGTCTCTCTCTATACTGACTGGTTCTTTTATGTGCTGTCCCAATCAGCTGTTAAACTCATACAGTCATTTCAGTTTCATCTGCTCCATTCTCCAACTAAAGAACCTCATTTTGTTTTTTTTCTTAAAAAGTAATTCATATCTCCTAATCAATATCCATTTCTATTTATTCATTATTGTCATACACTTCTTTAGCTCTTTAAATATACTTTATTTGGATATATTTCTAATATTCTCTTTGAAGTTTTATTTTATTTTCATCTAAGCTAATGCCAGGGACACCCAACTATTTCTACCAAGTTGTTCCCCCCCCCCCAGAATGTAGCTCGTACTTTATAATTCTTTTCATACCCTATAGTTTGCTGAACATTTTAGATTATAGAGTGACTCTGTGTATTCATTCAGCTTGGATCACTATCACTGAGCACATCACCTTAAAATGAGAAAAGAATTATTTGGCTCACATGTTTGAAAGTTTTGCAAGTTGCAGCCTTGGTCACTGATGTGGGATTTCCCTCTGTATGCTGTGAATACTATCGGTTAATAAAGAAACTGGCTTGGCCTGATAGGGTAGAACAGAGCTAGGCAGGGAAAACTAAACTGAATGCTGGGAGAAAGAAGGGCAGAGTCATTAGAAGCCATGTAACCCCGCCAGAGACAGACACTGGACAGAACTTTACCCTGTAATCTACAGCCACGAGGTGATACACAGATTAATGGAGATGAGTTAAATTAATATGTAAGAGCTAGCCAATAAGAAGCTAGAGCTAATGGGCCGAGTAGTGATTTAATTAATACAGTTTCTGTGTGGTTATTTCGGGTCTGAACTGCCGAGTGGCTGGAATGACCAAGCAGCCTTCCCACAACAGAGCACCGGCCCCTCACTTTCCGTAACACATCATGATGGAGGTGTGTGGTTGGCAAAGCTGCTCACTTCATGTCGTGGTGGTATCATCTCTGTGTCCAATTGGCTTAAAAGTCATCCAGCAAAGCCAAACATGGTGGCACAGGCCTGTGGCATTTGAGAGACTGAGACAGGAGGGTTATGAGCTTGAGGTCAGCCTGTGCTACATAGTGAGATTGTCTCAAAAATAAATGGATAAGAAGGAGATAAAGCCTCTTGTTCAGTAATTGGGTAGATTGTTCTGGAGCACAGGGTGCTATGTTCTGCTACTGCTGGTGCTGGCTGCACAGAGAACCTTTAGAGTCAGGATGGTTCAGGTTGGCCTCAATGTTTATTTCCTTCTGATATTTGTTTTCTTGCCTATTACACACTGCACTTAGACTGGGGGTTGCTCAAGGTGCCATTCTCTCTTCCAAAGACACAACTAAGCCAATAACAGTACTCTAGGAGCAGAGGCAATGCTCTGTGACATCACAGGGTCAGAGGCGGTGCTGTGTGACATCACAGGGTCAGAGGTAGTGCTGTGTGAATCACAGGGTCAGAGGCAGAGCTCTGTGACATCACAGGGTCAGAGGAGGAGCTCTGTGACATCACAGGGTCAGTGGCGGAGCTCTGTGACATCACAGGGTCAGAGGCGGTGCTGTGTGACATCACAGGGTCAGAGGCGGTGCTGTGTGACATCACAGGGTCAGAGGCAGTGCTGTGTGACATCACAGGGTCAGAGGCGGTGCTGTGTGACGCTGTAAGGGCAGGGGTGGGTCTGTGTGACACCGTAGGGACAGGGGTATCACTTTAGAATAAAGCCGAGGCCCAGGAGTGTGGTGGGTGAATCCTTAGGCAGTTTCAGTTTGGTGTGAGAAAAGACGCCTCCTTGGGCAGCCCAGGGAACTTCCTCGGGACTTGGGAGAAGACATAAGGCAAGGAAGGGTCTCTTTGAATGGAAGACACACAGCACAGACCTTGACTTGACTCTCAGTGTCCAGTAATGCCCATCATCCCAGCACCCATCCGCTGCCACTTCGATGTTCGGCTCTTCCCATGTTGGTCTCTCTTGGAGCCTCAGGACCTTTGCCTGTGCTGCTTTCCCACAACACAAGTTTTCATTTGGCTTTCAATGTTAGAGTTTCAGGTTTCTGCTCAGTTGGTTCAGTTGCTTTTAGGCCTGAGGTCTGACAGTGTATGGCGGGGAAAGCCTGTTTTTCTAATGGCTCAGATGAAGGAAAAGGAGAGGAAGACACCAGGGTCCTTGTCCTCCCAGACTCCGCACAGAGCATATGCTGTGACCTCACCTTCTTCTACTAGATTCCGCCTCTCACAGGTCTCTCTTCTAGGGTACCAAGCTGGGGATGAAACCCTCAGCACAAGGGCCTTTGCAGGCAGTCCAGATGCAAGCCATAGCAGATTGTGCCCCAGCTGCTGCCTGCTCCGAATGTCTTCTTCACCACCATGTCTAAGAGGGGTCTCCCTGGCTCTGCTTCACACTGTCTCTGGGTTTTGTTGTTTGACTCTCTGTGAAGGGAAACTGCCAGTGCAGGACCTGTGTGTTCTTCCTGCCAAATGGGACATGCCGCATGGGCACCATCATGCTAGGCACAGCCCAGATGGAGTGAGTGTGGAGGCCTGCCACCTCAGAACACCTTATATATGGCCCCTTATGGAAGCTTGAGGACCCAGGAACAGATAGGGACATCTTGTGGAAAGGAGACTCAGATCTGTCTAACAACCTATTCCTGGTTGTTTGTTTGTTTTGAGCCAGTGACTGACTTCCCTACTATTTTGGAAACCACAGATCTACTATAGAATATCCTATATAAGCCAACAGGTCCTCCAATGAAGGAACAGCATAGGGGCAGGCTGAAAGCGCTGGGAGCAGGAGCCGCTACTTAAAACAATGATATGTCTCCCCAAGGGAATTATGTACAAATGCAGCATGAATATAACATCATATGCATTCATTCATTCTGACAGCATTTCGTTTTTAAATAGTTATTTTATTTCATAATTTTTAAAGGTTTTTTGTGTGTATGAGTGTTTTGCTTCCATGTGTGTAAGTAATTATGTGCGTGCTTGATTGTTTTGCCTGTATGTGTGTAAGCATACTATGTGCATGCCTGGTACCTGCAGAGGTCAAAGGAGGATGTCAGAGCCCTGGAACTGGAGTTATGGACAGGTTGAAAGCTACCAAGTTGGTGCTGGGAACCAACGCTGGGTTCTCTGTAAGAACAGAAAGTGCTCTTAGCCCTCTCTCTATCCCTTATTTTTTTATTTTAATTAGGTGTATGCATCTCTCTCTCTCTCTCTCTCTCTCTCTCTCTCTCTCTCTCTCTCTCTCTCTCTGTGTGTGTGTGTGTGTGTGTGTGTGTGTGTGTGTGTGTGTGTATACTTCAGAGGCTAGAAGGGTGCATCTGATTTCCTGGAGCTGGAGTCACAGGCAGTTGTGAACCTCAGGTCCTCTGGAGAGTAGCAAGTGCTCTTAACTGCAGTCCCTTCTCCAGATCCTCTCCTATGTTTTTATTGCATGGTCATTCCCTCTGTCTGTGAAGTGTTGGCTTCAGGATCCTCCATGGATTCCAAACCCACAGCTGCTCAGGCCCCTCCTATAATGAGAGGTCTTTGCACAGAAGCTCTGATGGTCCTTCCACACGCTTGCTAGCAAGCCCAGGTGTCTCGGAGCTTGCAATGCGAGGTAAAGGACTGGCAGATTGTGGCTCTGCTGTGTTGATCAGGGAGTGCTGACAAGAAGTCCACATGTGCTCAGGGCAGACAGCAGTTTTTTAAAGACTAGTTTACCTGCAGTTGGGTGAGTGCAGATGCAGAACCCAGGCTGCCTGCGCAGCGTTATATAACTTAGCATGCCCACAGTGTGTGTGATGTGCCATCGGGGGGCAAGGTGTCAGTAATGATAGCCTGTGATTACAGGAAGCATGACGGGCTGTAGCAGCTACCTGCAGCCAGCAAGTTGTGGCACATGCTCAACCTCCCTTACCCCGATGAACTTCTAACCTCCTTTAAACAGGCAAGTGCCAGCTTCCTGTGCGACGTGAGAGGTGTCTTTGACCCCTGGGACTAAGATGAAGCTCAGCTCTGGCTCCAGTCCTGAGATCACCACTGCGTCTCTGGAACCCAGCTCCTCATCTGCACAAAGGAGACGCAAACTGTGGGTGACAACATAAAAGGACCAGGGAGGTGACAGTTAACGAGCACCTTTACTGGGACCCTGGATTTTTACCGTCACAGCATGAGGCCCACTTAACCACCTTGCTACTTCTGTGAAGTAGTGTGGCTTTTGCTTGTAAGCCACACACCCCTTTGTTCAAGGGCATGCTAGACTGCTTACAATGCCGCTGCAGTACACAGGCTATG
Source organism: Microtus pennsylvanicus (assembly GCF_037038515.1). NCBI lineage: Eukaryota > Metazoa > Chordata > Mammalia > Rodentia > Cricetidae > Microtus > Microtus pennsylvanicus. The sequence goes on along the minus strand of NC_134586.1, from coordinate 55,260,054 downwards.
GTAAGTGCTGCTCCCTGCATTGTGTAGCGATAATGACATGGAGAAATGCTGCTAAATGGCTGTTACGCCGCATTCATTGTGTGGATAATGACAAGGAGAAAGGTCTGCACATGCTCAGTGCAGGTGCAGTCTTTCTCAGGCTGATTTTCCAGCCATGGCTGCCCAGGGAACCCTGGGGTATGTGGGTTAGCCTATGCTCGGAGTTCCATAGCCAGGGCCGGTGCAGCCACTCCAATTCAGAACACGCCACGCCTCTCTCTCAGCGGTAGCATTCTGCCACTCGGGCTTTTGGGTGTGTGTGGAGTAGGGGAAAGGCTGGAATCTTGCCAAGGTAATCCTGGACTTTACAGATGAGGCCATTCAAAATGTAACAGCAGTGCCAGAGGCCTTTCCAGGGAGAGGCACTGCCTCCTGGTCCTTGCTGCAAGCTGTATTCACCCCTGCACGTCAGGAGTGGCTCCTGCTGCATGTGGTCAGCTGCTGCCCTGATCCAGGTGTGCAGCCAACATTTACGCTTTCCCTAACACGCCCCCCTCCAGTCTTGCTTTCATGACGTGATTTTTCTTGGACAAACAGGGTCATTTGTTCTATAAACCAACGTCCACTCAAGGAATGAGCAAGTGAGCCATAGCTTGTATGTAGTCATTCTGAGAGCATCTGAGTAGGGCAAGTTAGGGACTGCTGAAGACCACGGTAGGCCAGCCCACGCGGCTTGAAACTACTTGGGGCTTGTTTTCGGAAATCGTTACTTCCTGCAGCTCATCTCAGGGGCTGACCTCTGTCAGGAAATGGAGAGATGCCGCCCTGAGCTGTGTCCTGTGAGCATCTGCACCTCCTGGCCCAGTGGGACCTCTCCAGGAGCCTGGCTGTTATTTATGGAGCAGGTTCAGTGACAGGGAGCGTCTGCCCAGGAAGCATTGGTGGTATCATGCTCCTAACCTGACTGACATCGCAGTGCCTCGGGGAGCATTTCTCCAGGAGAGGATGGGGTCAGGAACCCCCATGGAGACTTTTCAAAGCCATAATAAAGATATCAGGAGGGCGATCTGTCAGGTGGACCCTGCCAGGCCATTGAGGGGGCTGGCAGATGGTGAGGAGAAGGCTGGGCCAAGAACCAGATGTTCTGTTTCCTGAGAATAGACATGTCAGGTCTTCAGGGCTGTCAGGTGCCCCCTCATTAGCCCATCAGCCTCACAGAGCCAAGTACACTGACATCTCACTCAGCATGACACCTGGCAGGGACCCAGGTCCACAGACATCCACCGTGGCCAGCGCTTCCCTTTTTGCCAAGGAGGGGGCCCTACAGGGGCATGGCAAGACTCAGTGGCAGAGACTGGAGCAGGTGACAGCTCAGGAAATACCATCAGACTTGGAGCTGTAGAGATCATCTGGGCGTCACCACCCATGTGTCCCTGGCCTGCCCTGTGCCTTCCTTGCTTTGTGCTCAACCTTCTTCTAAGCACGGCTTCTTCTTAGCAAATGCAGACTTGATAAACTGTCTTAAAACGAACACCCAGCAGCTTGTCCTGTGATGCGTGAGAAGTGGCACTAGAAGATCTTAGAAGCAGCTAGGCTGTGATGGTGTTTGCTAGCCAGCTCCTCTGTCTCTGGGCCTCGCTGTTATCTTCTTGGTTAGTAGGTGGCTGGACCAGTATTGGGGGGGGGGGCGCCAGAGACAGACAAGTAACAAATGGGAATTTTCTTGTGCAACAATTAGGACAAAAGAAAAGGATTATCTGCTATGTCAAAGTTATTGAACATCCCAGCCTGTCTCATGAGTACTTGGACCCAAAGTTATCACCTGCTCAACGCTCACACAGTTGACTCAGCAACGGTCCATTAGGTTTTAGTAACACACACGCATGGCGGTGACACTTGGACAGGCACCTCCTTCCCTTTATCAAGGTGGGTTATAAGAAGATCTTCATGTGCCTATTAAGAATGAAACACACAGTAGGCACTCAGCAATGGGCCTCCCTTCACTAACGCCTCTGTGATGTAAAAAGAGCCACACATTAGTGGTTTCTCAGTATCAACACATAATAGGAGGGTAAATGCTTCATGTTGAGTGCCTGGGGAATATCCATTTAGCCCTGGGAAACTGAGGCTATAACACATGTCACCTACTCAAGCACCAAGACGTTCTGGGGACAGCCAATAAGCTGATGGCTTTTCACTAGCACTAGGTGTCAGTGGGATTCAGACTTGGTGTGGGGCTAGGAAACAGAGGCCTTGCAAGAACAGCCACATTCAGGGTCACTCAGCCTTCCCGTGGTGCCTGCTGGGCATTTAAGATACAGGGAACCAGATCAAGCTCTGAAGAAAGCAAAAGTGGTCTTGGAGCCCCCCCCCCCCAAAGAGTCCGAGTACTGATTCCAGGCCCGCTGAATGTCTCTGTGGAAGAGCAAGAGGGAGGAGGGCCACGAGCGCTCGCTACACAGGCCGAGGTTGTTCCTCCTCGCAGGGCGCTCCTCAGCCTAGACGCTGTAATTAGCCTGGTAATAACAGGTCCTGTATCTCCTGCGCCTGTCAGGGGGAAGAATCCATCTTATCACTAATTGCAGGGTTGGCGGGCTCTGAACGTCTCTTTCCGCTAGCCTGGGCCTTTCCTGGGGGCAGCTGGCAGGGTTTTGTGAGTTAACACTGCCTGGGCGCAGGCAAAGGGAAGGTTGGGGAAGGGTGAGAGAGGTACACAGGAGCCTCCCTGCTCCTGGTCCCAGCCTGCAGCTCTATCTGAGCTTCTGACCCAGCCTCCTTGTCCATCTTCCCTGCTCTGTCCCTTCTTCCACAGTCCGAAAGCACACAGCTGTCCCCTCTGCTCGGCATCCTCACTGCTCCCACTTCTGTGAGGAAGAAGACACAGTGCTCACGATGGCCGACAGGCATACGTCATCAGCCCGGACCTGTTAGTGTCCATCGCCTTCTGGCCGCTCTGCTTCTCCCGGAGTGCCCAACATCCCATGATCACCCCGGGCTCTCGCATGAGTGTTGTCCCCCCCTGTCTGTGCCTCTAGATGGATCTCCTCCACTTCCTGGCATCCCGAGTCCCGGTATGGACGCTCCCTCCTCGGGAATGCACTCCAAAGCCTCCAGGACTCGCTGCCCACCTGCCCTGCTTCAGCTTGTTTTTCTTGTTAGTTCATCATCTTCTTACCCACCATATATTTTACTGATTATTGTCTCCCCCACCCCACCAGGCTGTCAGCCTCGTGAGTTCAGAGGCTGCTGTCTGGCTGTTTCGTTGCTGTGCTCCTAGCACCTCAAGCAGTGCCCACCACACAGTGGGTGCACGCTGCTAACCCAGCCAGCTTGCTTCCCCACTGGCTGCACATCAAGTAGCGCCCACCGCACAGTGGGTGCATGCTGCTAACCCAGCCGGCTTGCTTCCCCACTGGCTGCACATCAAGTAGTGCCCACCACACTGTGGGTGCATGCTGCTAACCCAGCCGGCTTGCCTCACTGGCTCTCCTGTCTCGGCTGAAGGTGTTGCTGCCCAGGAGGCTCTTGCAAGGGCCCTTGCCTCCAGGAAGCCTGCATGGACCCCACTGCAATGGCCTGGCTCTGATGGAGACCCTTTCTTTCTCTAGCCACTACCTGCGTCGGAATCTGTCACCATGGGCTACTCCAGGGCTGGGTGGCCCTTTGGGTCTCCAAGGACTGCCTAAGGCTAGGGGTCCCAGTAGGAATGAGGGGAATGAATAACTAGTTGTGTTGAGGGGCAACGCAGCAAGGTAATAAATAAAAGGCTCTGAATTTAATCCAGAGCGCTTTGTGACGGGGCCTTGTGCTGTTCTCCCACCTGCACCCATTCACCCCATCTGAAAATGACCCCGAGGCTCAGAAGTCAGTGTCCTCGCCTTCCCACTGTACCCCACAGCAGTTCCTTTAACCAGTGAGGTCCAGCATTTGGTAGCATAGTGTGGTTTGAATATGGTCCTTTTGAAGGTGTGTGTAAGTGGGTTGAGAGGTGGTGGGACCTTGTGAAGCGGTGGCTTGGGAGGGATTAATGACTTCCTCATAGGACTGGGTTAGTAACCATGATAATGGCTTGTTTTGAGAGGAGGCTACTCATTGGGCTTTGTTCTTTTCAATGCGTTCACCTGTTTTTCTGCTTCCTGCTGTGTTGTGTAGCATAGCACAGGGTCATCACCAGGTGTTGCCTTGCATTCTTGGACTTTCAGCTTTAGAACTGTGAGCTTCTTTATAAGCTACCCAGTTTCAAGTGCTCTGTCATAGCTACAGAAGATGGACATAATAGGTCCTTAGGGGGAAAAAAGCTCTAGAACCCACTCCTACAATTTATTCATTTCATTTATAAAACATGTATTAGTTTTAAAAAGTTGTTTGTATTTACTTCTTCAGTGGTAAATACTGATCACTTATCTTTGTAGGGTATACGGAACATACAGAGAGGGAGAAATACGGAGACATTCACAAACACATTCGTGTTCACCTGTGCAGTTCCTTCACACAGCGGTTCCTGCACAGCCTCTGGCGTGCCATCCTGAGGCCCAGCACTCAATGAGCTGATGGTTTCTGGTGCTGAGAAAGCTGCATGAGCCGTGGATCTCAGCACCCAGGCTGCCTTTGCGTTGCCGTCACTGTGTGTCCTAGGGGAAGCTACCACATCTCTCTGGGCTGTAGCTTGCTCGTTTGTGAAGTGTGGGTGAGGATGTGCGCCAAACCATCACAGAAAGAAAAATTTATTCACAAAGCTGAGTGTGGAGATGAGAGAGCAGCTCTCAGACCCTCCTGAGGGTAGCAGCGTTTGGGATATTCGTGGTAGGCATGGGGAAAGCAGACTGGCAGGTAAGCCATCCGAGGTCTGCCTGCAATCAAATGTCACCAGCTGTGACGGTGACAATCTATATTACAGAGGCGTTATCTCCACCTCTAAAATGGGTGGAGGAGCTTTTCTTTTCTTTCCTCTCTCTGTCCTTTCTCGTGGTGTTAGGGACTGAACAGAGGCCCTCATGTATGCTATGCCAGGCACATGCTCTACCGCTAGGCTGCACCCCAGCCCCTGAGCAAGTGGAGACATTTCAGGCCAGAGGGATACAGTGAGTCCTCAGGGCACTGTGTAAGCCTGGCATCTTCAGAGCTGCTTCTTCCCCCAAAGTGGGACTGAAGTGGCCAGTGAGAAAGTCAGCCAGTAAGGTTGTCACCAAGCGGGCCTCTCTGCCACCTGCCTGTGCTGATGTATGCCGGGAGCTTGGACCTCACTGGGTAGACAGAATGGAGAAAGTGAGCAAACCGATTCCTGTGCTCAGAGTCAACCCCACAGTGTGCAGGGAGGCTGGAGGTGCTGGGATGTCAGAGGCTGAGAGCTGAGGTCTAGCGCCATTAAGACCTGCCTGGCAGGGTGGTTGTCCTCCGTCATCAACACCGTTCTGAGTGCTCGTGGTTTGAGTACAGGCCAAGTATTTCTTTCAGGACCTTAAGTTCAGGTCAGAAAGGAAAGGTTTACTCCACCAGATCAGAGCAAAATGGTACTGATTAGCTTGCTAAATACGTGCCCAGGGCCTTGAAGTGAAGTGGAGCGGCCTCTGTCTTCACACAGGTCTGGTGCCAGAGCCTGTAACTCCCTGGCTTTTGGACAGTGAAAGAATGACTCCACAAACAGCCAAAGGTCATGAACCATACACGAAGCCCTGCAGAACAGACCTCAACCATCTGACATTAGTAGACCCCTGGCCAGAGCACCTCTGGGTTTTAATTGCTCTGGGCTGAGTCTCTGGGCTGAGAGGCCTGTCTTTGAGAACACCCTTCCCTCAGTAGGATGCTGTAGGTTGTTGTAATCAGATGAAGAAACATTCTGGAGATCCCATGATGGGAACTGCCAATTCAGAACATGAGCATAGCATGGGAATCAGGACCTAGGACCCAGGACTGTGGGACTTTAGTCTTTTGGAGGGCTCTGCATTGGAGAAGTCCTGGCAGTTCTCTGTGGGAGGTCCATTAAGCTGTCAGAATAAATATGATTGGGGCAAAAGTACAAAGTGTGTGTTCTAACTGATGTCTCCACAACAACAAACTGCCCTGGGAATCAGCCTAAGGCCATGGCTCCTGCATCCCATCACCCCGAGGTGACAGGCAGAATCCAATGATTCAAGTCCTTTTGTGACATCATCAGAGTCCATCAACATTTGGCCAGGTGTGTCTGAAAAATAGATATGAATTCAAACTCTACTGCTCTCACTCCCTCAGGAGGACAAAGGTGGCATCCTGTAGGGGCCAGTCCCCAACTCCAGCAGAACCCCGATGGCCCTTTTGTCTGGGTACCTATCCCATGGCTACCAGTACCTAGTGAATCTTCTCTTAGAATTTTAAAGGTTAAGTGAACCCTCATGGCTTCGGCATGCTAGAGAAATGCAGATCCCAACTCCATGTCTTTAAGACATCCGGGTGCACCCCTCTTCTTTGATGGTCCCCCTAGAAGATGCACCTACAGTATATAGAACCACCCTGACTGTCCAGCTGTCTGTGATAACCTCAGCACTTCGCAGAAAGTCCTATGGAGAACCCAAGATACAGGGACTCTGAGTGGGGCAAGGGCCCTGCTGCCTTCCCTGCATCTCCCAGAGAGCAGAGAACCCAAGGAACACACTCAGAGACAGCTCTGGGACCAGCTACAGCCTTGCATGTTGGACGTCCTTAGCCTGTTAGATGTCTGGGGCTGGGCTTTAATATCCCTGCACCTCCGACAGAATGATTTATCACCTTGTAGGTCAGGGAGTAGAGATACCTGCAAACATCTGTGGAATGTCACCAGTGGTGTTTTCAAGGGGCCCCTCACTAATTGAGTGATATGCACAGTAGCATGGTAGTGGCATCAAGCTTGCAAGGAGCCCAGTACCTGTCTTGAGACTCGATGAGTGAGAGAGGACATCTTGGTGACTGGCAAGGCAAGCCTGGCTCGTCTTCCGGCACATCTTGGCTCTTGGCTTTTATTCATTCATAGACTCGTATCTTTTTTCTCTGTTTTTTTTTATGTTGATACACCCCACATTCCATCCAACATATTTTGAATTGTATAATCCCATTTGGGTTGTAGGTATTGCTATAGCTATAGAGAACTTTCTCTCTGAAAGTAACCCCGCGATTAGTGGCACTCCTCATTGCCCCTAGCAATCACGTCTACATAACATTTCATTGTGTAAATCCACCATTCATCAGGGGATGGACATGTGACTTGTTTGCACCTTTTGGTTGTTGAGAACAGTGGTGCGCTGAACATTTCTGTGCAAGCTTTTGTATGAGCCTAGGTCCTCGGTTCTCTGGAGTGACTAGCAAGTAGTGAATTTGCTGGGTCATGTGGCAACTTTAAGCTTTGAGGGACTGCCTGGCCTTTCTGTGGAGGCTGTACCACTTCATGTTGCTGCAATTAGAGTGTGAGGTTCTTATTCCCACATCCTGGGCAGCGCATGCTATTGTCAGTCCGGGATGACAGTCACCCTTGTGGGTGTGCTGTGTCTTGGTGTGCTTTGGATTCATGGCTGATGCTGTGCCATGTATCTTTGCATGTGTTTATTGGCCATTGGTTTATCTTTCTTGGAGAAATTTCTCTTCAAACTGTTTTACATTTTATTTTGGTTGCTTTTTCTTTTCTTTTTTTTCTGTGGAGTTGTGAGAGTTCTCTGTTTTGGATACTAGCCCTCCATCAGGTAAATGCTTGTGTCTCAGATCTTAAAGGCACAAGTTTGTGATTTTGATCAAGTCTAATTTATTGAAGTTTTCCTTGGGTAACCTGCGGTCAAGCAGCTCTTTCCTAACCCCAGATTACAGCCCTTCTCTAGAATGTTCTTCTTAGGGGTTCTATTTAACTCACACACTTACAGCGTTGCTCCATTCTGACCTCATTTTCACATGTGATGTGAAGTTGGTTCCACATCCATTGGTTTGCAGTGTGGATGGTAGTTGTAAGTAAGCGTGCTCCTTTGTCACCGGACTGTCTCAGTGTCCTTGCTAGAAGCCCGTTGGTGACAGATACAGAGCTTTCCTATTCTGCCCCATGTTGCTGTACGGGCCCCACACTCACCTGTTGCTGGGGATGTGTCTTAAAACTTTCCAGACTGGCTCCTTTTCAGGATCGCACTAGGCGTTCTCAGGAATTTTAGAATCAGCTTGTCAATTTGTGCAAAAGACACAACCAGATATTTTTATCTGGATTGCATTGAAGCAGCTGGCTTTGTTGCCATGGTGACAGCACCAGTTTGCTTTATGGCCACAGGCTGTCTTTTTCCAGTGGTTTGCAGTTCCCAGGGTGCGAGCTTCAACACCGTCTGTTCATGGTATCTCTGTGTGACTTGTTCTTGTTGTGGCTTATTCTTTTTGGTTCTTTTATAATCAGAATTGTCTCTAGATTTCCTGTATTTGGGAGGTAAGGGCACTAGAACCCCACCCTGGCGCATGCTATGGAAATGCAGTTTCTGGTGCTGGAGCCCCAGCTCTGCTGTCTTGCACCCCAGTTGCTTGCTGCTGCTGTATGGAAGCACAGCTAGGTTTTGCGTGCTGATCTTGTGTTTTACAGCTTTTCTTAATCACATTGCTCTAATCTCCTTCTCCTCTTCCTCCTCCTTCCCAAATAGAATTTAAAATTAGTCTGTCAGAATCACTAGGTAAATTTGTTGGACCTTTGTTTAGAATCGTATTTAGGGTTCAACAAACACCTTTGCAACATTAACTATACCTATCCATGATTATGAAGTGTCTCCATACTGGGCTACTGCTAAAATTTCTGCCATCTTGCAGTACACTTAGATCTGGGGCTGAGTTTCTGACACCTTCTGGGGATTCCTAGGTAATCTGTATTTGCATATTTTCTGACATTATTGTGATCTTAGACAACAATCTTTCAGGATGGTTTTCATTCACATGTAACAAATAATGGCATTGTCTATATTGAGTGTATAGCCAGTAGCTTTTCTCATCCCTTGTGTTGATTTTAGCAATGTGTGCAGATTCCAGAACATAGGCCTAAGTGGCTGTGCTCCATGCAACTTTCCAGAAGAAAGGGAAGCCCCAAATGGAGACAGAAAGGGGAGGTATTCTGCTTGGGTTCCCTCGGATGTCCAGGTCTTGGCTTCTCCTAGCTTGTTAACACTTCTCAATTCTTTCAATAAATCACTTCAGATTATATTTGTTTGATTCAGGCTCATGACAAGGAGTTGTTAATACCTGACAAAGGTATTATAATATATACTTGGCTTAAAGTATGCACATATATTAAATACATATTATATGCATGCATATATGTGCATAATACATTATATGTTTATAATATATTAACATAATATTATATAATGTACATATACCAAACTATTATGTCTATGTTATATGTGTATATAATATGTGATACACGTGTATGATATAGAAATGTACATGTATATATAATATATACATAGACTTAGAGGCTTCTTTCTGTTCTCACAGCCCTGGCACAGGGCTCATTGCATGGGTAAGGCTGAGAACATTTACTAGGAATGAAGACCAGTTGATGCCTGTTGCCCTGAATCAGAGAGTGCTTGTGTTTAAAATGCTACAAACACACAAGCCTCACCATGATCCTTTGTGCTGGGTGCGTCTGTGGCTTTCACCCAGAGACCAGGCCATGGCACGGAAAGTGGACAGCCGTGCCAAGGCCTAGCCTCTCCACTTCTGTGTGGACACATATGTACCATGAACTCTCTACCTCTGTGTGGGGGCACATATATACCATAGGCTCTCCTTCCCCTCCTTTCCACCCCTGTGTGGGGACATACCACAGGCTCTCCTGCTTTTCTTTTCCTCTTCATCTCCGAGTGTGCCCAGCTTGAGAGTCTGCCATGAGGAGGTGGCAGGCACAGCATTGCCCTGCCTCGCTTCTCACCCCGGTACTGCGAATGCTCATTCTCTGTTTCTGAGCTCTGCTGCTCTTTGCCTGGAATATTTGCACTCTCCCACCTTCTCCATGATGCTTCCGGAAGCAGGGCCTGTCCTCTCTGGGGCCCACTACTGCAAGGTAGCTCCCAAGGCATCTTTCCCTTGACTGCCAAGAGAAATTGGTCTCCAGCTCTCCCTTACCTAGCTGGTCCAGTCCCTATAGGTTACATTACAGTGGTTTCTGTTTCCTGGTGGGATTCTGGCTCTTGGTGACTTGGAACCATCAAGTATGGGTCCAGGGTGCTGGCACCCACCCATCTCTCCCTGGGGTCACATGCCAAGTGCCCAGATGTGCAGGCTGAGCTGATAGATGTGTGCCTGAGAAGAGTGACTGGGGGTCCTTGGAGCTAATTCTCTAGAAAAATCTGACTGCTGGAGTTGAGACTGATAAGAGAAACACACAAGGTCAGAGACACAATGTGAGGAAGGAGGTTGCTTTTTTAAAAAAAAAAAACATTTAGAATGTTAACAGTAGAAATATTTGGTCTTTCCTATTTCAAGAATTAGTTGTGACAGTGTAGTGCTTAACTCAGGGGACAGGTTCAGATTGCGTTTGGCTGATCTGAGGAGCCTCACATCCCTTGACCAAGTCTGACCCATGGAGAGGTGTGTAACTTTGGTTGTCCTAGAAGATTTAAGGGGAAGACTTCTGGGGGCTCCTGGGTGTGATTTTCTCTAGAAAAGGGTATGTGTGGATCATGGTCTTCCTTTCTTCTTGGCTTGACTGTTACCATGACCGGGTGTGATATTGGAGTGAGGACAGTTGTCTGTGACCATGACTGGAGAGGTTATGGCAAGCAACAAGTGACATCTGTGATCCCTTAAGCTAGCTCAAAGGCCACCCCCATGACCTTGGAACTCCTTTTTATGTTGCTCGTTAGTTTTGTCAAGGTGACACAGCCTAGAGTCACCTGAGAAGGGACTTTCAACTGAGTGATTGCCTAGATCAGATTGGTCAACAGGCATGTCTGTGTGGAATTACCATGATAACTGATGTGCTGTGGGAGAATGCTCTTGTACACTGTGAAAATTTATCACTTGTATTGGTTTGATAAAATTCTGATTGGCCAGTAGCCAGGCAGGAAGTGTAGGCAGGGTGACCAAGCTAGGAGAATTCTGCGAAGAAAGGCAGAGACGCAGTTACCTATCAAACACAGGAAGCAAGATGAGAATGCTGCACTGAGAAAGCCACGTGGCTAAATGTAGATAAGAATTATGGGTTAATTTAAATTGTAAGAGCTAGTTAGTAATAAGCCTGAGCTAATAGGACAAACAGTTTGTAATTAATATAAGCCTCTGTGTGTTTCTTTGGGACTGAACAGCTGCAGGAAGAGGAAGGACAGAAACTTCTGTCTACGCTGATGTATGAGAGCCTAGTCTACTGTGGGTGGCACCTCTTATCTGCCCTTGAATCAGGGTTCCATGTCCTGAGCATGGCTCCCTCCCCTCAGCCCTCCAGCAGCTGGAAGTGCCTTGGCTGCCCACTGGTAGGTAGTCTCTGGTTCACTCAGTACCTTTCATTTCCCACAGGAGCCAACTCCACTATCATCTCTGTACAACACAGAGTGGGGAGTAGAGGCCATGGATTGCCTGAGACTCTGCAAGCCCACGTCTCTCCGTGGCTTCCATCTTCAGTGATCTACCTTCCCCAGTCAGCAGGAACTCATTTCCCAGACTCCTCTGCCTGCTTGTTCTGTGCTTGTCACCCTCTCTGTCTGAATCTCCTGTCTGCTAATTCATTCCACTCTGGAAAACACCTTTTAGCTATCAAACCACCGTGCGAGACCAAATGTCTCTGCAACAAAGTCACAGCACGTTCTCTGTGCCTCTCTGCTTCCACCCGCAAGTCATCCCGCTGTCTGGTAATCTTGTCAGCCATCAGGTTCTGCAGTCTGGGGCCTATGCCTCATATCTATGAGTGACTCCTGTTCCCCATGAAGGGACAGAAGGGCTGAGAGCAAGGTTAACATTCCTCTGAATATTTAAATAAGAAAGGGGAGTAGATGAGCCCTGGACGAATCAGTGTTCTCACATACCAGACCCAGGGCACAGGTCAAAAGGGCTCTCTCCATGTAGAGTTTGGTCTTGGTGGTGCTGGTACAGTGGCTGATGCAGGGACACAGCCCACTGCAGAGCTGGGCTGCAGCTTGCTCCTGGAAGGGCAGGTGGAGGCCTGCCCACTGGCCTCCTGCCTCTCTAATCTCCTCTCCCTGCATCTGGGCTGCTGCAGGTCGGCCCGCCCTCCCTTCTCCTCTGCCTCTGCCAGCTGAGTTATCCCCTCTGCCATCTCCTTCTCCAGATGCTTGGGGGTTGGGGCGGGACTCAGGAGGGAGACAGGTGATGGCCCCACCGCTTTGGGAAATTAATTAGCTCGGTTCTGCAAATCGCTTTGAAGATTAAAAAAAGAAAAAAGTAGTGGTTGTGAGAGGAAAAACAGAGAAGAAAAAAATGCTCACTCACCCTTTATCTCGAGGGTCACTACCAGAGTCTTCATCTCTCTCATTGCTAGGGCATGGGTGATGCCCATTCCACTGCATTCCACTCAAAATCCAAGCTTCTAGAGCAGGCACTCCTGTGGACTATTCAGGGAAAGGGTACTTGTGTCCTCTTTGTTGATCTCCTACTGAAAGGAACTTGCTTCCCTCATCCTGGGCTTGGGCCTCGGACCTACCTGAGGACCTGTCTAGAGACCCTTACCTGCAACTTGCTCTTGCAGCCTGTCATGCAAAACATAGAAGTTGGCATGGAGCAGGTTCTGGGCAGGCAGAGCTTTCAGCCTTTCCTTCCATCATGGACAAGGTAGACAGAGTCCTCACAGCTCAGGTGGAGGCAGGCCTGCAGTCTGGGTTTAGGAACCCAGCTGCCTCCAGAGGGACCACCCAACCAGGCTGACTGTTGCTTCAGGGCAAACTCCTGCTCAGAGCAGCAGAACAGCTGAGAGCCCTGGGTGGGGTGCATGCCAACTTCCTGCACCCTAGGAAAATCCTCATGCTTACTACCAGGCCCCAGGGAGACCACATGGTGGCCCAGAGGCTTTCCTCCTCAGAACCCCCCTGGGCTACCCTTTGAGATGTCCCGGAATGTCCCCCGCCCTTGCCTTGGGTAGAAACTGAAGCAGCAGAGGCTGACCAGCTTACTGAGACTTAGTTGGGTTTTCAGCTTCAAGCCCAGATGGGCTGGAGGAGGGTGACTGACTGGCTCACAGGTGAGGTTTGGCAGAGCAATGGTCTGGAAGCTTTCATAGCGCTTCAAAAGTTTGGCATAGGCACATCAGGATGGATGATGCTTCCTTTTTGGGGACCCCACCCCCGCAGGTCTTGGCATTCATGCCAGGCAACAGGTGGGGCTCAGAACCATCTTGTTTATGGCTCCAGGTGAGCACTCGTGGGCCTCCCACTGAGGGGCGCAGAGGGAGGAGGCTGGGTTTCAGCCAGGGTGCCCCATGTCTGCCACTCCCCATCTGCAGCATCCTGTGAAACCAAAGTTTTCTTTCGTTCCATCCTGGGCCCCGCACTCTCTGCCTAGGTCTCTTATGCCTAGGTAGATGGATTCCAAGTGTTCAGCAGGGGCCAGACCTCAAGGGACACTGTAGGGTCCTTTGATAGAATGGCCATCCTAGGGCTCAGTTTGTGGAATGAAAGCAGCGGCAAGAACAGCCATGATGGATCTCTGCAGTGGGGTCTCACAAGGCCCTGGAGCGAGGTTTTAAGAGGCTATGGATCTGCCCCCCAAAGGAGCCTAGATCCTGGCTACCTCCTCCTTTGGTCCTCAGACTGGCAGCATCTGTTTGGCAGGCATGGCCCAAGTTGTCTCCACTCTCAGGAGGCATGAAGTTAGTACAGGAGATTAAAACATATTGGCAGGGGTGGGGGCAAAGCTACCATGTGCTGGGCACTTGCTGTATCTCAGACACTCGACAGTTAACTCAGGTGATGCTCTCAACCACCCGAGGCAAGCTTTTATGACCAAGTTCAGTTTTAGGATGGGCCTGAGCGTACATGCACGGCTGACATGGCTCAGAGCTAAGCTATACCTGGGCTGGTGGGCTCTGGAACCCTCTCTCACAGCTACTGACTGCCTTTCAGAGAAGGCTGAGACTTCCAGGCAGTAAAGACACATCCTCCTGTCATCAAGGAGAGTGAGGGGACTCTGAAGACACTCAGTATCACTCCTAGACCACACCCCACTGCTCTCACCATCAGTGGTGTCCCAGTGCCTGAGGCCCTTGGTTCCTGGCCTTGCCCCCTCTGCAGACCATTCCTATCTCACTTGTCTCTCTCTACCCACAAACCCAGTTCCCACCTCTGGCCACCATCCCAGCTTTAGGGAAGCCTCAACTCACCAGGGAGTTCTGAGGGGTGCCAGGCTTAAAAATGGGGGTGTGGAATTCCTTCTCTTGACTTTTCTCTTTTAAATCCTGTGTATATGGCCTGGACAGCAAAAAGACATTACATGGTTCCACCCCTTCCCAAAATGTGGGACTGCTCATAGATGGGGCGCCCGTTACATCAATCTTTCCCCCCATTTTCTCCCTTCCTTTTCTTAGTAATGCAGAGTTTTCAAAGTATTTGTCTATATTTCTATAGGCAATGAAGACTATTTTTTTTCCAGTTTCAGAGTTTATCCCTCCAGAAGAGATTAGTACGCTCTCCCTGAATCTAGCATAAATTCCTTTTGTAATGGGCTTCACCAGAAACTATGCCCTCCAAAGCGGTACATCTCCTGAGCAACCGCCATCCTGGGGTAGAGAGCAGGTTCTTTCTTGGCATGTTCTCAGAAGACAGGAATCTGGATACCCCACAAAATAAGGGATCTGGACACCCCATCACCAAATTGGAAAGGCTGATGCTAAGGGAAGGTGACTTTTTTTAATCCATGGCTTTCTATCCGTAGCCCTAGCAGTACCGGAGCAAGCAGGTGTTCTGTACGTGTTTGCTGAGTGACTGAGTATCTTTAGAAGGAGAAGCACGGGCAGAGAGGAGAAGTTCTTGCCCACAGTCCCATATGAGAGGCGAGGCTATGTGTAGGGTGAAGGTGGGGAGTATGGGGCTGAGATGGGAGCAGGGTGCCTGGAAGAGGACTTCCTAGTAGGATCAGAAGGCCCCTCCCAGCAGCCCTGCTAGTGTGGTCAAAGGAAGTGGAAGCTGCCCAGTGAGATGCCTGGGGGTAGCCTCTCTATAGAGCTTTCCATCACCTGCAGCTATCCAAGGAATGTAGGGAGTGAGGCCCAAGCCCGAGGGAAATGCAGTGGCATAGGGCAGCAAGCCCTTTCCCACAGCATAGAAGCCAAGACCCGGCACTGGGCTGTGAGCTGCGAGTCCCCTCCTCCTTTCTTTCCTCCTTCCTTCTCCAGCTGGCCTGGAACTCCCTATGCAGCCTAGGCTGGCCTTGACCTACCATGATCCTGTTGTCTTGGCTTCTAGGGTGCTGGGATTCCAGGCATGTGCCACCATGCCCAATTTCCATCGGTTAACTGCCACTTTGAGATGACCACCACATGTCCTGCAGCATATAGGACATGGCTGTGTGGACCACTATTGAACAGCAAAACAAGGCTGCACAGCTAAGAGTCTAGAATAAAGCTCTACACTGAGACAATGTGCACTCTCCCTAGAACCCACACCTGGCTGGGGCTCTACTGCCTGGCAGTGCCCTCTCAGAGGAAGAGCCAAAGTTTCTCCTGACCGCAGAGCAGACAGGACAATGTGTCTCTCACCTTGTCTCCTCATGGGCTGATGCAGGCTGTCCCCTCTGTCTGGATTACTCTTCCCCTAGTTAGCTGTTTGATTCTCTCCCTTGTCTTTAGGATCCTGCTCAGAAGTCACCTACTCTGGGGGTCTTCCCTGATCCCTCTCTTGTAAGAAACATCGAATTGCCATTGCTCCTAACCCGCACGGTCCTAAGGTAGCCACCAGTCACGTGTGCCTCCTGAAGGCTTGATGGTGACTGAACGAGACCCAAACCGACTGTAAGTGGGGAACAGGTACAGCTTCAAAGGTCAGGATGCCAGCCTGAGCACCACAGCTCTGTGGCGTGAGGGCAACACAGCTGCCTTTGGACCCGACAAGATGCCTCATCTTAGCTGCTTTCCTGTGTGCCATTCTGCTTGTCTCACTGAGCCCTCATCCCATCCATATTGACTTGAGTCACTGCCGCATCCAGATGGCTGTTCATCTACTTGGTGTCTGTCCTCCCAGAGACGCCAGCTCCCCAGAGTGGGCCTGTGGGTCAGCTCTCTGCTGTAGCCCAAGAAAACCTATTCCAGAGGAACTCTATGATGGCACCAAAGGGCTACATGGTCTGCAGAAATGGTATCTGGATTTCTGAATTTGGGGGCATTTCCAGGCTGTCAACAGACAGCCCCAATGCTGGTCAGGGCAGTGGGTACAGCTTGCAGCCAGAGGCTGGGGATCAGTCCTGTGGCATGCTCAACTGCCTACCAGACTTGTGGCGCTATGCACTTAGGACAGAGCCCCTCGGAGATCCAGAAGAGCCACATCTGTGGCAAAAGAGACAACTCCATATTCTGCAGCTCTCAGCACTGTTGAGACTTTGACTTGGATTAGATGGTGGGGTGGGTGTGGAGGTGGGTGGGGTGGTTGGGTTTCATCAGAGCATAGGTATTGAAGGTTCAGGTTTGGGTATCTGGGTGCAAACTTTGTCTCTGCCGCAGAAGCCTCAGTTTCTCTGTCTGTCCTATCAGGGTCTTACTTACTCTTTGCCAGATATTCAGATAGGTGTCCTTGTTCAGGTGTCCTCAGAACTTCAGGTTAGAAGAGGGTGGAGGAGCCCTTGTCAGACCCTCACCTGAGTGGAAAAACAAAGGCAGAACTGTCCTGAAACAGACAGTGCCTTAAACAGCCCAGGAGAGTCTGAGGGCGCTTAGGTCCAAACTGGCTTAGTTATAAGTCCCTGTTCCTTTGGCGTGGTAGCACTGAGGAGCTTGAGCATGCCCAGGTAGACATCAGGTCCATGTCCTTAACAAGGGGTTTTGGACACCAGTAAAATTAAGGGAATGGCAAGGGTAAGGGTGTGGGTGGGGGAGGGTTGCTATGGTATCCAGAGGAAGGTTGGCTGTGCAGGATGTCAAAGACTGATTTCCAGAGAAAGGGCCCAGAAGTGGCCAGTTGCCTTTAGGTAAGGGCATGTTTGTGGGAAAGAGAGTTGGCACAGGCACAGAGGAGTCCAAACTGGTTAAGAAGGCATTAGGCTGTAGCACTGGTGTCCTGGGTAGTGGTGGCAGTTGGCACAGTCTTATTGGGGACCTGGCTGTGTCCAGAAGGACTCGACGTGCTATCTGGGGTAGAGAACGGGGGGAGGGGTCATTGCTGGAGATCTGTTCAGAAGGGACTGACTAGCTAATGGAGCATATGAGTGTCTCTGCTGATACTCATGTCAAAACAGCCAGCCATCACTCCCTGGGTGCCCTGAAACCGGCTGGCCTGCTTCAGTTGACAAGAGGCTCACCATGAGGACATCCCTTCTAGCCTTCCTCCAGGGAGCCTGTGTTTGTGTGGATGCTGAAGGTGGCTTGCTTTGCCCTCAGAGACTCAGGTACAGAATTCCCATTGCCTTGAATAAGACCCCACACACTAAGCCATTGGGCTGCCACTCACAGGCCCGCCTTGACCTGGTTGCCTCCTCTGCTGATTCCTGACTATCAGGAAATGAAGAGAGGGAAAAAGGCCCTGAAGGACCAGAGGGAGGAGTGTCCTTGGACCATCTCTGGAGGTGTGACCCCTTGTATTCAGCCTCAGTGTCTGCTGCAGGATGTGAGTTTGAGTCACAGAGTTTCCTTCTGAGGACCATGATGACTGTCCTTTAGATGATGCTGGAGTGTGCACCTAGCCTCGGCTTATTGGATGTGTGTCCTTCTGTCTGGGGATAATTGAGCATAGGCCATCAGGGAGGTGGGTGAGTGGCCAGGCCTGGTCCGTTATGCAGATCAGGAGCAGCTACTCTGGAATGATACCCCCCCCCCATACACACAGAGACAGGACTGGGGCAGTCAGTGAGCCAGCGGCCATTAGCACCTGCATGTAATTAGCGATCACTTCCTGGGAGTTATTTTTATCTTAGTCTTTTATTGGGTTCCAAATAAATTGAGCCAGACCAGTAAGGCCTGGGAAGCGGGTAGCGGGGGCTCTGGCTCTCACTGCCACCTTGTCAGGGCACCTGGCACTGGAGCTCTTCCAATCCAGCTGTTCACTGGGTCTCACAGCCCCCCTGGAAGGCTGGGAACTCTGTCTAAGGCAATGGCGACCTGGCTGTCCCCAGAAGGGAAGGCGAGAGAGAGCTGCAGAGCACTGAGGTCTTGGCTAGGTGATCTGTGAGCAGGCTCTGTGTCCGTGAGTGAGAGAGGTCAGTAGGGCAGAGTAAATGTATCATGTCTCTGGGCAGTCTGTGTCTGGCGGGTGGGGGGAGGCTGGTCCACTGGTACAGTGCATGAGGGGCCGAATTGTGAAGTCTGTCTGCACTAGGTAGGTATTAGGGGAGGGGGAAAGGTTGCTGGGGGAGCAAAGAGTTTGGGTAAAGAGTGTGTGTCCCTTGGGGACTTAGGAGTGCAGCAAAACTCTGAGTCAGCAGGGAGAGGAGAGGGGGCAGCTGTGCGCCTGCAGGGCCATAGGGTGTGGGCTGTCCATGCATGACTGAGTATGAGAGCGTGTGTATCTGGTGTGAACTTGGACTATATGTGCACGGGCAATACATGGGTGGTATGTTGATGGCTGTATACTTCTGTGGATTTTGCAAGAGGCTAGACAGGTGGCCTAGTGAATTAAGTGCAAAGCTGAGTGCCTGACAAAGATGGGTCAGAAGCCTAACAAGTGAGTACTGGAGCTCAGAACCCCTTGGATGGATAGCACAACACCCCTTGAGAAAGGACCTTGCTGCACGCCACACATGCAACCATCCCTGACTTCGGGATGGTCTGAAAGACACTCAAGTTCAGCAGAAGCCATGCTTGATGTGACTTCATTCTGTGTGACCCCTCTGTAACTTTCGGGATGTCACTCATGCATTTTATGAGACACCCAACACCTGACAACATGCTTTCTTTGTGTTAAGCACATCTGAGCTGGGTTGGGTCATAAACCTCAAGGCCACCCCTCCCAGACACCCAGTTTTCCAATATGTCCCCACCCTCCCATGGCCACACAATCTCCTAAGCAGTTCCACCAACCTGTGAGGCATCTCCCATCCAAACCATAATATTCCACCCTGTCCCCATAGACTCAGGTTCATCTCAATGCAAAATTCATCTCATTTAATTTCAAAAATCCCTGTAATTTTATACTGTACCGGCAGTACTGAAAAGCCCAAGGTCTCTCCTAAGACCCAAGGCACTCCATTCTCTTCACTGTGAACCCAAGTAGACTTTGTTTATAAGTGAGATACCTCAGATACACAAAGCGCTGGGTATAGACATTTCCATTTCAGTAGGGAGGAGTGAGGGTTCAAAGAGGAGAGATAAGACCACACAGCAGGACTAAAACCCAGCAGGGAGGATACCAAATGCTGCAGTTGTGTCCAACAGCTGTGGCTCATGGTGGAATAGAGTTATCTGTGATCTGGCGGGCTTGGGTAGCTTTCCCCTACAGCAATTTTGCCTGTGGCACATGTGTCTTCTCTTTCTTGGCAAATATTCCCAGCATACCCAATATCCTGAGGTCCTGATTGAAGCTAAGACTTTACTTTTCACAACCTTACTCATTGCCAATGCCCAGACTCCATGTAAAGAACCCAGCCCTGGTGCCCGTTGCCTGGCCTCGGCACCTTTCTGGAAGCTTGGTGTCAGCCTTTGCGGTCCTATTAACCCTCGTGTCCTGCAAAAACAGAACCTCTGGATGACACTCCCACTGCCAGCTCAAACTGTTTCACTCACCTTGAACCATGGCCATCGTGGCCATTGTGTGTCTTCACAAAGCTGAGCCTACGAACACACTGTCCCACCTTCCCACGATGATGGACTGTAGCCTTTAAACCTAGGGCCCATGTAGAATCCTTCCTTCCTAAACTTGTCTCTGGCCAGTCACAAAGATACAGGACTGTACTGGGAACCAGGCAAAAGGCCATTTGTGTTACATCCCACCTAAGCATCTGCCCTTGTGCTTCCATGTCTAAAACATAGAATGAGGCTGAGGTAGAAAGTGAAGGAAATGTGGAGACACCACAGCACCAGGTTGTGGTTTGGTGACTGCTCGTCTCTCTTAGCTTGGCAGTGTGAAAGAGCATCATCAGGTGGACCACAAAGTTCTGGAAAACCTGTAACCACTGCTGGACACCCCAGTGTGCAAGCCTATGGATCTTTGCATATTCAAATAGCATCACATGGCTGACTGCAGGAAGGGGTTGCAAGAGAGATGTTGAATTTTCTCATAGGGGAAATCCTTGTCTACAGACAGTCCCCAGACTAATGATGGCTCAGTTTACTGTTTTCCCAACCTTACAACTGTGCAAAAATCAGTATGTATTCCATAGAAATTGTACCTCTAATTTTGAGCTTTTGCTTTTATTTCCAAGACTGGCAACATTCGGTATGGCATTCTTCTGAACAGTGGGCAGGGTAGCAGGTGTCAATCAAATGGTCACTCCAGTGGACTGCTCTGGAGCCGTGAGGCGGGGTGGCTTGTGGGCATTTAATTTGCCTCCACTTTAGGGTGTTTTCAAGATGTGGGCAGGGGTGGGTGTTGGCTCAAAGAGCTCACTCTAATTAGAGAAACAGTTGTACATTAACCTGTTACTTTTTACTTTTATCTTTTGTCCCCCCCCCGACACACACACCAAATCTGGCAGCAGAAGTGGAAACCTTGCTCTTCATGTAGGGGGCATGTGACACAGAGAGGATGAGCTAACATGGAACACGTCTCATCCCCAGAGGGGGAGGTGCTTGGTGGACACATGGAAGAGAAATGGGTCTGGTATAATACGGTACCCTGTGTCTCAGAAGTTAAACGTAGCAGGAGCAGATCATGGGCAAAGCGACTGTGCCAGGCTGCCCGCTCAGCTAGGCATGGTACCAAGGTTTTCAGGATTTTCTTTCCCCTGCTGGTTTCGTGGGCTTTCCAGGGAGCAGTGTCCATGTGAGAAAGGAGGCAAGGTGTGCTGAGAGCTTGTGCGGCAGGGCCAGATACAATAGCCCGAGCAAGCAGAGAAACTTCGGCTGAGCTGCAGAAGTCCTCATCTTTTTTTTTTATTTTTTATTTTTTTTTATTTTATTTTTTTTGGTTTTTTCGAGACAGGGTTTCTCTGTGGCTTTGGAGCCTGTCCTGGAACTAGCTCTGTAGACCAGGCTGGTCTCGAACTCACAGAGATCTGCCTGCCTCTGCCTCCCGAGTGCTGGGATTAAAGGCGTGCGCCACCATCGCCTGGCTAGAAGTCCTCATCTTGTGGTCTTTGTTCCTGTAAAGGATTGTCTTGGGCAGCCCTTCTGTTCCTCTTTGCCAGCTGCTTCCCTAACGATCATGGCTGGAACACGTCCCAAGATCTGAGCGCACCTCCCCACCTTCCAATCTATAGATATTTGGGCTGGTTCTGAGGCTTGTTGTGTGGTGTCACAACCCACTGTGGCAGGGACCACTACCTAGAACATGACAGATCCTTAAACTGGAGCACTGCAGTCAAGGAGCTCAGAAAGGGCCCTTGGGCCTCTCTGCCTGTGGATAGCAGAGAAAGGGCATCAGAGTCGGGGGAGGAGCAGATCTGATAGCTTTGCCATTAATACCCTGGAACCCAATTCATAAAAGCATCTAATTACAGGGAGCCTGCATTTCATTGTCGTTTTGGTAATGACCTGCAACTGCATACAAATTACAGGGTAATCCCCTCGGTGGTGCTCAGCTTCCTCCAGTGTGGAACTTTCTAGCTAGCGTCTGAGGCTCAGGTAATGCCGGGGGCAGAGTACGCTCGCTCCTCTCCAAGGCACTCGTGACACCACAGAAAGATAAATGGGCTCGAAGCTGGGCACACACTGCCCACTCCCCGTGAATTGTTGTTCTCAAGCCCCCAGACTGGGCTGCAGCAAGGACTTGGGTCACACAGGCTGAGCCCGTTCAGCTAGGATCTGGGGATCCCAGAGGCAGGGGCATGGATAATCTTGCTGCTTCTGTCCCTGCGGAGGTGTCTTACCAGTGGTCAGAAGCCTGCCCCTTCCCTAAGCTCTCAAGGGAGACATGGGAAACCCTAGGGTAGGCTGTGTACTTTCTTAACCCTGGGCTTCCTCATCTTGCGGCACCACCTTCCATTGCACCTCATCGCTGCCTGGCTGTGTTCTGATGTATCAGTGTGTTCCAGAGACAATCTCTGGCCAGAGGGACATGGGCTTTAGAGTGGGACAGCCCTGTTGATGTCTACATTTCATCTTTGCCCCAATGTGGGTAAGGAAGGGCTCTCATGTATCTCTCCTGTGTGTGTGTGAGAGAGAAGATGCCCAGGTGGGATACTCAGGCAAGAGGTCTGTGGCTAGTGCTCAGGCAGGCTGTGGTGTAGACTGCAGGTCTCGGGACCTGGAGCATCCTGCAAATGTTATCAGCCAGAATGTCTTCTTATATAGTAGTGGGATGCTTCCCTTCAGAGGGCTGAGCAAGAAGCCGTGGAGGCGGAGCAGAGGAGTGACCGCAAAGAGGAGTGTCAGCAGTGAGGGGTACACACTGAGAGTTTCAGAATGGAAGTCAGGATAAAGCCATTTGGAGCTGCCTGTGACTCCGGTAGAGCCTTGCCTAGGATGCCTGAGGCTCAGCCCCCATCCTCAGCTCTGTGCACATGTGTACACTCTAAGTACTGTTGGGTTTTGCTGGTTTTCTTTTTCTGAATGCATGTGACTTTGCCTAATTGCAAAGACAAAAACCAAAGTGAGCAGTCACCAATTGGGAACCATCTGTACACAGAGTGGTAAAGAAGCACATAGGTCACAAAGCCAAGATTTCCTCCTCGGCCCCTTGAGTTCTTCACCGAGAATTCTTGTGTGGGTTCACACGCTGCATTCCATTGCCTGTGAATGAGCCCTGATAGGCCTCTCCACAGCTGTCCTTGTTCATTTGCTGGTAGTCTTGGATGTACTGCCACTTCTAATGTCACACTAGGCCTTCATTTTGAGCTGCATGGGCTCCGAGGTGTGGAGGATGTATTTAGCCTGCCTCCCCCAATCTGCGGACATGTGGGGTAGTTCCACATTCTTGTATGCGAGCGGCCGTGGGCTTCTGTGTGTGCGTCTCTAGGTAACATGTTGGTTCCTGAGCCCCTGCCACAGCTGACATTCCTGCCAGTACACCCTCACCTGGTTCTTGGTTACCTTCAGGCAGTCCCCTCCCGCTGTGGCTGCTCCCTGTGGACATTCCCCTGCCAGGAGCTCTGGGCACTGCTCAGACGCTGCTAAGCTGTGGGTTCTGACCGTAGTGACATGTGTCTTTGAGGCCATGTGGCACCCCAGCCCTTTCTCACTGTTTTCCTCTGCTCTCCACCGTGAGCAGAGCAGCTCTGCTTGACATCCGTCACCACCATGGTGCATTGCTCAACCAGAGGCCTAAGGGCTGTGGCCACTAGTCATGGCCTCCAATCTCTGAAATGCTGACCCCAAAGTAAACATTTCCCATTATAAATGCTCCTCTCAGGTATTTTGCTATTGCGCCCAGAAGGTCACAAACAGAGGTGCCCCCCCACCAAGAATGGACATTCATTCCCATCCCACCCACCACGAAACAGCAGTGTTCTGTTCTGTTCTAATTGAGACACCTAAAAATGTGGAGTTTCTTCACTTCAGAATGAAACCTGAGGCACTCATGTCCCTGACCCCATTGTGTGGCTAGAGACACTAAAATGTGTGTGTTGGGGGGGTGGTGTTGTTCTCCCTCAGTGAGGGCTATGGAGAGCTGGTGCATGGCCCAGGCCAGAGGGCAGTGGCCGACACTGGCCTTCGGGGGCCGCCCCCAACAGGGGCCTTCAGCCGTCCTTGGCCTAATCCCGTTTTCTGCCCAGTTGAGCAGTGGGAAGGCTTAGTTCTCACCCATTTTAATGCAAAGGAGGCTGCCTAGCCAGCTTGTTCTGAGCATGGTGACAGTGGCCATGAATGGGGACCCCAGTAACGGCGACAAAAATGTGACAGGGCCCTCCATCATGGTATTGTGCGACAATTGGGACATTATAGTTAGTCCTGGAACCCACTCAGGAAGGGGCGGGGGCCTCCAGCTCATATGCTAAGCAGGGCCAAGCCCGCCTCAGCCACCTTCTTTGGTCTGGCCAGTGACCCCATTGTGTGAGGCGCTTACACGGGGCTCCTTAACTGCCTTCTTCCTTCCCTCACTTCCCTCCACCGATAACTTGGACAAAGGTGCTGGTCCTGGTGCCCTGCTGTGTGTCCCTGGATGGCTGCTGCCCTCTCAGGGCCTTGACTGGCAGTAAAAAAAAGTAGGCTGGTGACCACATGGGAGCGGGGTCCTGAGTGTTTGCCTTAAATGGTGTATACTCTGCCAGCTCTTTTTGCAGCCCCTGGGGAAGGGGCTTTGCTTGATCCGGAGTGCAGATAAGGCCATTAGCTCTGGAAGCTGAGAACCTACACGGCGTGTGAGTGTGCATGCGTACATGCATGCAGCCACTCCAGGCGATTCTCTTGCCTATGCACACAGCACAGTCATGGTCCTCAAAGCAAGGCAGAGTCCACGCTCTTGAGCTGTGGAGGGTAGCTTAGGACATGGGTGGAGAACACAGGGACTGGCTGAGGCTCCTTACTCCCTGCTATGCTGTCCTGCCCAAACCAGACCAGACTCCATTGATCAAAGCAGACTCCTCACCCCTGAGCTATAGGCCAGCCTGCTCTGCCAGCCCTCAGCTCCTTTCCATTTGCAGCTGGACAGCTTCCAGGACCAGAGTTGGGACAGGCAGTAATGGACCACAGACTGAGTTATGGAGTCACGGAGGCAACCGCAGCAGTGGTGACTGGACCCCAGTATAACCGAGCTATGGGACACTTGTCTTTCTGGCCGCTGGGCTCTCATCCTCTCTCTGTAGCGGAACAGTTCTTCGATCCTCTAAACTTTTCACAGTTGGCGACTGTGGCTCAAAGGACAAAGATGGTTCACCTAAGGTCACATGATAAGTGAACTCTGGAGGCTCAGGCTCTTCTTCCCAAGGGCTCTCAGCAGCCCGAGGCATGGTTTCACCCGTGGGGTTCCCTACCACGCCCTCTCTTGGCTGTGTTAGGAGGCAAACGTGGTTATGAGTTTGTGTGGCTTTGAACATGTGACTTCTTGGATTGGAAGTTCCTCCTCAGTCTCTTACTGTTGGAGAAGCCTGTGAGATGACAGTAGAGAGGTTGGCAGAAAGCCATGGCTGGGTCAGCTAAGACTCAGGTCTGTGCCTAGAACGAGCATGGTGGGTTTTATGGTTTTATTCAAGATGATTCTTGAATCCTATCCCTGGGGCTGGTGGACAGGAGCCCGCCAGTGCTGGGAGGCGTTTGCAGCTGCTACTGGACAATGTCCTCCCCATCTGGAGAGCATGGCACACGGCAGTTTCTGAAGGCTTCCCTGGGACAAGGGGAGGAGGTGGGGTTGTGGCCTGAAGGTAGGACTGGGTCGCAGTACAGTGTGCAGAGAGATGGGCTACAAACTGGTGAGGGGATGCTGCAGGCACCTAAGAGAGAAGAGGCGAAGCTCAGCCAGCTATGGACGCTGGGGGCAGGACCCTGGAAAGGTGGTGCAAAAGGCCTCAGACTTCAGTGGGAGCTCAAGTCTGGGACCCACAGGGCCCTTCCTTCCCAGAGTGCTCTAGCAGGAGCCCCCCCACCTCCTGCTGATTACAAATTGCTCTGTGATTTTCTCCCATTACCATGGTGACGGCAGGCCTAGCATCTTAAGCAGCAGTAGGATGCAGCTGGATCATTTAAGTTCAGGGCTCTTCGGGCTCCCTCTTTTCCTTTGTCCTCTCTGCCTTCTTTCCTTTGTTCATTTTCTACTCATTTGTTCATTCCCTCCTCCATCCCTTTTATTCATTCGTTCCCTGCTTGCACATCCCTCATTCAATCATTCATTCATTCATTCATTCATTCATTCATTCGTTCATTTGTTCCTCCCTTTCCTCCCTCCCTCCATCATCCCCTCACTTCCCAGCCTCTGGCAGTCTTCAGGTTGGTAATGATGGCCAGTGACTAACAAAACATCCAGAATGTCACAGATGTCCTTTGGCACAACAGGCAAGCCTTTGCCCCTTAGCCGTGTCACCTCAAAGCTCCAGCTCCACTTCATCCTCTGGTGACTCTAAGCTGCAGGTGCCCCTGCTATTCTACTGCAGTTGCCTTAGGGCAACTAGGTCCCACAACTACCCACCTTCCTGGTAGCTCTGTAATACCCTGGCCTTTGACCATTCCAGGCTCAACATCTCAGAAGCCATACGTACCAGGGAGGAGCAGCAAGATCACAGCCCACTCCTTGTGGAACTGCCCTGACCTGGACCTGGTATAAACTGCTTCTCAGGGCTGTTCAGTTGTGTCCTGGGCCAGCGGATTTTCACAGCTCCCCCCATCCTGCCCTCTTGCTCTGCCCCCGGGAGGCATCCACAACTGGGGTTTCTCCCTGGGTAGAGCCATCAGGGAAGGGAGCCTGACCCCTGCCTTCACCTCCCTCTTCTATCTGTAGTCATTGATTTTACCCTGAGTCCCTTCCTATCACTCCAGACCTGAGCTCTATGACCCCTTTCTCCTCTGTCCCTGTGGCCTAGGGTGGCAATGGCTGTGTTCCACTGTTTCTCAGTCCTGTGGGCTCCCTGCTGTCACATCTCTGTGTCCTTCTTGCTTTAGTCTTCATTCACATCCTGCCCATCCAAGGCTGGAGCCTGGCCTCATTCTAGTGAGGTTGACTTTGGTTCCTGCCAGTTTTCAGTGGTTCCCAAAGGTAGGAATTCTGGAGCTAGAGGACTGGGTTCTAATCTCAGTGCTAACAGATCCTGCTCTGCCCCGTCGAAGCTGTGTGAGCTTGGGAATCTGTTTTGCCTCTCTGTCCCACTTTTGGTAATTCTGGTGCCCATCACAGGAGGTTGCTGTGAGGACTGAGCCCCTTAACACCACCGGGGACACAAACAGCGTGCACTAGTAGGTAATAAACGTCACACAAACACCACGGAAGTCACGAACAGCGTGCACTAGTAGGTAATAAACGTCACACAAACACCACGGAAGACACGAACAGCGTGCACTAGTAGGTAATAAACGTCACACAAACACTACGGAAGACACGAACAGCATGCACTAGTAGGTAATAAATGTCACAAAAGTACTCGGTGCTTCACAAGCGCCCACCCTGCCGCCCTTAGCAGGCTCTTGTGAGGCTGTGGAGCTGGGTGGAAGTTACAGGCCCCACTGGTGGTCTCACTGTGGAGACCGGCAGGCCTTTCAGCCCAGAGCACTGGTTCCCAAGCCAGGCTGAAGGTCTCTCCACCCTTCACTCTCTCAGCCTCATCCCTCCACATTCTTCCCATCACCCTCTTCTTGACAGCGAGACACAGGCGATCCTGGATAGTGTGTGACTTCATACACAGGACCCTGGGTGACTTGCCATCACACCAGTAGCCTCACGCCGCGCACCTCTCCGCCTCTTTTCTCTTGCCATGACTATACTAGAGGGCTGCAGGCCCCCTTGCCTATCCGGCCTGTAACTAGAGCTGCGGTGGTGTGGCTGAGTCCTGGTGGCCAGATCGCACAGGTATCAGTGACTAGCAGTGTCCCGTTTTCCTTCACACGGGGACACAGTTAACAATGACTGACGGTCCTTGCAAGGGCCTGGCTTCCCCAGGGAGAGGCCCCGGCATGCTATCAAGCCTCATGATCTTACCCCTTAAAAGGCCTACCCTCTCTGCTGACATATCACACAAATAGGGCCTTCAGCCATTGCCAGGGACTGTCTGCTGCTCTGGGAATGTGGGCCGGAACCTGGGGCCCTGTGCCAACCAGTCCTGCGCAGCTCACCCCTTCCCTCCGTGTGAACCTGCCTCTATGAGCACCTGACCATTTTCCCCTCTCCCAACCTGGATTGCATCTCGTGAAAGCCCTTTGTTCCCTGGCTGCTCAGCTTTTGCCAAAGTAGCCATCGGCCCACGGGCAATCACTCAGACCCTGGGCCACTCTCAGGCGCCAATGCTGGTCTAGGAGTTAGGTGGCATAGTGGCTGAAGGGATGGACATGCCGCTGTCATGCCAGATAATCCTGAGAGTTGACTCTTGTCCCCAAATGCTAGGTTGTTTACTCTAGAATTTCCCCTGCAGCAGCACTGAAGAGGCTTTATTAGCTTATGGCTAGAGAAGGTCTCCCTTGCTGATGCTCTTCCTCATCTGTAAGATGATGGCAACACCAGCTCCCCTACAAGATGGCACCGTAAATGTTGATCTTAGTGGTGGCAGACCTGGCAGGGCTGGATAGTGAGACAGGGATGGGATACATCTTTGAAACTTGGGGCTGAGACCATTACAGATGCAGCTAACAGAAGCGACAAATGGGAGAGGCCAACAAAGTCCCATTTCAGGTGGGGACCTGGGAAGCTTGAGAGATGATTTGGGTCTAACCCTCTTGTCTTAGTCAGGGTGTCTACTGCTGTGACAAAACACCATGATCAAAAAGCAGGGGAGGAACAGGTTTATTTGGCTTACACTTCCGTATCACTATCAGGACGGCAACTCAACCAGGGCAGGAACCTGGAGGCAGGAGCTGATGTAGAGGTCACAGACGGGTGCTGCTTACTGGCTTGCTTGCAGGGTTAGAGGTTCAGTAAATTATCATCGTGATGGGAAGCAAGGTGGCATGGAGCAGACATGGTGCCGGGGAAGGAGCTAAGAGTTCTGAAACCTTAAAGTCCACCCCCAGTGACATACTTTCCCTACTAAAGCCATGCCTACTCCAAGGTCACATGTCCTAATCCTTGCAAATAATGCCACTCCTGATGAGCCTATGGGTGCCATTTTCATTCAAGTCACCACCCTGCTGACACAGGGGCTGCATTTGTGAGTGGAATACCTGGGCCTTGAGGCAGATCAATTCCAAGCTTTCTGAGGAACTGCCATATTGATTTCCATCGTGGCTGTGCAAGTTTACACTCTCACCGGCAATGGATGTGTGTTCCCCTTAGTCTACAGCATGAAGTGTCACTTGCGTTGTTGGTCTTGGCCATTTTGACAGGTGTAAGATGAAATCCCACCGTAGTTTTGATTTGCATTTCTCTGATGGCGAAGGATGTTGAACATTTCTTTCAGTGTTTCTCAGCAAATTGAGTTGAGAATTCTCTGTTTAGATTTGTACCCCATTCGTAATTGGATTATTTGGGTTGGATATCTACTTTATTGAATTCTTTATATGTTTTGCATAGAAGTCCTCTATTGGATGTGAAGTTGGGAAAAATAAAACTATTTCCCTGTGTCTCTTCTATGAAGGTCAGTGTAGCTGGATTTATGTTGAGGTCTTTGATCCACTTGGACTTGAATATTGTGCAGGGTGGTAAGTATGGCTCTGTTGTTCTTCTATACGCAGACATCCAGTTTGACCAGCATCATTTGTTGAAGATGTTTTCCTTTTCCCAGTGTACTTCTTGGCTGGAAATTCACCCAATTTCATGGCATTGAGTTCCATGTGTATGTGGATTTATATCTAGGTCTTCAGTTCAATTCCCTTGATCAATGTGTTCGTTTTTATGCCGATACCATGCTGTTTTTATTACTATAACTTTGAAGTAGAGCTTGAAATCAAGAACAGTGAGGCCTCCAGCAGTTCTTTTATTGTGTGGGAATGTATTAATATCCTGGATTTGTTTATTTGTTTGTTTGTTTGTTTTTGCTTTTGTTTTTTTATTTTTCCATATGAAATTGAGTGTTGTTCTTTCAAGGTCTGTAAAGAATTGTGTTGGGATTTTGATGGAGATTGGATTTTGATGGGGATTGCTTTGGATCTGTAGACTATTTTGGGTAAGATGGTCGTGTTTTACTATGTTAGTCCTGCCAATCCATGAACATGGGAGATCTTTCCATCTTCTGATATCTTCTCTGATTTCTTTCTTCAAAGACTTGGATTTTTCTCTTTGCAGGTCTTTTACTTGCCCTTTCACCTTTCAGGTGCTCTGCAACCACAGGTGACAGCCACTGGCTATCACACTGGACAGTTGGGTTAGTCTGTTTTGTGTCTCTGTAACAAAACATCTGAGGCTAGAAATTACAAAAGAGGCTTAAACCAAGCGCAGTGGTGCAAGCACCCAGGAGGCGGACGCAGAATGATCAGAAGTTCAGAGTCATCCTCAGCTACATAGCAAGCTTGAGCCAGCCTGGACTACATGAAACCATGTCTAAAAGAAAAGTGTCCTCAACTTGACACATTCTAGAATCATCTGAAAGAAGGGAACTTCAGTTGAGAAAATACCTACATAAGATCTGGCTGTAGAAGCTGGGTGGTGGTGGCACATGCCTTTAATCCCAGCACTCAGGAGGCAGAGGCAGGCGGATCTCTGTAAGTTCGAGGCCAGCCTGGTCTACAAGAGCTAGTTCTAGGAAAACTAGTACCGTTACACAGAGAAACCATGTTTTGAAAAAACCTAAAAACCCTATCTCTACCGCCCAAAAGATCTGGCTGTAGAGCATTTTCTTAATTAGTGATTGATAAGAGCAGGTCCAGCCCATGGGGTGAGACCATTCTAGGCTGGTGGATTTGGATCTATAAGACAACTCCTCAAAAACATGCCTATTTTGAGACACACGCAATTTCTTTATTGAGGCATCTCCTCGCAAATAACTTTGGGCTGCATGAAGTTGACAGTTAGGGTGAGCCAGGCTACCTTGTCAACTTGACCCAAAAACACATCACTGTTAAACTATAATCATTTCTTTCTTGCTTGTCCCTAAGATCTTATATTAATAAGAAAACATACAACACAGTAGAACTTTTTATTTCAAAATCCCATTATTAATTTGTTACTCTTAAAGACATGGCTTTGACAAAACTCAGAAGTAGAATGTCTTAGTGAATACAGCCTACATCTCTTAAAAAAAAAGAAAGAAAACAGACTGAGCACATCATGGAGAGCAAGCCAGCTGCTCCACGACCTCTGCATCAGCTCCTGCCTCCAGGTTCCTGCCTTGTTTGAGTTTCAGTCCTGACTTCCTTCAGTGATGAATGGTGACGTGAAAATGTAAGCCAAATAAACCCTTTCCTCTCCCAGTTGCTTTTGGTAATGGTATTTTGTAGTAATATTTCATTTGTATTTTAATAAAGAAAGCTTGCCTGAAGGTCAGAAAAGCAAAACAGCCCCACTGGTCAGGCTTATAGACCAGGCAGTGGTGACACACACCGGTAGTCACACTAGTTTGCTATAGAAACCGGGTGGTGCATGCCTTTAATCCCAGCTCTAGAGAGGAATATTAGATGGAGGGAGATGGCTCTCAGACACAGTCTCGTTCTGAGAGTACTGGAGACAGGATCACCATTTTGGACTGAGGTAGAGGTAAGAGCTGTTTTGCTTTTCTGACCTTCAAGTTGAACCCCAATTTCTGTCTCTGGGTTTTTATTAGTCATGCTATAGTATTTCATCACAGCAATAGTAACCCTGACTAGTACAGAAAGGAAGGAAGGAAGGAAGGAAGGAAGGAAGGAAGGAAGGAAGGAAGGAAGGAAGGAAGGAAGGAGGGAAGTAGAAAGAAAAGAAGCTAATTGCCTTATAAATTTAGAGGCTGGACAGTCAAGATCAGGTAAATGTCAGCTTGGCCTCTGCTCCGGGGCCTCAGGTGGACGGCATCATAGTAGCAAGAGATCATTCTTCAACAGAGAAGGTCAAAGTGATGTGGGGCCCGCTGTACCTTTTTCTAATAACTACCCGGGCAACTAACTAAGTCCCAAGAAAACTACCTTAAGCCCTTCCAAGGGCAGTGCCTGAGTGACCTACCCACCTCCCCCCAGAAATCTCTTCACTTCCACACAGTGACCTACCCCCCCCCCAGTGACCTCCCTCCCTCCCCTTAGTGACATACCCACCTCCCCCAGTGACCTACCCACCTCCCCCTAGTGACTTCCCCACCTCTCCAGTGACCTACCCACCTCCCCCAGTGACCTACCCCCTCTCCCCAGTGACCTACCCCTTCTCCCCAGTGACCTACCCACCTCCATGCAGTGACCTCCCCCCAGTGACCTACCGACCTCCCCCTAGTGACCTACCCATCTCTCTCCAGTGACCTCCCCACCTCCCCCCATGACCTAACCACCTCCCCCAGTGACCTTCCGACTCCCCCCCCTAGTGACCTGCCCATCTCTCCCCAGTGACCTCCTTACCTCTCCCCAGTGACCTCCCCACCTCCCCCAGTGACCTACCAACCTCCCCCTAGTGACCTGCCCATCTCTCTCCAGTGACCTATCCACCTCTCCCCATGACCTACCCACCTCCCCCAGTGACCTACCCAGCTCCCCCAGTGACCTACCCACCTCTCCCCAGTGACCTCCCCACCTCCCCCAGTGACCTACCCACCTCCCCCAGTGACCTACCCAGCTCCCCCAGTGACCTACCCAGCTCCCCCCAGAGGCCTAACCTCTTCCCTCAACAATCCACCCCTCTACCCACCACAGGGAGAACCAAGCCTCCAGTATATGAGCCTTGGGGTCTCAACCCTCCTTCAAACCATAAAGCAGCAGGCCTGTGGCTGTGAAGCGTCACCTGAGAAAGTTCTTGGGAGCCTCTGGGCATTAACTGTGGTGCATCTGCAGTGTGCCCTGGCTGCAGTGTCCATGGATGTGACAGCCACACTCTGCTTCCGTCACTTGCTCTTTGCAAGTGCCTGTGTGAGGTGTGACTGTGCGTCAAGGCTGGAGGCAGGTGCGCCTTTCCCCTCTGTGGTGACAGCAGTGAGGCAGGCCACATGCTAGGGCCTGGTGAGGAGTACACACCCCACAGGGCCAGGGAGGTCCCTATCTCTCCACCTGGAAATGTACAGGTAGGCCCAGAACAAAGCATGGTGAGCCAGGGTGTTCAGTGGGTGGACATGCGCTCACGGCAGCCCTGGTCACAGGACGTAAGGTGTGCAGCCAACAGCAAAGGGACACAGAGAGAAAACATGAGCATAGACACACAATGCAGTTCTATTTTATCCGAGAGAAGAACAGAATGATGTCATGTGTAGGAGCACAGATGCAAATGGGGCTAATCACAGCATGTGAGCTAAGTCATCTCAGAAAAACAGAGAGCATCCTTTCATTTGCAGTTCTAGAATGTATAGGCACATAAAAAACATGTGTGTATACACGGAAAAAAACAAGTCAGCTGTCCTGGATTGCTCATGTTAGCCCAACCCATCACAAGGGTCCTTGCTGAGGGACCAGCAAGGCAAGAGTCAGAGGTCAGTGTGATGTGCACTGTAGCTGGAGGGAAGGACCACCAGCCAATGGGTGCAGGTGGCCTCTGGGAGCCAAACAAGACAGGAAAGGGTTCATCCTCCTCTGGAAAGAGCCAGCCCTGACCTCACTCAGACTCTGATGTGGGGAGTCTGGTTATAGACTTCTGACCACCAGGCAAGCAGGTATGTGTTGTACCAAGCCACCAAGTTACTGAGTTTGTTTCAGCAGTGAGAGGAAACTCATACATATTAGCAAAGAGGCTAGACTCGCTGGTTTGGGCACTGGATGAAAACTTCTTTTGTGAAATGGATAACCTTGGGCAAGAAGCCTCACTTCCCTTGGCTTCCTTTTACTTAGCTGAAAATTGGGGCTTATGAAGCTGGGCTGCAGTTTCATGGCAGGGGGCTGATATAAACCTAACCTGTCTGTGGCCCTGGGTTTCAACTCTAGCACTGAAAGAAAAGACTCGGCCTCCTAGAGACACCAAGACTTCTGGCCTTAGGTAGTCTGCAGATGGCACAGAGAATTGTGCTGGGCCTCCTGGGAACACTTTACCAACACTGGCTACGAGTGATTTTTTGATTCCATGGCCCTTTCCTAACACCACACACAGACCTGCCCCATGAAAGCAAAGCCTGTGGCCCAATGCAGGGCATAGGCCAGGGATGAGGGTCGGGGAGTGGTTCCCAGCAGTGCCCTGAGGAGCAGCTAGGAGGCTCGGGCACAAGATGGGGTCTCAGCAGGCATGGGCCTAGATCTGCCTCTCCCCTTTCTCCGCCCACACTCTCCAACAAGCTGTCCAAACACAGGCCAGGCGCCTGAGGTGGTCTCCCAAGGATGGGCCCTGGGAAAGGTTGGCGACGGCAGCGTGCGGCAGGAGGAAGCAGCTTGTTTGCTTTCCTGCAGCCCAGGAGCTTCCTGCCCTCGGTGTGTTTGCTTTGCTTTCTAGCTGCTGCCTGCTGCGGAGGGTTGGCCACCTGGTGGCCCTGAGCCCTGGAGTCCTGGGTGGCTCTGGATTCAGACCTGAAGAAGCATCTGGGACATCTCAATCCCAAAATCTTCTCTTGAAGTCACCAATGCTGAAGCCAAGGGCACAGCCACCAAAGCCACCATGTCTGGTGGCTCATGGCATGTCAGACCCCTTTTGAGAGTCTATGCAATGCTGTTTGTTCCTCGAATCACATGCACTCAAGACCCCTGCGCTAGCCCCATGTACCACTGTAGAGATGGAGGCATAGAACATGCTGACCCTGGTCCATTTCCCCCCAAGGTACAGCCTGATCCTAAAGCTGCCTAACCTGGTAGCTCCCCTGCTGAACATCTCAGAGCAGAGGTGTGAGACCAGCACTGTTGATTGAGTCTTACCTGTGTCATAGGTGCTTGCATCAAATAACACCTCTCAGGCTCTTATTCTTATCATAAGTCCACGACAGAGGAGACCCGTGGTATATAGGGCCCTTCACCTAGGTTCTCATTTCCCCGTAACTCCAGGTTTGTCGCCTTGCTGCCCCAGTGTAGTAGAGCTGCTGTGTCCTGGCTGGGACTGTCCCCTGCCGCTGGTTCCAGTTGCCCCTCATCTTCTTCTCTCTCCATGCTCCTCTGCCTTCCTGCTAGCTGGCACACATGAACACCCCTGCCTCTGATTTCTGGTGAAATGGTGCTACTTCTCAAAAGTTGTGTATTTCTGATGTGCATTTTATTGGAGTCCCTGGGCAGGATGGGGCTGCCCATCCGTTTGCTAATTATTTGGGGGCTTCAGTTAATATCTGTGATGGCAACTCACGAAGGTTGGAGCTCTCCTCGGCTGCCAGAAGCCGTGTATGAAAAATAGATCCGCTAGTCGGGACAGGCGAAAAGGTCACTGGGCAATCCAGAACTGGAAAGAGGAACCTCTCTCTGGTATCCTGGTGGATGGCCTCTACGACCTCCAGCAAGACAAGCTCACTCTCCAGGACTCTCCTGCCTGCTCTAGCCTCCCATTAGGCAGAGAGTTGGTGGGGAATTAGCAAAAAGGTCTAGCATTGCTTGACCTGAAAGTCTCACTTCTAAGTTCTGGTCCTAGCCAAACTGGGTATTTGCACAGAAAGACAATACTTAGGCTCCTAATGGTGGATAGACAATGACTTTCCCCAGCAGGCCCTTACAACCCACTAAATCCAACTGGTTATCTTAACAGCATACAGTTTCTCTGTAGCCTGGCAGTTGCTCCCACATAACCACACAGAGACTTGTTATTAATTATAAGTGCTCGGCCGACAGCTTAGGACTAGCTACTAACTAACTAGCTCTTGCAACTTAAATTAACCCACATGGTGGTACCTTCTTTCAGCACAACACGTTCATCTTCCTTCTCTCCATGTCTCCTCCTCCTTCTTCCCAGCATTCTGTTAGTTTAGTTCTCCTGCCTACCTTCTCCTGCCTACCTATAGGCCAGTCAGCTTCTTTATTAAGCCAACCACAGTGACATATTCACACAGTGTAAAGAGATGTTCCACAAGCCACTGTATGACAGGAGAATAAGGTGCTGTGACTTGTGCTTGCCAAGGTGAGTAGGAAGCAGCCTGGGCTCATTCAGGTCATCTGTAATATGGATGGGTTTCTATTCCCACCGTCAATCTGGCAACAATCGCTTTCTTTGGACATCAGAGCCTCCAAGGAATTGTGTGTATTTTCATCTCTCTAAGACACTTCTGTGCATTTTTTAAACTAGGGAGCATCTGCTATTCACAAGTATAAAGAATGCCTGCTCCCCTGCACCCCTGAGATCACAGGGAGGGGAAGCTGGTGTAACCTGCCCTTCTGTCCCTTCCTTCCTGGAGGTTTGGTACTAGCTACCTCTGCTCCCTCCCTCCTGGCTAACAAGATGGTCGTGTCTCTTTTTTAGTTGGTCATCCCAGTTGCTTGAGTAGCTAAAGCTTGACTCTTGGTGGCTTGGTACCATTGGCCCCTTGTAATTCACCAATCAGCGAGGGACAGAGTGAGAGACCCCCCCAGGTCCCTGCAGACCTAGACTTTTGCCACCTGGCAGCCTTGCATCCAAGGTGGCTGCTGAGAAGAAGTAAGTACTACTCATCCAGGCATGGGTGTGACAGGATTCTGCGCCCACCCAGCATTCCTTGTGGGAGAAACTCCTGCTGAACCATCTTCCAGATGCATAGGGAAAGGGTCGTAGGAGCCATAGGAAATGGCTCTGGTATGAAGAAGCCCAAGCACAGTGTTTTTCGCCTGGTCAACCTGTGTCTTTTCGCTTGCTCATGAGCAGCCGGTAGGGCTCTGGAAAGAAATGAGGTGAGCGCTCAGAAACGCCAGGATGGATCAGAGTTAACTGCCTCGGACTTTCTTCTAGGAAGAGTTGGGAAGGTGACACATTGTCTCTGCTTTCTTCTGTGTCCCATCTGGATGCTGGGCATTGAGAGACTTCCCCACCCCTAAAAGCTAGTCAACAAGCACATACAATCTGCCAGTCAGCTTGGGAAGGGCCAGGAAGACCGATGGAACTGGGCAGGAATTGGGGTATTATGTGGGGACGGGCAGTGAGGGGGCATTGAAGGGTGCCTGCCTGGAAGAAGGAAGGGAGAGATGAGCATTGAATCTAGTTGACCCAAGCAGTCAGGTAACCTAAACAGATGCTAAGAGATGCTAAGCAGGACCACAGCATCTCAGAGCCTCTGGTCAAGGGGAGGAGTCTGAAAACCATGAAATCCCTTTGTGTGAATGGAAGCCAGTGCAGTGGGCAGCTTTGCTCCACCATGCGCGCCAGTACATGTCCCCACCACGTGCCCCACCATGTGTTCCCACCACCACACACCCCACGACACGCTCCATCATGTGATCCCTTACATGTTCCCATCCCATGTTCCCGCCACGTGCTCCATCACATGTTCCCACCCTGTGTTCCACTACATGCTCCCCACCACATACATCACCATGTACTCCACTACCTGCTCCCACCGCATGTTCCCATGGCGATGTGTTGCCTCACCATAGGCCTAAAGCAGAAAGGCCAAAACCAGACACCCGGGTGGCACCTTCCTCCTTTCAAGTCACTGTCTTGGCTGTGCTGTGGCAGGAGAGGAGAGGATGACTCACATACAAGCCTTTCCAAACCAAGAAAGGGAAGACCTGTGATTGGAGCCCAGACTCTCGGGTTGTGAGCAGGGCCGCTAGGGAGCACACTGCTCTGTGAAGCAAATGCCAAGCTTCAGAAGCTCTTGTCCCTTTAGAGCCAAAGGCCGCCCGTCTGGGTGTGACCTCCTGAGGCAGGTACCACTGGCTCTCTCTAATCTCACATGAGGACCCTCACTCAACCATGCACACATACATGAGCACTGAGGGCCTGTTTCTGAGCAAGTACCAGAGACCACAGTGGGAGAGGAAAGCCCGAGGCATGGCTCCTAAGGACAGGTTTGCAGCGTTCCCCAAGCCCTGCCTGGGGTCTGTGCCTGGGTGTGAGCGCATCTTAAGAATACAGCACTGCCCACTCTGCTTTCAGAGAGAGGAACTCATCTTCTTGCTTTAGCCCCCCAAATGCTGGGGACCTGGGTTTCTGCTGCCTTGGCTGGTTAGTGTGTATGTGTGCGTGCGTGCGTGCATGCGTGTGTGTGTGTGTGTGTGTGTGTGTGTGTGTGCGTGTGTACTGTAGCTGCTTGTGAAGGTCTGCCTGGAGTCACAGGGCTCTCGAGTCTCTGTCCTCCGTTCAGTCTGCGTTCTTGCTGTGACTGTGTGCGCATGCGTTGCAGATTCTTTCTCTGCTGTCTCGGCGCTAAGCTGGGGTGGCTACTGAGCTCGCCTGTTGTCTTCAGTTCATTCTTCTGTGTCCAGGAGCGTTGCTGTGGTAACCAGTGCTGCCTGTTAGTGAAGAAGCTGTGTCTGGGGCTGTATCCATAGGCACCAGACAGCTCCAGTAGACTGCAACCTTCAAACAAGCTAACCTCTTGTCTTCCAGGTCCTCACCTCTGGTACCCTCAGGAGCCCTCTAGGTCCCACCACGCATTCATTCTTAATCACCAAGTGTTTATTATCCTCACCACGCAACGCGTACTGGGGACCCAGCCGCAGTTTCACAGATCTCTGCTCCATAACCCTCCCCCTTCCAGTCTCCTAGTGGCCTGTACCACATGTGTTAGCTCGCTGGGTCACTGCCATCTTGTTGCAGCTTCTGCTTGGCCAATAGAGAAAGATGGGCACAGAGAGGTTAAGTGGGCTGCTCTAGAACACACAGCCAGTTTTGAACCCAGGAAATTCTGTCTGTCTGTCCGTCTATCTGCCCATCCACACTCCCATCCATCTAGCCATCCACCCACTCATCATTTATCCATGCATCCATTCATCCACTCCTTCTTTCCAGTCACATGTCCATCCACCTAGACACCTAAGTAGAAGGGAAAAATTAAAAATGCATTCAAGGGAAGAAATCCAGCCGTGTTTATTTGTCATGCTGTAACCCAGGTGGGGAACTGGACATGACCTCAGCACTGAGGGGCTCCCAGCACACAGGCCGCAGAGCTCAGGGCTGTGGTCTCACAGGCATTCCAGTTTCACCAGCAGCAGTGGAGACAGAGTTCAGAGTGGCAGTCTCTTGGTGGCTCAACACCATCAAGGTAGTTCCTTGCTGCCTACCTTGCACCCCGCTCACAAATATAGTCACTGAGTAATACCCCATGGGACCACAGACGCTCGGGCAGACGGCTCCATGCATGTGATCTGATTTCCCAGGCACGTCCACATGTGAGCGCTCTGGAGGTGCTTCACAGTGCGTGTAAATGTGCATGCCTGCACGCAGGTGGAAATGCATGCAACACACATGAAATACCCCCAGCTTTCTGGAGGGCGTTCCTGGTTGAGAGCCTCAGATGCAGTTGGGTCTGCAGCAGAGGGGCCACACCCACCACTTTCACTATGGTTGGTCAAGGATTCTTGGCTTCCTCCTTCTCCCCGCATTATGACCCCTTCTCTGAGGATGGCACCTCACCTGTAGGCACATAGGCTGGGGTGGGGGTGGGGGGTCTCAGCATCCCTGAGCTGGCCTCTGCCTGATGATGGATGCCAGGTCCCCTGATAATCAAAGTGTTCAAGACACGGACTCATCTACCACTGTAGTTCATCCTGAGGTCGCCTCCTTAGATTCCCATTCCAAGAACCGAGCTTAGCGAGTTAAGGCTGGGGGACGATTCCCTCTCACTTAATGCAGATGATACCCCCGCCCAAGCATCTGGGAACTGCTATGGCCCCCTTGGCAAATGGAACTCCAAAACCCAGCTGTATGAGGGTCCCCAAAGGACCTGCCCACACACCTGGCCTCGTCCCCCTGCCCCTGAGTGAGTACCAGTGTTAAGAAAAAGCACAGGCCATGGGGTAGCACAGGCAGACTCCATATAAATAAAATATCCATAGAAAAATAGTCTCTTAGAAACCCTTTTATCCAGTGGTTCACTTTCCAGAGATGGGAACTGCTGGGAGTTGATGACTCCTATCCCCTCGCACGCACTATTCCCAGCGGGACTTTTCTAACAGTGAGGTTTGAACTGAGGAAGGCAGAAGAATCGGGGTATATCCTGGAGAAGAACAACTCCAGATCTGGACCAGTTTAAATTCTGGATAGGTAGCAGCAAACAGCAAAAACAAAACAAAAAAAATACAAATGTGTGTGCATATATATCTCTATGTGTATAAAGACCGTCTGCTCTTTGTACCTAACATCTAGGGCTGCAGAAGGGTACTTGCAAAATCAACTAGTAGAAACATCTGCATAAAGAATAATTATGTACAGTTGTTCATCGCTCCCAGTCCTGGTGACAAAGTCGTCCCACCAGAACCTCAAGCAGTCCACTTTGATTGCAGAAAACGGATCCTGACGAAGTGGAAGAATTCTCTTTAATTAAATAAATTAATATTATTTCTTATCAGAATAAACTGTTAAATATTGCTATGACGAGGCCCGAGGCTCCAGAGCGCCTGCCACAGAAAACTTTGCTTCAGCTCTGGAGGGGCCCCGGGCGGTGTCAGGGGGAGGGCGGTCGAGCAGCATTCGTGTGGAATAGAATGGGCGAGGCCTCTGAGAGGGTCTTCCCACAGGAGTCTGCAGGAAACCTAGGATACCCTTCCCCCTCAGCAGAAAAGACAAGGTCAGTGCTTCCGTGGTTCCCTGTGAGTATCCAGGCAGTGGCCAACAGGGAGACTGCGTCCTGCCCGCGGTCTGACCCGGGACCTCTTTTCACTTGCATGTGTACATCTCGGTGCGCTCACTGCACGTGTTGCACTTGACGTAGCAGCACCAGTGGAATTTGCAGTTGCATTGCCACACTCGGGCATACTGGTGTGTGTTGTAGCCGCGGCCGCAGCACATGAGGTCACAGCCACTAGCTTGAGGGGCTGTCTTATTGCAGGCACGGCCCTGCGTGCCCACACTGCCTGTCA
This sequence comes from Microtus pennsylvanicus, assembly GCF_037038515.1. Classification (NCBI taxonomy): domain Eukaryota; kingdom Metazoa; phylum Chordata; class Mammalia; order Rodentia; family Cricetidae; genus Microtus; species Microtus pennsylvanicus. The sequence continues at coordinate 55,219,382 of NC_134586.1, read as the reverse complement.
CTGGGTCCTCTTCACAGTAATTGGGTGACTTCTCAATGTACACCAGGTCAGTGTCCATGGGCTTACGGTAGGACAGGGGTTTCTTGATCTTCAGGAAGGTGGGCCTCTTGTTCCGGCTGGCACGCACCGGCTCCACGTGGACGGCCTCATTGTATTTGTCTTTGAGCACGTAGCCGAGCTCTCGGAACTGCGGCAGCGTGGTCCAGCAGGTCTTAGTGGTACAGGAACCTGACACGCCATGGCACTTACACTCCAGCTTCATGTTCTCCTCCAGAATCTGCAGGACCAACAGGGAAAAGCACAGAACTTGTCACTGTGGCTCACGGCCAAGCGCAGGCCCAGCTTACCCTCCAGGCCCTCTCGGCCAGCTATATTTTATTTTCTTCTTTGGTACAGGAAACCTAGGCCTGGACCTCTGCCTCCACAGCCTGGTCGCAGTGCTCTCCCTGGGTGTGTGTGCCCTGTTTACTCCCAACTTCTTCACATTCTGCTCTCCCGGTTTGGTGACATTAGCCCAACTCAGTCCAAATGCACACCAGTTCTCTTTGGTTTGAGTAGGCCTGAAATCAGTTTTGCACCATGTTTACAACACAGGAAGGTTCAGTTTAAAAGACGGGCTTTTCAGATTCCTTGCCAAACCTGTAACATCTGTCAACACTGAGTGAGGACAAAATCCTGCTTCACCTTGGCCGGTAGAGATGTCAGACCAAAGTCGGCACAGTTTCTCTGGTGTCCTGCAACAGCCATGGCTTATACACTGCCCAGGGGCACCTGGCAGCAGGTCCTTGAGCTGAAGGCTGGTCTCCAAAACTCTAGGGATATAGTGACCACCCCACCTCTCCCATTAGGCCTCTCCTCTCTGCAACTATTTTTGCCCTGAGGCTGTGGTGACCTTGAATGGTCCCTTAATCAGGTGAAGTCCAGCCAAGCTCTGCTAACTCTGCACTCTGAAAGTCTCAGAGATCTCACTGAATTCAGTCACAACTGCCCTGGCCAGGACTGGTCACTCACTGGGCAGCCAGCTGCCTCCCTGAGGCACCTACAGCAGCAGAGGAAACCTATGTAGGTCACATCCTTTCATCCTAGCTCCCACCTCTCGAGGCCGGGCTAGACCCTGGTTTCTGAGCTGCCAGTCCTCCTATGTCCCCTCCCATGCTTCAGGTCAGACATGGTGGGGCTTTGAAATCCCTACAGTAGCCCGTCTCCAACACCTTTCCAGGACTAGCCCCCAGCAGGTACTCAGAAGACGGCCATTTGAACTACTCTATCAGGTCACACCTCTGGGTCCCAGGTTAAAGGAGGGTGGATAGGCAGGCTAGGGTCTGCCACTCACACCAACACATCACACAAAGGGAAACCCAGGAGAGAATAACTACACATCGGGCTCTAGCCTCAGCTGGCTGGCCCTTTGGAAGATGCTGGGGAGTTACTGCTCCTGCAGGATTCCCGCTGGACTGTATTGTAGCATGTGCCCTTACTGTCCCAAGTAGGACATCTTCTTGTCCTGGGCTCACAGGCCTCCAGTCCCAAGCAGTGGGCCACCCTTTTAGACCCACTGATTTCGTCCTATGGATTAAGAAACCTGTTTGAGCAGTTCTATTCTGATTCAGCTCATATGCCAGGAAAAAAAATCTACCTCCTCCAGGAAGCCTCCCCTGATTATCAAGGTAGGCTCCTTCCATTTGTCCGTCCCTGACTCTGTCTGTCTCCTGAGCAGTGTTGAGCCTCCCATATTATCATGTTCTCAATTAAGGCAGAGCTCTTTGGGACACAGAGGAACTCTGCCCTAGTGGCCTGCCTCAGGGCACTTAGAGCCAGAGGGACAAGTGCCTGGCCATTCCAACTGAGGCAGTGACACAGGTGGGTAACACCCAATCCAAAGGTTCCTCAAGGCTTAGTGTCTACCTGTCTCCTACAGAGTTCAGATCTGAATTCCCCTCTCAGCCTCCACTTCCGGAAAGCCCCAAATGGGACAGTCATCAATCCATGACAACTGACCTGTTGTAGCAAGAGTGCTGACTTCTGTTTGCAAGGAGGGTGGAGGGCTGTTTGGCCTTAGGGGCATTCTATCATTCCCTTGTTCATTTTGCAAAGGATGCGCGCTCTATGCTGCTGGCATTGCTTTGGGCAGAGGCCGGAAGCATCCTCTAGAAGACCTGGTGACAGTGGACACGGGCCCTGCCTGTTCTGAGGTGCAGCCTCTTCCGTCTCCGAGCTTATGGTTCCAGACCCAAGGTAGCCATGGAACACACAGAAACTTGTTGAGCACTGTGGGCTAAAGGAATAGGAAAGAACACTTGGGGAAGGCTAGGGTGGGCTTCAGGAAGACAAGATCTGCACAGGACCCAGGGAATAAGAAGGACTGACTGAAACAGCAATGACTGTGCCCGTGTGGGTGGGATACAGACTCTGGGAGGTAATGGGAAGGAGGTCCTATGGCTGGAGGGTAGAGGCTCAGGGGGTCAGGGCTGAGAAGCTGGCCAGGCTGATTCTTCAGGGCAAGCAGCATCTGGCTCATCATATAGGTAGCCACAAGATCATTAGGTTTGAAAAGACAGTGGCAGGAAAGACACTGTCCTCTGTGCAGAGGCCAGAGATGATGCAGGCAGAAGACACGGGAAAAGAGACAAGGCAAAATGTACAGTGACTGCGAGTGAACCAATCACAGGGGCTGCTGGGTGGGGAATCCTGCACTGAGTCAGGAGGCCGGAAGCTGGGCTTGAGGAAGAGCGTGTGCCCAGAACACAGGGAGCACATTCAGGATGTGGTGGCCTCTGCAGAGCAGGGGGGTCAGAATGAAGGGCCTCTGCAGAGCAGGGGGGGGGTCTTCTGGTACAACATCACCTGGCATGCCTAGTGGGGGTCATGTGGAGTCCCAGGAAGAATTCTGTTCCTTCTACAGACTAACACGAGGTGAGTAAATGCACCAGAAGAGAAGCAAGCACCCAAAATCTTAATCTTAAAATTGGTTGCAAAAGCACCGACTGGGAGAGACTGAGAAAGACTGAATGCTTCAATGAGCACAAACTACTAAAAGGCCAGCAGTCTGAGGCCATGCTGCCGGATGCCTAATGCACACCCTCTTCTAGAGTGGAAGAAGAGCAGACAAGCCTGGTGGTGCACCCCTGTCACACCAGCACTTGGGAAGCTGGGTGAGGAGAATTGCTGGAGCGGGGTCCTGTCTGTCAAAACGCAGACAACCAGGTATAACATGACTAGTGGACCGGTCAGAGCAGCTCAGCCTGGAGAAAGCAATGTCCAGGGTCCCTGAGTCCCTGGACTCTGTGGTCTCACAGACTCTGCATTCCTGTCTGGGACAGGGCAAGCAGGAAGGATGGTGTAACTAAGGGGCAGGACTTGGACCCTGGTAGGAGGGTCTTCATGGGCAGCAGAGCATGCTCAGTGGGAGGCTAGCCTTCTCTCCCCAGCTCACCCCTGCTGGGATGGGGCTCAGGAGAAAGGGAAAGTTACCTGTCTCAGAGCTTATACAACTAGCAGTTGGCTCCACAGAGGGGCTTCCTGCACCCAGTGGGTGGGGCTGCAGCTGAGATCCTTCTCTGTCTCCCAGCAGTGCCCCAAACCTGTCTAAAGCAGCAGGAAGGATTTTCCGCACCGCCGGAGGGAAAGACATCCATCTCTTTCTGACAAGTCCTCCAGGAAGTGCCAACAATGTACCAGGTGCTGCCCAGAGCCCAGAACTCCTCAGGGTGGGGTGCTCAGGTTTGGGAAGGCCTGGGGAGAAATTTGGCTCTAGAAAATTCCCTGACTCATACAAAAAGCCAAGTAGATACTATCAGAGTCTGCCTGCTGGGCCTGCCCCAGCCTCTCACAGTGGCGGCGGCAGTGACACGGAGGACCCGGAGGACAGGATGGGTTTTGAGAGGAAAGAGATTGGACATGATCTCCGGATCCCACTCAGTCCATGCCGTAGGGCACCTGTTACCAAAGTGTGGGTCACGCTCCACAGCATCCAGGGGTCATCTCATTCTGCATGTTGTTTCCCTATGTTGAACATCACTGTTTCTGTCCATGACCCCCAGTCAGGAGCCACACTGAAGCTATCCGAGCTTCTCAACAGGATCGGGACTTCCTGCTTGTTGGGCTGGATCACCTCTGCCGAGCCCTCCTCAGGAATGTGCCTCTGTCTAGGAATGCACCACCCTCCAGGATCTCGGGTCTATTCATCTGCACAGGTCTGGCCTACCTCAGCAGGACATTCTTTTTTGGTTCTTTGTTTTCTAGCAAGGCTGACACGGCGAACTCTGGCTCCTCAGTGAGGTTTTCCCTGACCACCAAAAGTCCATTGGTCACTGTTTCTAGCTGCCAACAGCCCCCTCTCCAGTTCCCATCAGATATCTCCCCAGTTCCTATCAGGCAACTGCTCCAGTTCCTATCAATCCACTCTCCCCAGTTCCTACCAGTCACCCCCCCCAGTTCCTATCAGTCAACCCCCCACCAAGTTCCTATGAGTCAACCCCCCAGTTCCCATCAGTCATCCTCCAGTTCCTATCACTCAACCCCCTAGATCCCATCGGTCCCTGCTTAGTTCCCACAGCCACTCCCCCTTTCGCTCCCACCAGTCAGTACTCCCAGTTCCCACCAGCTACTTCTCCTAGTTCCCACTAGTCACTTCTCCCAGTTCACACCAACCATTGGTAAGGATCAGCTGGTGACTTGATCCAGTCGCAACCAATCAGAGTAAGTCTTGGGAATTGGGTGTGAACTGAAAATATGTTGGTTGGTTCTCACTAGAGATGAACAAAAGGGAAAGTGAAGCCCACAGCTGTGGACAGACATCTGGCCAGCTCGGGAAGCTGAATCTGGTACCAACTAAGAGAGCGAGATGGGAAATAGGGATGCATGCAGCTGGGAATAGTGCTTGTGCCCAGGATCAAGCTGGACCTGGATTCACTGTCAGAGGACCCTTCAGTCCCAGGAATCAGCAAGTTCTCTGTCCTTGAGCCAGCTGGAGTTGTGTTAATACACTGTGTGTGTGTGTGTGTGTGTGTGTGTGTGTGTGTGTGTGTGTGTGTGTGTGTGTGAAATAGTCTCTAGTTGATTTGGGGTCACAAACAACATGGTGTGGGTTGCTAAGGACTGATTTGAATATTAAAGAGGACTTGGAGGCAGGTCCGGAGGTGCGAGTGGGTAAAGCCTTGCTGTGGGAGTGGAGGACAAGCTTGGATTCCCAGAACTCACACAGAACTGGTCATAGTCACATGTACATCTGAATCTGAGTGCTCCTTTAGCAAGACAGACTGTGGAGACAGGAGACTACCCAGGAGCTAGGAGGCCAGCTAGCCTAGTGTCTGTCACAATGAAGAGCAAAGAGACCCTGTCTCAAAGAAGGAGGGAGGTGAGGAACGATACCTGAGGTTGTCCTCTGACCTCCACACACACATGTCCTACAGCACGTGTGTACCTGCACACACACACACAACACCACCCCTAAACAATTCAGAGGGTATGGGGAGGTCAGGGCCTTGGGGTCTGAGAATCTGAGTTAGCTGACCTTGCCTCTTCTTTCCCTGGTCCCCTCTGAGGCATCAACTCTGAGTCATTTGTGCCTCAGGTGGTGAGCAGGGATCCAGGTGATCAGACTCTCTGTGGTAGCATGCTGTAGCAAAACATCCTGAGGCAGGGAGCACTTGCCCTTCCCCACTGCTTCTCCTCCTTCCTGCTCCTCCCCACTTCTCCTCCTCCCACTGCTCCTCCTCCACTGCTCCTCCTCCCACTGCTCCTCCCCCACTGCTCCTCCTCCCACTGCTCCTCCTCCACTGCTCCTCCCCCACTGCTCCTCCTCCCACTGCTTCTCCTCTCACTCTTCCTCTTCCCACTGCTCCTCCTCCCCACTGCTCCTCCTCCCCACTGCTCCTACTCCTCCTGTTGTTCCTCTTCCCTACTGCTCCTCCTCCCACTGCTCCTCCTCCCCACTGTTCTTCCTTCCACTGCTCCTCCTCCCCACTGCTCCTACTCCTCCTGTTGTTCCTCCTCCCACTGCTCCTCCTCCCCACTGCTCCTACTCCTCCTGTTGTTCCTCCTCCCCACTGCTCCTCCTCCCCACTGCTCCTCCTCCCCACTGCTCCTCCTCCCCACTGCTCCTACTCCTCCTGTTGTTCCTCTTCCCTACTGGTCCTCCTCCCACTGCTCCTCCTCCCCACTGTTCTTCCTCCCACTGCTCCTCCTTTTCCCACTGTTCTTACTCCTGTTGTTCCTCCTCCCCACTGCTCCTCCTCCTCACTGCTCCTCCTTTTCCCACTGTTCCTACTCTTCCTGTTGTTCCTCTTCCCCACTGCTCCTCCTCCCCACTGTTCTTCCTTCCACTGCTCCTCCTCCCCACTGCTCCTCCTCCCCACTGTTCTTCCTTCCACTGCTCCTCCTCCCGCTGCTCCTCTTCTGGCTCCCCAGCCTTCACTGCTCCTCCCCATCTCACTCCTCTCCTCCTGCTCCCCTCCCCTCTTCCTCTGGCCCATCCATCATGAGCCAAAAGCTGCCTTGTACTTAGCTGCAGCTGTGTTCCTCTGGGCGACTCAGATGAAAGAGGGAAGCGGCTTTTTTCTGTAAATACTTGGGGTATTTTCTCTTTGGTCGCATTCTTTAAGGCGCATTGAGTGCACTCACTTCAAGCCAGCATCCCTGTGTGGCTCAGGTAGGTGCAGGCAGAGTTGCATTCCACAGACTGGGGCCCTACAGCCCTTGTGCTGCAGACCTGCATGGAGGGCATGCCCAGGAAAAAGGGCTCTGGGCTCAGCCAGAGAGGTTTTCTGGTGTAAAGCAGACGCCACTGAAAAGCATTGTCTGTGGGTCACAGGGGACCAGAGGCTGTGTGTGACTCCCTGCTGTCCTTGAGCTACTGGACTTGTCTGGAACCTGTCCTCTAACTCTGGGGTCTTATAGGAACTTGTCCTTCAGAAATGGCCCAGTCTTGTCTCCTCTTAGGTTCACACTCCCTAGGTACACCTGTATGCCTGGCATGGGTCTGCTGTGGTCAAACAGCCAGATGCAACAAGTGTTTACACACACATAGACACACACACACACACACTCTCTCACCCTCACAGCTCCACAGGTTACACACCCTTGCATTCATCACCACAAGCAGTGCCAGGTTTCATCTGCATATATATTCATACCCTCCCTCAAAATCACATGTTCACACGCCTCCACACACCACACGAGACACATTCATGTACTTGTACACTTACACAATGACACATTCTCACTACACACACACACATACATACACACATGTTCAAATTCCTGGCACATGCAAGCTTCCATAAACACGAGCATATGCACACCCTCAGACATGGTGTGAGCCCAGCTGAGAGGCCAGCAGAGAGACTCCTGCATGGCAGTGGGCCTGGGCCAGGCCTCAGTTTCTCCCACTGTAAGCTGAAGCTGCTGTAATCCCTTCACAGAGGTCCCAGGGACACTTAGAGCCATTTCAAAAGGGCAGCAACTGAGCCCTGGGGACAGTAGCTGCTCACAGTCTGCTCACAGACTCCTGCCTGGTGTCTCTCCTGAGCTGATAAACGGATAGCTGTGGCTTCAGGACTGTCCTGTGGTCCAGGCTGAGTAGACTGTGGCTTCAGGTGAGACAGCTGGCGGGCCCTGTCTGTGATGGGAAAGATATAAGGTCGGCAAACCTACATGCTTCCAGCAATCTCTGTGGTGTGAGCAGACTTTTGTCTGTCTGCTCTGTTTTTTCTTTCATTCTCATTCATCTTTGTACCACACGATCTTATTCCTGGGCCAGGCCTAGAGGCAGGCAGCCGGGTAGGCAGAGAGAAAGAGAGAGACTTACGCCGTAGGGTGGGCAGCAGTAGCTCATCAACCACCACGGGCAAGAGGCTGAAGCCAGCTTCCAGCAGCGGTGGCTCTGAAGGAAACACTCCCCTCCTACAACCTGTCTGGAAGATACTGGTAAAGTGGAACGCTCCACTTCTGGGGGTTGTCTCAGTGGTAGAACACTTGCTCAGCGTGCAGGACATTCTAGGTTCAATCTCCTGTAGTAGACCACACTTGTTCTCTCTTTCTCCCCCCTCCACACACACACACACACACACACACACACACACACACACACACACCAATCCAGACAAATGAAGTGGTAGCAGCCTTGGGCCATGGCTCACCTCGCTCAAGCTGTTAATAACGCTAGGATCGGGCTCTCAAAAGGGAGGGATTGTGGGTGGGACAATGGATTTCTCTTCAAATCTTTGATTGAACAGTAGGGGCCAATGCAAAAAAGCACTCACCAACCTGCTGCTTTGACCGGCCCCTGGAGATCTAGGATATGGATGGCCTATGCAGCCCACTCTTGGAGCAAACATCTGTCAATCCCTCCTCCTCTTTTGACTCTAGACCTGTGCCCTTTTGTAGACAGCTCCAAGGTGGCAGAGCCTGGGCACATGGACAGAACTAAAGGCAGACCGGAAGTCACAATAACGGTAGGTGGAGTGGAACAACTCCCAGGGCCCTCAATGGACAAATTTGCTTTGATAATGTCTTGGAAATGGAGGCTGCGCTGGGCGGTGGTGGCGCATGCCTTTAAGCCCAGCACTCGGGAGGCAGAGGCAGGCGGATCTCTGTGAGTTCAAGGCCAGCCTGGTCTATAAGAGCTAGTTCCAGGACAGGAACCAAAAGCTACAGAGAAACCCTGTCTTGAAAATCAAGAGAGAGAGAGAGAGAGAGAGAGAGAGAGAGAGAGAGAGAGAGAGAGAGAGAGAGAAAGGGTGGCTGCTTGTCAGAGTCCAAGGGGCCACGGGAAGGGGGGTCAGTCACAGGACTCCGTCCTTAGGGCTGTTTTCACTCAGCAGCTAACCACCGAATACCCTGTGACCTGAAGACTTGTTTCACGTAATAGCCAGAGCTCCTGCTGGCACCTCAAGCTCCAGCAGACCTTATCTCAAAACAAGCTGTGTAGATTTCTCTCTCCTAAACCCTCCCACTGGCCTTTGTTTCCCCGAAAACCAGAGGCTCAAAGGCATGCACTTGTGTTTCAGATTGCATGCCCGTGCTTGGTTTATTTCCCCTAAAAAGATCTGAGCTGGAGATTAATCTCTGCGTTTTGTTTCAATTTGACACTACAAACTGTGGTCTCTCAATAGAGTGGAATAGTCTTCTGCCATGAAAAGGAAAGAAATGTTGTTACCCAGATTTCTGTCACCACCGCAAAATTACTGAGGTCACCAGTTCACGGGGGGGGGGGTAATAGGCTTATTTGACACATGTGGTGTCCAAAGTCTCTTTCCAGGCTTGCTTTGGGGCTGTGGTGTCACAGTGCCTCATGGTGGAAACACTCAGAGGAAAGCTGCTCATGGTAACCAGGAAGCAGAGAGAGAAAGAGACACACACACAGGGACAGAGAGACTAGAGGTTGGATAGATAAGGGTCCCGTGCTCCCCTTCAAAGACATGCTCCCAGACCGCTAACATTCCCTCTCTAAGCTGGCAACTAAGTCTTTAGCAGGTGGGCTTTGTGGAAGAGGCTCCAGGTCCCAGCCATATGCTACAATATGGAAGTGCCCTACACACGACAGTCATGAACAAAGCCTGTCACTGGACTACATGCAATATGATCCCACTTACATGAAACATGTAGAATAGCCAAATCCATGGAAACAGAAACTAGATCAGTAGTTACCAGGAAACTGAGGGGGAGGGAACGACGGGTAAGATGATGGCTGATGGGTTGACTTCTTTTTTCCTTTTTTTAGATGGAGGGGGTCTCACGTAGCCCAGACTAGCCTTGAACTCCCGGTCCTCCTGTGTATGCCTCCCCTCTACTGGAACACAGGCCTTGTTGGTTTACTTTTGGCCTGTGGCAGTCAGTACGTACTAAAACCTTTTTGAGTATTGAAGGTTTTAAGTTTATTTTGGTGGTCGGTGTGTATCTCTACGAACCTATTAGGAACCACTGAACTATACGCTGCAATTGTGTGGCATATGAATGGCTCAATAAAGCTACTGCAAAAATCAACATTGACAACAATTTTTAAAAACCCTTATGGGAAGCCAGGCGGTGGTGCCACACACCTTTAATCTGAGCACTTGGGAGGCAGAGGCAGGCAGATCTCTGTGAGTTCGAGGCCAGCCTGGTCTACAAGAACTAGCTCCAAGACAGGCTCCAAAACTACAGAGAAATCCTGTCTCAAAAAACAAAAACAAAAAAACAAAACAAAACAAAACAAAAAAACCCCAAACAATAAAAACAACCCTATGGGGCCAGCAGCCCTGAGCATAGTTGCTCCTGTGTGCAAAGTATGACCCTGGCCTGGTGTGTGGGTAGTGCCTACTTTTCATCCCAAGCTTGGCTTCCCAGCCCTGCAGAGTCAATGGGGGCTGAATTTCCAGAAGTCTGGCCTAGGTTCTCATAGGTTCTGATTCGATGTGCTTGTGAGGCTTCCTGGAGGATGGGACTTGTGAGTTTTGAGGCATGCAGAGAAGCTTGTCCAGGGCATGGCCAGTAGCAGAAGTACCTGGGCAGAAATCCAGATGATGCCAAGACCAAAGGGTTAGAGAGACATAGGAGAGAAGTTGGGTCCAGCAATGTCTAGGATAGGAAAGGAAGGAGTATGGAGACCCCACAGACCTCTGGATAGATTTGCCGGGAGATTGTATACTGGGCCAAACACTCGTTCTAGAGGCCGGCACACACCTGGGCTTCCCTGGGGTGGGGATGTGGGCAGTTACCAGAGGCCAAGTGGCAACCTCTTAAGAAAACAACTTCACCCTACCCTCTGGGGCCCAGGATACCTGCTGCCTCTCAGCCCTGCCAAACACCCTCAGTGAACAGTTGGTACCAGGCATTCCTGGGAAGCATTATTTATTCTCACTCAAGACCCCTGTGCCTGCGACCGTCTTGCTTGGGGCACTTTCCCCTGGGTCCTCAGCTTCGGCACCCTCCTCTGTCAGACTCTCTTGCACACCCCTGATTTGGATCCTCCCAGCCATGGGTTTTTAGAGGACTTGCTGGTTTCACTGCGCAGAACCCTCTGCTGTGGGGTCCATGAGACATCTAGATTAGGTCTCCTCCTGGGAGATGCTCAGCAGGCACCTGGGAGTGAGAAACGGCTGGTCTCAAGTAGCTGGGACATACACGCTGGGGCATCTCCTCTGAGATAGACCTTTTCTAGCTGGGACTTATATTTCATTTCTGTAGGATGGAACTGGGGTTCTTCCGGTTGAGTGTCTGGTCTTGACCCCACAGCAATTCCCAGTTGAGTACAATGGGCCTCTCCCCTAGGCACAGATGGCAGGCATGGCTGAGGCGACATGGACTTCCTGGTGCTGTTCTAAACTTCAGGATCTGCTGCAGGAGCCAGGACCCGGAGCTCCCAGGGACTTGGGCTCTCCCAGCCCTGCCAACCAAAACCATTCTAGAGTCTGTCTGGCTTTAGGGTCCAGGCTACCTCAGCGGATCCACAGAAGTGAACGGGGCTGAAAGTTCTCCTGAAGTCATGTCATGCTAAAAGTAAAAGACTTGGAGTATCTTACTGTGGAGGAGAAAGAGCTTTCACTTCAAGTCCCGGGTCTGTTACCTCCTGGCTGGGTGACTCTGAGAATGTTGCCTAGAGTCTCTGAACCTGGTTCTCTGACCACAAAACCAGGAACTGATAAGACAAGCTACTGCCGGGCTCTGTGAGCTAAATGAGGTGGAGAGCAGATCCGCTGGCCCACCTGGGAGAGGAAGGGGCTGCGGGACCTAGTACAACCTCCTCGTTTCCCCGGGAGTGTCCTCAGCAGAAATTCACATCTGCCTTAGGGACCTGGGAAGTGAAGCTGCCTCTCCCCAGCCAGTCCTAAGTCAGATTTGGAGCATCCAGTGGAAGAGTGGGCATCGTGGAAGCAATGTGATGTCCTGAACTAAAAGGTGCTATTAGCACAAACACAAGAGCATGGACAATTATCACGGAAAAGCAGCACACGAGACCTCGGTATTCTTATACTAGTTACGTGCTGAAGAACGATAATAGGTTAAATAAAATATATTATTCCCTTAACAGCATCCTTTCTTCCCTCTTCAGTGCTGAGGATCAAAGCCAGGGCCTTGTGCATGCTAGACAAGTGCTCTACCCCTGAACCACATCCCCAAGCTTCTTTTTGTCTTTTTGATGTGGTCACTAGAACACCTTACCCATGTGGCTTATCTTAGATTTCTATCGGATGGCACAGGTCGAGGTCCTTGCTGCCCAGTTGTGGTCCTAAGGCCAATGTCACAGGCTGTTTTTTTATGGCTATAACTGAATATTAGAGAGAAGGAAACTTCTAAAGAATACAGAACTATTCAGCTTAGTTTTGGTGGCCGAAAGCCTAAACACACGGTGCTCACATCTGGGAGGACCTTGTGCCGTGTCACAACATGGCAGAGTGTCTCATGCGAGACAGGATAATGCCGGAGCTCAGGTCTTTCCTCCTCTGCTTCTAAAGCCACCGATGCCATTCTGAGGGCTGGCCTCAAGACTCTGTCTGTCCCTAATCACCTCCCAAAGGCTTCACCTCCAGATCTCCACTTGGTTTTGGGGATTAAGTTTCCAGTACCCAAACTTTTGGCATATACATTCCAGCCCCAGCACCCAGCAGCACCTACCTCACTGGGGAGGCTACTGGAGACGTAGAGGGCCCTGCCCAGACCTGCCGTCAGTCAGAGGGTGTTTCCACCCTCCAGGTGGTTTATGGCCATATGAAGTCTGAGGAGCCCTGCAGGATCCTGAGCTTTGGGTTAGGTTGTGTGGTGAGGGGCATGAGGAGTCAGCCTCAGAAAGAGAGTGGGAGCCCATGCCTGTAGATACACCTGATCTGTGGTAGCCTCCAAAGCCACCACTTGGCAGAAAGCATTCATTCTCTCAGAGAGAAAAGAAGCAGGGCACTGGATAGTTGTACCCCACATCAGTGGGCACCAGTAACTTAGGGCAGGTTGAGAAATCTTACCTCAGAGGACAACTGAAAAATGGATCGATGCCCTTAAAATCGCAGACTTAACCCCGCCCCCACATTCCATTTCTTTTTCTCTCAGAAAACTTGGCCAACAGCACCCAGGGGCACTAAATATAGACAGGGTGAGGGAGTAAATCACGGAAGTGCCACATGTTGCCCAGGGCCTGTTTCACGGTTGGGCTGCAAACCATTGAGAACTGGGAGCTGTAATTAAAATGCTGATGGCCTCCCAACTGGGAACCCTTCCAGGGGAGGAGGGAGGGGGCCCTCCACAGTAAACCATCCCAGGTTCAGTGGTCTCCACCGGCTTCCAAGACAGCCAGACACAACCGTCCTTGTAAACCTTCACACCCAAGAGGCAGGTTGTTCACCTCCCAGGCGTGCCTACTCCCAGCAGGCCTCTCACACGCATGTCCCCAGTGCCTCCCTGCTCCTACCTGTGACCTTGTCACCTCTATAGTCACTGCTCACTTGCTGAGGCCACACTGGCCTCTGGGCTATTGAATGCTCTGACTCAAGTGGTATTCCCCAGAGGGCTCAGTTTCTGTTCACGGTTCACCTTCTCAGAGGGCTCCTCTATCTACCCCCAATAACATCCCATTCCTGTCATCTCTGCCCCTCACTCTGCTTTATCTTTCTGACATGACATTTATTACTCTTTGACAATGGTCCTCTCTCCATCTATTTGTTGTCTGACTTCCCCCTGGAATGTCAGTTCCATAAAGGCAAGGGCCACACCTAATCCCAGAGCCTGACACAGTACCGGACACACAAATAGGTGCTTGCTGGCATTTGTTGAGTGAATGAATGTGTGGATTTGCAACCCTTTCTTTCAGCTGGTCTGGTGATCTCACTGGGAAAGTGTCCAACTTCCCAGCAATGAGCTCAGCTTTTTACTCGTTCATTCAATCAACTATCTTTCCAAATAACTCTCCATCCACCCACCCACCCATCCATGCATCCTGCTGTCCTTTCCAACCTTACTGGTCCATACTTCAAATATTGATATGCACATTCATCCATGTGCCTATGATCTATCTATCCATTCACCCTCATATCATCCATCCACCCTCCAACTTTCCCACCGAGTCATTTACATGTTTATCTATCTATCTATCTATCTATCTACCCATCCATGCATCCATCCATCCATCCACTCACCCATCTATCCTCCAACTTTCCCACCCAGTAATTCACAAGTTTATCCATCCACTCATCCATCCATCCATCCACTCATCCATCCATCCATCCATCCACTCATCCATCCATCCATCCATCCATTCACTCATCCATCCATCCACTCATTCATCCATCAATCCATCCATCCATTCATCCATCCATCCATCAATCCATCCATCCACTCATCCATCCATCCATCAATCCATCCATCCATCAATCCATCCATCCACTCATCCATCCATCCATCAATCCATCCATCCATCAATCCATCCATCCACTCATCCATCCATCCATTCATCCATCCATCCATCCACTCACTCATCTATCCTCCAACTTTCACACCCAGTCATTCGCATGTTTATCCATCCATCCACCCACCTACCCACCCATCCACCCACCCATCCGTCTTCCATCTTTCTCACCCAGCCATTCACATGTTTACCCATTCTATCCCTCCATTCATTCATCTATCCATCCACATCTCCATCCATCCATCCCAAATCCCTCTTTTCTAACTATATAGCTAACCATCTCTGCATCCATCTGTTCAGCCACCCTTCTATCCACCCCCCCCCACGTATCCATCCATCTTTCCATCTTCCGCTCACCTACATGGCCATTCACCCACACACCTAGGTGGCCATGCTACCACTTGGCCATCTGTTCCTTTCCACCAGTCCCCACGCAGAGGCCTCCTCTTCTGGGTTCCCACAATGCCCTATGCTCCTCTGTGTCAGACACGGTTTCTGCTGTGAGGTCTCCATGCAATCGTTCACTTTCTCCCCGCACCACCACACTGCACACCCCTCAAAACCAGAAACCAAGCTTCCTCTCTGCCGTCCAGAACTGACACATTACAGGTGTCAGCACATGTTTCCAGAATGAGACATTTCCCCGTCCCTATCTTGGCTCAGGATTTCTGACTGCATTGAGGTCTCCCTGAGGGAGGGCAGCATTTTGTCATCTATGTATATGTTCATCTCCAAAATGCAGTTAACATGAAGTAGACACATATAACAAATAAAGTGAGCAGGCACAGAGAGACTTGAGTATAATGAACATGGGTTCTGGCCCTGTACTTCTGTGTGCATATTCTGGCTCTTTATTTATTGGCCATGTAATCTTGATCTTGGGGAAGTGACTGACCCTGCACCTCAGTTTATAAAGGAAGATTATGAGAGTGGTCACCTCGTGGGCTCTTAGGAGCACTGTGTAAGATAATATGTACAAAGTACTTAGAATAATGCCTTCCGTATGATAAGAGCTGCATTAAAACAAACCTTGTCCCATTGAGTAAGTGGGACAGGGATGGAGGAGACAGACCCTTGACCATGGGTGGGGGAATCTTCGGGCCTGAGCCCTCCCACTGGAGGCCTTCTACAGCAAGCGCTCTGACTTTTCCCGGTCATGTTGGGATCACTGGCAAACTCCCAATATTATGTCAGGTGGTCGAAAGTGCTATGTGGGAAAACAAAACACGGGCGGGAACAGGAAGTGGTGAGACAGATGGGGGCAGTTTCCAGTGGGGTGGTCAGGAAAACCCTTCTTAGGTGATATCTGAGCAAGGACTTGAGGATGTGTGGTGGGGTGAGTGTTGGGGGCGCAGCAATGAGAAACTGGCAAGTGCAAAGGGCCTGAGGCAGGGGAATACCCAGCATATCTGAGACCAGTGAGGAGGGCAGTGGAGGAGGAGGATACTAGGCAAAGGGGAAATAGGATGTTGAAACAGAGGAGGACCGAGGGAGGGTCTTGTTGGATATTTTGAAGATTTTGGGATCTGTACTGAGATAGAAGGGAAGAGTGTGAGGTTATGACAGAGGGTGGGAGATGCAATCTACACGTGAAAAGACTGCAGCATCAAGTCTGGGGGCTGCCAGGAAGAGGTGCCGATGAACCGGAACACCAGGCAGGGGCAGGTTCTGCTTGCAGGAGATTTGAACTCAGGGTCTGGTGCACAGGTGACTTCTGGGTATCTGTAGTGGGCAGAAGTAGGGCAGTAGGTGAAGCCCCACCTGTGAGACGTGAAAGGAAGTGTGTAGCCAGAGGCAAGGCCACGCTCTGTCCTTGGATGGCACCCGCTTCCTGAAGCAGGGCAAGGCTATTCTAGGCCACCAGGCAGCCTGCAGCCGGGAGGAGGGAAGCTGCTGGATGCAGCAGGCAGGAGCGTGGACAGAAGTTCTGCTTGTAGATAAGGCTTTGTGGAGAAGTTTGCAGGTCCTGGACAGGGCTCTCTACAGAGGAGCTGCTTATGTGTGACTGACTGACCTAGAGATCCATCTCAGGGACCTCATAGTATCACACAGTGACTTGGTCTCCTGTGGCCCTTTTCAGAAGTAACAAATCTCAGTAACTTCCAGGCAGCTCCTTCTGCCCAGATCTCTCCAACAAGCTGTTTGAACAGGGCTTCAAAGAGAGAGGAGCACACAGCTAGCAAGAGCTTTAGGAATAGAACAGATTCTAGCCAGGCGTGATTGTGCGGGTCTTTAATCTCACCACTCAGGAGATAGAGGCAGGTGGATCTGTGCAAGCTCCAGGCCAGTCAGGGCTACATAGTGAGACCCCGCCTCACCCTCACCCCTCATTTAAAAAAAAAACCTACAACACGACTTTGGCTTTCATGTTACTTCTGCAACCCCTGCTTCTAAGACTCATGAAGTATCAGAGTAGCTGCACAGGGCTGCGAGCTTTCCACAGAGGAAGATTGGCCATCCAGGACTTTGCAGGCAGTGGATCCTCTGCTCAAGGGGATCCAATCCAAGACGTCTATTATTGGTGCCTCAACTCCCCCCCCCCAAGGGGGAAAGAAACTGAGCCTCGGAGACAGGCAGCTATTCAAGATCACACAACAAACAAGCAGCCCAATCAAGCCTAGGAGGAAGCTCTTCCCATGCTCAGGCCATTTCTATTGCCAGCACAGAACAAAAGCCCAACTGGAATTCTTGAGAGTTAGAGCAGGGTGTGGCCAGCAACCCCACCTGCCCAAAGGAGAACAGCTTCCTGCAGCGCAACCCTCGGGTGCACAGAGGCCCACCAGAGCCTCAGGGGCCATGCCTGCTTACAACAGGGGCCCAGGGACTCTGCTCACCTGCACTGAGCTGCAAGGCTTGACCAGGAAAAGGTGTAAATAGTGAAGGTCTTGCAGGAATAAGGTGTGTGTAACTTGTTAGTCATTGTGACTTCAGCATACCAGCGCTGCCATCTAAACACCATGCATGTACACACACAATAGAGGGCTAAGAAACAGGTATACAGCGGACGGACCCAGTGTGGCTTGCCAATGCGGATGACAGGGCTACCTCCTGCATGCCACTCATTCAGTGCCTCAGTTTCCTCCTGTGGCAGGATAACAACAGGCCCTCTCTTGTGAGGTGAGAGTAGTTGTGAGACGCATTTGGAATGGGACAAGCGCGTGCGCACACACACACACACACACACACAGTATGTCCAGTCTTGAGAGGGGCACATGGTACAGCACAGTGAGCAGCTGAAGCTGGCATTGCCCACAGCCAGTGCCCAGGTCTTGCTGTCTTTAGGGCTCTGGTTCTCAGGAGACACCCCCTCCCCACCAGTGGCTTGCTATATTCCCCCATCTGCACCCCACCATCCATGCAGTGGGCAGGGGACTTCATTCCGTGGGGAGCAGGAAAAGCCTTCCTATGGCATGGTGGACACTCGCATCCTTAGCCACCTCCCTTGGTTGGGATGTACCCTGCAGGTGAGTCCCCTTGGCTAGGCAGAAAGTCCTCTTCGGTATATTAGCACAGCTGAAGTTTCCTGCAAAGGACACAGCTGTCCAGGATTAGCAGAAGTGACAGCTTGGCTTCTAGGAGCCAGTCCTACCTTCCCTGCAGGCCCATGCCATGCCTCTCGGCCCTCTCCATCCCCTTCTGCTGCCCTCCCCTTCACTTACTTGATAACACCCTGAGTTCTAGTCCCCCTCCTGGGGGACAAAGAAGGCAATTGTGTGCCCAGTGAGGCCATTTTGACTTGGTCTCACTGTGGCGTAACTGAGCCCCAGCTTTGCCTCACTACGCTGCCCCTCCCTTCTGGTTACTTTCCAGTAAGCTCTTGCCAGGACCAGCCACGTGGGGGATTCTTTCTGGGGGAAATCACATGGCTGGTCCTGAAAGCCAGGAAGGTGGCCGGCTTTATGGAGGCCTTCCTCAACTTTGCTATTAATGTTAGTTCTAAATACCCTATGCTCTCCAGTGTCTAGGGGACTTCCTGTACCAGGGAAGTCATGAGCTAACTATGAGCCACACGTGGACACCGAGTACTGGGTTTTCCTCATACTCATTTGCAGTTTGCTCAAACAGTCATGCGTGACTTAAGGAAACCGTTCAACAATGTCACCATAAACACTTTCAGTCCATCTGAGCACTCTATGAGGTGAGCCCGTTTCCCAGACGGAAAGAGTAGGTGCAGGGAAGCGAAGTGACAGGCTAAGGATACCCAGGCCAGAAGCAGCAAGGCCAGGTCCAGCCTGAAGCACAGTAGCACACACTGAGTAGGGATAAGACCAGCACTCCCAAGCCCACAGCCTGCACTAGCCCTTGGATCGCACCTCCCCAAGACACCAAGGCTATGCCAGGCTGGGCTCTGGAGACACTGGGCTGAAGCTCACGCTTGCCTGGAAGAACAAGAAGGACCCTGCAGGTGAGGGCTCAGGGCTCCAAACTTGCCCTCTGCCCAGCACAAGCCCAGAGCTGTGAAGGCCAAAAACTGCTTTAAAAGACATCAGTGCATAAAAACCTCTAAATCAGCTGTTTCCTTTGGCCCCCCAGTGTCTTATTCTAGGTGGAAGACAATGCCCGGAGCCCCACAACTAGAGCAAGACAGGACACAGGGCCTGAATGACTGACCTTCAGTTCATAGCTGGCTAGAAAGTGGGAACTTGGGGGCTGACAACCAAAGCTTCTAAATGGCTTCAGAAGGTTCCAGAATTTTTGGATAATATTGTGGAACCACTCATGGGAGGTCAGGATTGAAAGAGGGCAGCCCCAGAACCCTAGTCTGGAGCCAGCTTGAGTTCAGACGCCTAGGGTAACCTGAGCGCTCTGTGTAGCCTTGGGCCATTTTACCTCTGCCCACGTCCACTTTCCCAAGTGGCAGACTTGGGACCAGGCTGGAGGTTAGCGGTTGTGGGGATTAAGTTGGGATTGCACTGTTGGTGCTGACATTAGACTTGCCTGTGTCCTCCCGGCAGAGAAGCTTGTGTCCGGCAGTATCAACCCCACCACTCCCCAACAAGAGCCTGTATGTTCTTCACCTGAGCTTGAACATGCCTTTTTCTATGGTGCTTCCTTCTGGGGCATGGCCTGCTGAGTGCCTGGGGGACAGTGGCAGCTGGCTAAAATCACCTTCTTCCTGGATGAATGGTCCAAGTTCCTTTGAGACTATGGTGTCCAGCCATTTTCTGAGCTATGCCTAGGTTGTCATGTCATCATAGAATTGAGTAGAGGAGGTGTTGGTAGCCCAGAGCAAAGTGACAGCTGGGGACCCATAGACATTGCCAGTCTCTCTGGGAAGACTGCCCTATTCGGTCACTGGTTTCCACTCCTCCCTTATCTCATCCTCTTTCCCTGGATACTGGTACTGGTTATCACTGTGGCATCAATGGCAGGAGCTGGCTATGTCATTGGATGAAGGGGAAAAACCATAGCCTGCATAAACACCCTCCACCCTGACCAGGGCCAGTCCCCTTCTGACCTGTCCTCAGTGGCTTTTCTAGTCCATGTCTAGCTCCCTCAGTATCAACAGCCTCATCTTCTTGCTGTGCTCTCTTCTCCACCATGGTCCCAGCCTCTGCCACAGCTTCTCATCCGGTCTGTTCTACCACAGGGCAGGGGCGCCTCAGCAGGGCTGCGTGCCAATCCCGGACTGCTTCTCTACCCGCGGACCCTCTGAAGAAGTCTCTTTATCCAGAATAGACCTACAATCCCTTCTCCCGGACCAATTCCTTCTCAGAGGCTGTACTCCTTGTCTGGGTACTAGGGCTGGGCAGAGGAACCAGACTCAGCCACCATGATAACCAAGCTTAAATAAATATATCATCACACAAGTTAACATCTACAACATGAGAGCCAGTAAGACATGAGGCCAGTTCAGGCCAGACTCAGAAGAAAAACATCCCAGTCTAGCTTATGTGAAGTCTCCAGAATGGTCAAACTTAGGGAAGCAGAGAGGAAAACGATATCATTAGGTTGGGACAGAAGTGGGATTCTATGTTGTGGTTTGTAGCTTCAATGGAGTGAGAGGAGGCTCTGGGTTGGGATGTTGGGACCAGGGCTGAAGATTTCAAGTTGCTGAAATCGGTGAAATTGATGGAGGCTCTGGCACAGGTGTGGGGATAGAGGCTCTGGCACAGGTGTGGGGATAGAGGCTCTGGTAGAGGTGTGGGGATGGAGGCTCTGGCACAGGTGTGGGATGGAGGCTCTGGTAGAGGTGTGGGGATGGAGGCTCTGGTAGAGGTGTGGGGATGGAGGCTCTGGTAGAGGTGTGGGATGGAGGCTCTGGCACAGGTGTGGGGATAGAGGCTCTGGCACAGGTGTGGGGATAGAGGCTCTGGTAGAGGTGTGGGGATGGAGGCTCTGGCACAGGTGTGGGATGGAGGCTCTGGTAGAGGTGTGGGGATGGAGGCTCTGGCACAGGTGTGGGATGGAGGCTCTGGCACAGGTGTGGGGATGGAGGCTCTGGCACAGGTGTGGGGATGGAGGCTCTGGTAGAGGTGTGGGATGGAGGCTCAGGCACAGGTGTGGGGATGGAGGCTCTGGCACAGGTGTGGGGATGGAGGCTCTGGCACAGGTGTGGGATGGAGGCTCTGGCACAGGTGTGGGATGGAGGCTCTGGCACAGGTGTGGGATGGAGGCTCTGGCACAGGTGTGGGGATGGAGGCTCTGGCACAGGTGTGGGGATGGAGGCTCGGGCACAGGTGTGGGATGGAGGCTCTGGCACAGGTGTGGGGATGGAGGCTCTGGCACAGGTGTGGGGATGGAGGCTCTGGTAGAGGTGTGGGATGGAGGCTCTGGTAGAGGTGTGGGATGGAGGCTCTGGTAGAGGTGTGGGGATGGAGGCTCTGGTAGAGGTGTGGGATGGAGGCTCTGGCACAGGTGTGGGATGGAGGCTCTGCACAGGTGTGGGGATGGAGGCTCTGGTAGAGGTGTGGGGATGGAGGCTCTGGTACAGGTGTGGGGATGGAGGCTCTGGTAGAGGTGTGGGATGGAGGCTCTGGTAGAGGTGTGGGGATGGAGGCTCTGGTAGAGGTGTGGGGATGGAGGCTCTGGTAGAGGTGTGGGGATGGAGGCTCTGGTAGAGGTGTGGGGATGGAGGCTCTGGCACAGGTGTGGGGATGGAGGCTCTGGTAGAGGTGTGGGATGGAGGCTCTGGCACAGGTGTGGGGATGGAGGCTCTGGTAGAGGTGTGGGGATGGAGGCTCTGGCACAGGTGTGGGGATGGAGGCTCTGGTAGAGGTGTGGGGATGGAGGCTCTGGCACAGGTGTGGGATGGAGGCTCTGGTAGAGGTGAGAGGATGAAGGCTCTGGCACAGGTGTGGGGATGGAGGCTCAGGCACAGGTGTGGGATGGAGGCTCTGGTAGAGGTGTGGGGATGGAGGCTCTGGCACAGGTGTGGGGATGGAGGCTCTGGTAGAGGTGTGGGGATGGAGGCTCTGGCACAAGTGTGGGGATGGAGGCTCTGGTAGAGGTGAGAGGATGAAGGCTCTGGCACAGGTGTGGAGATGGAGGCTCAGGCACAGGTGTGGGGATGGAGGCTCAGGCACAGGTGTGGGGATGGAGGCTCTGGCACAGGTGTGGGGATGGAGGCTCTGGCATAGGTGTAGGGATGGAGGCTCAGGCACAGGTGTGGGGATGGAGGCTCTGGCACAGGTGTGGGGATGGAGGCTCTGGCACAGGTGTGGGGATGGAGGCTCTGGCACAGGTGTGGGGATGGAGGCTCTGGCACACGTGCAGGGATGGAGGCTATGGTAGAGGTGTAGGGATGGAGGCTCTGGTAGAGGTGTGGGGATGGAGGCTCTGGTAGAGGTGTGGGGATGGAGGCTCTGGTAGAGGTGTGGGGATGGAGGCTCTGGCACAGGTGTGGGGATGGAGGCTCTGGTAGAGGTGTGGGATGGAGGCTCAGGCACAGGTGTGGGGATGGAGGCTCTGGCATAGGTGTGGGGATGGAGGCTCTGGCACAGGTGTGGGGATGGAGGCTCTGGCACAGGTGTGGGGATGGAGGCTCTGGTAGAGGTGTGGGATGGAGGCTCTGGCACAGGTGTGGGGATGGAGGCTCTGGTAGAGGTGTGGGGATGGAGGCTCTGGTAGAGGTGTGGGATGGAGGCTCTGGCACAGGTGTGGGGATGGAGGCTCTGGCACAGGTGTGGGGATGGAGGCTCTGGTAGAGGTGTGGGATGGAGGCTCTGGCACAGGTGTGGGGATGGAGGCTCTGGTAGAGGTGTGGGATGGAGGCTCTGGTAGAGGTGTGGGGATGGAGGCTCTGGCATAGGTGTGGGGATGGAGGCTCTGGCACAGGTGTGGGGATGGAGGCTTGGCACAGGTGTGGGGATGGAGGCTCTGGTAGAGGTGTGGGGATGGAGGCTCTGGTAGAGGTGTGGGATGGAGGCTCTGGTAGAGGTGTGGGGATGGAGGCTCTGGTAGAGGTGTGGGATGGAGGCTCTGGTAGAGGTGTGGGGATTGAGGCTCTGGTATAGGTGAGAGGATTAAGGCTCTGGTACAGGTGTGGGGATGGAAGCCCTGGCACAGTTTGGGGATAGAGGTCTTGGTATAGGTGTGGGAATGGAGGCTCTAGTACAGGTATAGGGATGGAGGCTCTGGAATAGGTCTGGGAATGGAGGTCCTGGTATAGGCATATGGATGGAGGCTCTGGTAGAGGTGTGGGGATGGAGGCTCTGGTAGAGGTGTGGGGATGGAGGCTCTGGTAGAGGTGTGGGGATGGAGGCTCTGGTAGAGGTGTGGGGATGGAGGCTCTGGTAGAGGTGTGGGGATGGAGGCTCAGGCACAGGTGTGGGGATGGAGGCTCTGGCATAGGTGTGGGGATGGAGGCTCTGGTAGAGGTGTGGGATGGAGGCTCTGCCACAGGTGTGGGGATGGAGGCTCTGGTACAGGTGTGGGGATGGAGGCTCAGGCACAGGTGTGGGGATGGAGGCTCTGGCATAGGTGTGGGGATGGAGGCTCTGGTACAGGTGTGGGGATGGAGGCTCTGGCACAGGTGTGGGGATGGAGGCTCTGGCATAGGTGTGGGGATGGAGGCTCTGGTACAGGTGTGGGGATGGAGGCTCTGGCACAGGTGTGGGGATGGAGGCTCTGGCACAGGTGTGGGGATGGAGGCTCTGGCACAGGTGTGGGGATGGAGGCTCTGGTAGAGGTGTGGGATGGAGGCTCTGGTAGAGGTGTGGGGATTCAGGCTCTGGTATAGGTGAGAGGATTAAGGCTCTGGTACAGGTGTGGGGATGGAAGCCCTGGCACAGTTTGGGGATAGAGGTCTTGGTATAGGTGTGGGAATGGAGGCTCTGGAATAGGTCTGGGAATGGAGGTGTGGGGATGGAGGCTCTGGTATAAGTGTGGTGATGGAGGCTCTGGTATAGATGTAGAAATGGACGTTTTGGCATAGGGATGATGATGTCTCTGGCACAAGTGAGATGATGTCTCCTGTGCAGATATGATGGAGGGCTCTGTACAAGTCTGATGGAGTCTGTGCACAGATGTGGTGATGTTTCATGATACTAATGGACTTTGAACTGCTTAATCATATAAATATATGTATAGTTGAAGTGGTAAATTTATATTAGGCACTTTAAAATAGATTAAAATTTTAATTAATTTTTAAAAGCAGTAACTTGTTGGATTAAAACAACTAGTTATAAAATGGATGGGCTTAAATGCTTAGGTTTTTTTTTTTTAGTCAGGGCTTTACTATATAGATCAGGCTGACCCTAAACTCAGTCTACCTGCCTCAGCCCTCTGAGTCCTGGCCTTACAGGCACATGCCACCATACCAGGAATTTAAATGCAAAACTTTTAGAAGTAAAGCACCCTAGGGGCCTAGGGTTCAAAGGGTTCTTAGCTAACCTTCAAAGACTTCCATCCCACAAGTTCCAGGCTGGCTGAGCTACAGTGAGATGGTATATACAATCAAACAGTAGCAACAATGGGCCCACTTTTGCTCTGTGAAAGGCCCTGTCATAGAGATAAAAAGACAAGCTGTAGACTGGGGAAAGACTTGTAAACCATGGACCTGACAAGAGCATCTGAATAGATGAATTAAAAATGTCCAAAACCAACAGTAAAAAGGCAAGCCAGACAGACATGTTCTGACTGTGCCCTCTGGGGTATACAGATAGCAGAAACACACAAGAAGAGGCGCTCACCTCATCAGCCACTGGAGGTGTGGCTAGAACCGCAGTGAGATACGGCACACACCCATCACAATGACAGAAATAAAAACCTGTGTTATCAGCAAGTGTGGGCACGGCTGTGGAGAAGCCAGGTCACTCACAGTTGGCTTATGGGAGTGGAAAATGGCAACACCAGTGCTGTAGCTTAACCTGGGATGTCCCCCAGAATCCCATGTAGTAAAGGGCTGGTTCCCAATAGGTCATGTAGGGGGTTTTCAAGTCATTGAAGGTAACCTCAAAGGGGAAAGTGAGACATAGTCCACCCCATCCCTGTCTGTCACCTTCCAGACATGAAGTGTGCAGCTTTGTTCCCTCATACATCCTACTGAGATGACCTGCCACCAACCCACAGCAACAGGACCAACCCATCGTGGGATGAACCCCCAACACCATGAGCCAAGGCAACTCTTCCCCTTTACGGTTCAGTAGTCTCGGCAGTTGTTATGCGAAGCTGACACCCCTCTGTAGGATGCTTTGCTGCTTTATCATAATGCTAAAATCTCAGCAACAGTATGTTGGCACTCCTGGCATTTAGTAGAGAGAACTAGACATGTACAGTCGTAGAAAAATCTGCACACACACATTCACCGCAGCTCTATTTATGACGGCCCAAGCTTGCCAACAAACCAGATGTCCTTCAGCGGGGGAACAGATAAACCAAGTGTGCTGCCTCTGAGCTGTGGACTGTCACGTGGCTGCTGAGAGGCAAGAGCTACTGTGCAAACAGCAACTTGAATGAGTCTAGGAGATAACACTGAGCAGGAAGGGATTCTAGCAGGGCAGTGGTGGCACACACCTTTCATCCCTGCCCTCGACAGGCAGAGGCAGGTGGATCTCTGTGAGTCTCAGGCCAGCCTGGTCTACAAAGTGAGTTCCAGGACAGCCAGAATGGTTACAGAGAAAACCTGTCTCAGAAAAAAAAAAAAAAGGATTCTCTAGGCTGCACACTTCAGCACTCCTATACAACCTTCCAACATGACAAAATTATAAACATAGGAGGGGGATTAGTGGTGTGTGCCAACTGGGTGTCCCGAGGGAGGGAATGTGGCACACAGCCCTCAGGCTCTGTATCTCTATGGTATCAATGCCAGAGTCCGGGGGTAACAACATCCTACAGTTCCATGGCTGCCACTATGGGGGAACTGAACAGCGGGTTCTTAGAGTCTGTGTTCTTCCTGCTTCATGTGAGCCCATAGTTACCATGGCATGAGCTTCATTCAGAATACACAAAACAGTTAAATTCAAAATTGACATAAAGAAAGAAGACATCTAATTGTGTCTCATAAAACATTTAGAACACATATAAAATTGATTTTTTTTTATCTTGAATCCAAATTTAACTGGGAATCTTCAATGACACCTGGCATCCTACTCCCCAGACACTTCCAGGAAAGAGAAGAAACTTGCCATTCATTCATGCACTCTATAAACCCTTCTTGAACCCCACTGTGTGCGGGGCACCATTCCAGGCATAGAGGATTCAGCTGTCCTGCCCCCTCCTTGTGGTGGGAGGTGATGGGCCATAAAGACATGAAGGGCGGGGCAAAGAGAATAAATTCAAGGGGCAGGTTGCCTTAAAAATTAAAAGCAGAGGCCCGTCGCCCAAAGGAACTCTGTTTCAAATCCCCACGCACAAAAAAAAAAAAAAAAAAAACAAAAGAAAAGAAAGAAAAAGATAAGTTTAAGGCCAGCTTAGGCTATATAGCAAAACTATGTCAAGAAAGAAAGAAAGAAAGAAAGAAAGAAAGAAAGAAAGAAAGAAAGAAAGAAAGAAAGAAAGAAAGGAGAGAGGGAGGGAAGGAGTGGGAAGGGAGGGAGGGAGGGAGGAAGCTGAGTGGTATACTGAGACTAGGTGGGCACTGGGGAGAGAAGACTTCCTTAGAAGCTGAACTTCACCCTGATGGGCAACTTGTGCAAAAGCCATGGGTAGGAACAAGATGCTTGGCCCAGGACTTCAGGACCACAGGCTAGTGAGCACAGGAGGGCAAGGGCAAAGCAAGAGCTCCGAGTCTTCTTCCACCCCACATCGGTCCTGGAAAAGCCTCCAAGACCCAAGGCCACCCTCCTTCAGATCCCTTGAGCCCAGGATGCAGGCCTTTCCTGCGGTTTGAAAGTGAGATTCCATGTCTGCCCTAAACATGGGGTGGGACTTATGAGCACAGTAGCCTGAGGGCTGCTAGCTGGTTTCCGGGGAGGTGGGGCCTGGCCACTTGGGCACTTGACATGCCACACTGTCCACTCTCTCTGGTCAAGTATGCAAGTGGCTTCCAGCAGCAACCAAGTGGAGCAAGTCTTATCTGGGCCTCACCCTTGCTGCCAGGGGCTGGGTCCCTGTTGTCCCCTGATACACTGGCCTCCCTGCAGCCATGCCCGGAGTAGAAAGCCAGCCCCCAGGAGCACCCAGACCAGACAGGGCAGGGCAGGAAGGGACAAGACCAACACCCCTTGTGAGCAAGAGGTGACTCCACACTCAGGTGGAATTCCATCCCCCTTAGCTCACCTCCCTGGAGCAAGGCACATTCCAGCAGGGCTGGCCTGTCCCAGTGGGGGGCCCTGTCCTCAGGCTGCCGGTCCTGGTCTCAACCCTCACTGCAGACAGGGGCTATTGACAGTCCATCCTTCCCCAGGACCCTCCAGAGCTCCCCAGCACACTTCACCTTCCACAGCCTCTACAGCTTGGAGGAAGATACAATGTCACTGTGAGGACTTAGAGTTGGAGGAAGATACAATGTCATTGCATCTTAGAGGACTTAGAGATAATGTTGCCAGGCCAAGAAACAGCAGAAGCCACTGTCAGATGCAGACTAGGGGAAAAGTTTCCTGTGCAGTGCGGGTCCCAGGTTGTCCGTGTTCTGGTCACCTCCCTTCCAGCACCTCCCTCCCCAGAACCCTCCTGGTCTTTGTTTAACTCTGCCATTCACCCCTCAGAGGCTTGGCATTCTTAGCAGTTCCTGCTGCCCAGTCTCTCCAGTGGTTCCGGGCCTGCTCCACAGAAGGTGCCAGAACCCTCGGGAGTCACCAGTTCTACATCTCCAAGCGCCCTCCTGTGCTCTTCAACACCTGTCTCCTCTACCTAACTTAGTGAGGAGCACACGCCCAATCATTGCCCAATGGCTGCTTATTATACTTCCCCAACTCCTGGATGTCGGCACCCGCTACCTCTCAGGCCTTTTGTAGCTCTCCATTCCGTGCCAGGGAAGGACAGGAATCCACCCAAAGCTCACCCCATCACACCGCTTCTGGCTACTTCTGACACTGGATTGATTTCAACCTCCTCAGCAACCTCACTACCTGTTCCCAGCCTCAGACCATGGAGCCCCTACTGCTCTTTTAGGATTTAACAACTGCCTTCTCCTTTTTCTCAATGCTGGGGATTGATTGGAGGGCATCATGAATGCAGGCACTCCACCCCTGAGTCCCATGCCTGCTTATGCTAACTGCCCTCTTCCTGGAATCCTTCTGCTTCTCCTTCAAGGCCTGACTGAAGATCCTTGTCTCCCATAGGAAACTGCACTGTTGCTGTGTTTTCTGAACCACCTTTCTCCCCGACATTCAGCCATGAGTCAAAGGTTTGGCCCTTTTATCTGAATCACACTAGCCTGAGGACACGGGCCATGGAGTAATTAATTCATCTCACTGCCACCCAAGGGATGGGAAAGAGATAATTCAAGGACACAGAGATTGCCATGAGTATTTAATGACCATTCTCCAGACGTCTCTCTCCCTCTAGTGTCCTATGATTTGAACCACTAACCAGAATGAGAGAGTCTAGAACTCCATCAGCCTGAGCAGAGTGGCCTGTGACATCTGTCTAGAAGAGGGATTTCAATTCCCAGGCCCCTTCCCCAGGAGCATCTACAGTCTTGGGCCTGCCTTTCTGTGGCTACCCCTGCCATGGCAGAGGCTAAACACATTGGTCTGCCATGCCCTGGCCACCATGGCCTGGGTCTTGAGTCCACTGGAATCACACTGGTCCTCATCCTTTGCAGGGTACACAGTAGGTGTTCCTGTAGCAATGGCCCCTCATTAGCCTGCAGGAGGCATGGATGACCTTTCTCCTGGCTCTCCTGCCCCTGCTTTCCTCTCACACCAACTGCTGAGGTGCTCCAGAGCCTGTGGTCAGGTTGAGTCTTGACTCTGCGAGGCACTGAGTGATCAACAAGACCACGATCCTTCTCAAGTGTCCTGACCCATCTCCATCCACTGCTGTGGGCCTTTCCCCACTAGCCGTGTGGAGTCCAGTGCAGCCTGGTGTATGCTGGGGAGTCCTGGGGAAGGGTGTGCTTTACAACTAATAATATCCTTGAGATCCAGACCTAGGCCAGGGTCCCCATCTAACTCTCATACTCAGGATGGCACATGGTCCCTAGATGAACTGCTCTTGTGGGGAGACACCCAAAGGTCCTGTGGTAGTTTGAATCACGGTGGCCCCCAGAGGCTCAAATATTTGATGCTTAGTCACCAGGAAGTAGCACTATTTGAAAGGATTAGATGGATTAGGAAGTATGGCTTTGTTAGACAAAATGTGTCACTGGGTGTGGGGGGGTGGAGGCGTTGAGGTTTCAAAAGCCTATGCCAGGCCCAATCTCTCTCTCTCTCTCTCTCTCTCTCTCTCTCTCTCTCTCTGTCTCTCTCTCTCTCTCTCTCTCTCTCTCTCTGTCTCTCTGCCTATAGACAGTGATGTAGCTTTCAGCTACTGCTCCAGAGTGATATGTGCCACCATGCACCCTGCCACGATGACAAAGGACTCTGAAGCTGTAAGCCAGCCCCCAGTTAAATGCTTTCTTTCATAAGAGTTGCCTTAGTCATGGTGTCTCTTTTCAGCACGAGAACGGTGACTAAGAAAGGCCCTCACCATCAAGCGAGAAAAATCCCTCCTTCTGTGCTCCTCACACCTCAGGCAGGCCCCTTTTGCCAAGACCTCTGCCCCTTTCTGCTCTGAAGCCAACGTGCCTCTACCTAGTTGCTCAGGCCCTGATCCATGTGTCCATGTGCATCATGTCTGTCTCCAGGGTAAGGGGCACCCCAAGGCTGGCCTGAGTGAGGAAGCTATGGAACAAAGCTGCATCCCAGCTGGGAGTTGGGGTTCACTGTGACACATGGGCTAGCCTCATGTGTTACCTCAGCATAGGCCAAACAGGTATCTGGGGTGAGGAGATAAAGAAGGGAATTTCCAAGGAATGAAAGCTTCAGGAAGGGGCAGTACCTGTGACCTCTGATGTCCCCCTAGGACTTTGCGACCATGGAAAGGATGGAACAGCTGAGACCCCCACAGAATGACTGGTCTGGACAAGATGGTCCCTGGGGGCCACCTGATTTACTTGGATATCATTCTGGGGAAGAGCAGGTTTCTTTTACATATCAAGGCTGATCAGCGGCTGTGACACACAGCATGTGGCCAGAGGGACACAAGAAAGGGACACCCTTCTGGACACAGGTTTGTCTATGCCTTCATGGTTTGTAGGCCTCCAATCACACTCCTCACTGCGTCCCTCTGCTCATGTGGGCAACATGGGCTCATGCCTTCCTGGCTGAGCACTAAGGATGCTGGGTCAGATCTCAGATCCTCCATCCTCTCCTCAACCCTGGCAGGACAGCAATGACAGAGCCTGACTGAGCAAAGGGGACCCTGTCACCGTCTCAGCCACCGCAGCCATGTACACAACTGTTCAGAGAAGGTGAACACTGTGTCCAGACATGCCTGGCTCCAGTGCTGGGGGACCCTTCCTGCCTGTGTCTCAGTTTCTTCACCAGGAACAGTATGTTACAGATGACACAACCTCCTGGGGCTACTTCACCACAGCTCTGTGTCTGTGTCCGCCCTGCCTCACAGATACCTCCATGGAGCAAAGCATAGACCCCTTCCCACCTCTAATCCTTCACAGGCCTTCAGGAGCCCACCCCAGCCTCAGGCCTTAACCAGGGGCACTGCCCTCTCAGGTAGCAGTGACCGGGGCATCCCTCAGTGCCTGGTCAGGCTGCTGATGTGCGAATACTTCTGGGATGGGATTCCCAGCCTGTATTGGTGCCTTTCTGCATTTCAACAGCCATGGCTGGTCCTACATGAGCAGCCTCCCTCTGTTATCCCCAACTCGTGGCTCTTTGCTTTGCCCTCTGGATCTTCGGGCCTATCTGCTTCCCTTCATGGTCTGGGCATCCAGCTCCCCTCCCTTCCCAGCCGGTCTGCTGAAAACAGGAGGAATCCTGCCCCACTCTTCTAGGATTGGCTTAGGTCTTGGTTTAGGCGGACAGGAAAAGGATAGCTACTCTGAAAGCTGGTCCCTGTGCATGCCTCCATCAACTGCCTCAGTCCTTCCCCAGAGTCCGTTTATACAGCTGACAGTGAAACCCTAGAGAACTTATCACCTCCCTCTTACCTCCTTGCTGGGAAGCAGCCATTTTGGTTTTTGCATTCAGCCAATAAGCTTCATGCTTACACTCGAAGCTAGGTGCAGAGCTGGGCTTTCCCAGACACCACCCCTGTCACTGCAGTGCCTTCCCTGCTGCCTACCTTCCGGCCTGCCTCGTTATTGTGTAAGTTCATGAGGGTACGGGCATTCTGCTTGATCTCCCGGGCATCCACGAAGACCTTGGCGAAGCCGATGCCGTAGCGGATGTCGGCAGAGCAGCCACCCCACTTCCAGCCCTCGTCCCGATGGTACTGGCCTTGCTTCTCCTTGTCGCAGCCACAGTCGCTCAGGTTGCCCTGGGTGCAGGCAGCTGTGATGGCATGGGCCACACCCGCAGCAATAATTGCATAGGTGAAGGCAGCCTCCCGGCTCCCTGGGGGCAGAAGAGCGGAAAGAGCTTTGTAAGAGCTGATCTGGGAGACGCTCCAGTAAAGGCATCTAGGGAGAAGGTGGGATCCGGCCCAGGGGAGAGGCTGAGCACAGTGCAGTGGCTCCCCAAGAGTCACCCAGATGTCTCATGTTGACTGTGAAGAGAACTTCTTAGGTGGTGATAATGCCTGGGACCCCAGTCAAGTACACACTCACTCTCCTGCAATCCCTGAACCCCAGCAAAGCTGGATTTTGTGTGTGTGTGTGTGTGTGTGTGTGTGTGTGTGTGTGTGTGTGTGTGAGAGAGAGAGAGAGAGAGAGAGAGAGAGAGAGAGAGAGAGAGATCTTCTATCCCATTTCTATCCCCTGCCTCTCCCAGTACACCTGACAGAATCTTGTCACCTGTGCATGTGTTCACATCACAGAAAAGTGACATTTATGGAACACTGGTAGAGTGCACAGGTTGAAAGCTGAAGCTGGGGACATTAATCCCCGCCCCTGTGCCTTGACTAGTAATCACCACCCCTGCCCTGTGCCTTGGTCTCGGCAGCTGTGGCAGAGATTAGAAGCATCAAGGGCTCGTCTTCAAAGCTATAGCCAGTGCTCAGCAAGTGGCACCTCTGGAAACAGTATCTCTGGCTCTCCACTGATACTACTGTGACACACTGTTTCCTATATCTGTCCTCCACCCTCTCTGTGGCTGCCTTGTAGGAGTAGAAAGGTCTGGGCAACAAGATGCAGCCAACAGAAATACTGAGTGGGTGCAAGTGTCCTGCTGCCTCTTAGCCGCTTAGCTTCTCTGGACCTCAGTCTCCCCTTTGCCAAATAGGTTCAAGAGACATGTGCGCACTGCAGGGTGGAGGAGAATAGGATTTGCCCATGATGAGTCCTGAAGGAGCCCTGGGCGTTGAGCTCTTACAGCCTGGGGGAGTGAGAAAGAAGCTGAAACTGAGGAGGCGCATGGGTGGGAGAACACACCTCAGAAGAACGTGTTTTGGAGCTGAGGCAGAGATGCAGTGGGCTGCCAGGGAGACTGAGGAAGCAGGTGAGAAACATGCAAGTAGTTACCTTTGCCCTAGCATCCTGGCCTTCACCTGGGCTTCCCTCGAATCTGCTTCATGTACCACTTGTTCTACCTTCTCCCCACTGCTGCTTTGGTACCCTGCTTGGCTGGACAGAGCCAGTATTGCTCCCACTTTCAGGAAAGCGACCCACAGCACCCCTATCAAGTTAGGCTTATGTCTGGTTCACATCTTCCACTTACTGACTGCTATGGGATAGTCCCTCTTCTCCAAGACCTTGGTCTCTTCATCCATGAGCCTGGGATAATGCCAATGTCTACCCAGGAAGGGAATGCGAGGGCCACGTAAAATGCTGAGGCCAGAATCTGGCTTAACAAATATCTAAAAATGGGGTCCTCAGAGTGGAGCCCCTGTCTTTCTTCAAAATGGCAGCTCAGTGCTGTTGCTTGCAGAAGACACTTTGCGTACCTGCTGAGTTTCCCAGGATTATAGAGAGTTAAGGAGGAAGTGCCCTACCCCCAACCAGCTCACTCCAGAAAACAGACACGAGAAACAAAACTCTAGGGGGGTGTATTGCCAGCAATGTCAACCCCTCAAGGGCCTCGGAGAAAGGGACAGTCAGAGGCAATGGTGTTCCACTGCTTTCCAGCTGTGTGACCTCAGGTGAGGCAGCTGTCTCTCCGTGCCTAATCCCGCCCTTGTTAAAGAAGTGATAACAGCTCCCGCTTTCCTATGGAGGTTGTGGGGAACAGAAAACAATTACCAAGGTTTAAAGCTGGAGAAAGCGTCCCAAACTAGTCATTACAGCGTTTGTGGAGGACAGAACTGAAAGTGAAGGGGGTGGCTCTTCATTTCCTTGCGCTTACATTTGAAGAAACCGGAGCCAGCAGAGAAGTCTAACTCACCTGGGCCACCAGAGTGTAGCTGCACACCTGCCCTGGCTGCCTCACCTGAACGAGCGCTGTCCTGGGAGTAAATGACCTCAGAGCACAGAGGTGCTCCTTGCTGTCACTGCAGCAGGTGGAAAGAATGATGTTCCCTTAGCCAGACCAGAAGTGCCATATGCAAACTGAGGGGCGACTAGGAGCCTCGCCCTCAGCCTCGCCCTTCTCGGGCTTCTCCCTGCCCGGTGGAGCCCTGACACACCTATGCTTCTTGTGGTAACTTTGGGTGTCTGCCTGCCCCCCACTTGATTTCTTGAGTCTCCCAAGCCACAGCGTGATGTAGGTGATGAGAGTCAGTTACCTAAGACAATGGCTACAGAGGTGGCCATGGCCTCAGCTCACACATTCCCTGGGGTGAGGGGAGGGCAGTCAGGCTTCCAGTTTAAGGTGTACCTGACCAGCAAGGAGTCTGGTGCTGGACCATGCATGGCCTGACCTCCCTGACAAGTTGGCCCTTAGCACCCACTGCTCTGAGAAGCAAGGAGGGACAGCTCCCCTCGCATAGTACCATGCTCCCTGGTCAGGTGCTGTCTAAACCATGTCCAGTTCTCACAACTGGTGACCTCTGCAAGCACCAAGCGTGCACACGGTGCACATACATACATGCAGGCCAAACACGGATACGCATAAAATAAAATAAAGTAAAATAAACAAAAAAATGGCCCCTCAAGTGAGCTGGTGACAGTGCCCCACTTTGCAAATGAAGAGAGTGAGGCTTTATAAGGTCTGACCAGGCAGAGGTGGAGCCCATGGCGAACAGGCTGCATGCCTCTCAGCCTGTCCTGTCTACCACAACCAGGGAGCCAGCACAGTCATTCCCAGACTCTGCAGACTCACGGGGACAAGGGTAGACAATAAGTAACATTTGTGGTTCACCTACTTGGTGTCAAACCCACACTTGGCTCTTTGGGGTATTTCGCAGCAGCCCCAATGTAAGACACCATCCAATTTTACTGATAAACAGAGGCTTTGAGAAGAAAAGCAATTGCCTAAAGTTTTCTACCTAGACTAGGGTCAGAACTGAGAGTCAAGGTCTTTGTTGGGCATCATTGTTCCTCAGTCCTGCCTTGCTACCCTGCCTTGTCACTACATCTGAAAGCCATGGTTAGAGAGGAGAGGCATCAGATCTTCCCAGAATGCATTGCTTCTGTCAAGAGACAGCATTGGGTTATCAGTTAATACTTGCCAGTTAATACAGTTGATACAGGTCAGGTCCTGGTACCCTGAGAAGGAAATGGGGTGATGGCAGATCTAGTAGGGAAGGGTCCTGGAATCTCTTGGTCACCCTGCTGCTCTACCCACACAAACTTCCTTCCCTGGATTGGGACTGAAGAGCTGAGGCCCACAGAAACATTCCGATGTCACAGGCACAAGTACAGCCGGAAGCAAATTGAGAGGTCACATAGTGTCCCCATTCATGACCTGGGCCATTCCTCAATCCTGATGGTCCACACTCTTCCCAGCACAGCCTGGAAAGCCTTCACTGGGACGCTTACTGAGTGCATCTCGCAGTACTTGCAGGGAATCTGCAGGTAAGTTCTAAGTGGTTCCTTCAGCTCCCACAGACAGATGTGGTGGACGAGGCTTGATGACACTGCATTCATGCAGTATGTGCCAAGACCTCAGAAATGGGCTGCTGGCTGGGCTGTGTCCTGAACACCTTGCTGATCAACAGATCGAGGCAACCAACTTGTGAGGGGCAGGCTGACTTGGTCACCTCTTCACAGAAGCCCAGGCACAAGAGCTGACCTGATCTGACCTAAAGGTGGACTCTAGAATATGACCCACTTTCCTGCAACTCTTGGCTCTTTTTCCAGCCCACCTCTCCACCAGATCTGACACATGTTTGTGAACAGCTACCAGCTTGGTGATGAGGAGTCTACACTAAACTATCAGGGGCAAAAGGAAGGTCTTCATTTAAAATCTGGCCTCTGTCACCTAGGCCAGGAAGCACATCCTGAGCACCTGACGTGCACTAAGCATGGTGCTGCAGGTCGGACGCTGTGGGATTCAGGTGTGGCTTTGCTTTTGCAGGAAGGCAGATGGCAAGATAGGGTCGCTGCATTAGCTGAGGACTCCGAAGACACGGAACAGTGCAGTGGTGAGACTGGGGTGTCAGGGTTTGAAGGGTCTGTGAGAGTGAAGTCTCCAGGACAGGGGCACCCAGATCAATGTCCCTGTCCAGTATGGGCCAGGTAAGACAGGGATATTGATGTGAAGGGAAACTGAGTAGGGATCTGGATCCCAGATCTGAGTCCCAGGATCCTGTCTTGGGCAGAGCCATCTCCTGTTCCTAGAGTCAAAGAACAGATTCCCAGAGCCACAGATAGAAGGATGACCTGTCTGAGGTCACCTGGGACTCCAGAGACTAGACTGGAACCAGTCCCCAGGCCCCCAGATCTCCAGGTCCCCAGTGAGGAATCCCCTCCCTCCACCTTACCCTCAACTCCCATCAGTCACATATCAGAACTTTCTACACAGAAGCCCAGGGAACCAATGCCAGGTGTCTTCAGCTCAGTCTGCGTGACAGGACACTTGCTATCCACTGTGCCTCAGCCAGTGGGATGACTCCAACCCTACACCCTGCATCCCTGAGCCTCACCCTTCTCATCTGCGAACTGAGAACCCGGGAAGCCACTACCAGGTTGCCCTGTAGACAAGAGGCGCTCCTCTGGAGCTTCTAGAGAAATCTCATCAAGGGGGAGGAGGGCAAGTGTTAGTACTGAGGTGAAGCCAGAGACTGGTCGACGCCCTCTGTGTTCAGCTCCAGAGCAGTCCCACGGGGACAGAGGAAATGAGCCCTTGTCCAAGCTGGCCCCAAAGATTCCATCCTCCGCCCTTTGCGAATGCTGCCCGTGGTTTGCACCGGAATATTATCTGGGTGTATTTACGGTATCTGACTGGAAACCACAGTGTGCATTGCAGGGTTTTTTTTTCTCTTTTGCTATTTAAAGCCAATGGGTCAGAGAGTGAGCAGCCCACAGTGACACCAGCAGAAACAAGCGATGATTGGGAAAACAGACAAATGGACAAAGGTTGCTCTCACCAGGCTGGTGTGGTAGCCACTCACAGCCCAGCACTCTGCCACACAGGAGTTAGGAAGCACTCGGGGCATAACCAGGAGAGTTAAGGGTTAGGATCATGTGTGGGGGTTGAGTTAGATGAGGAGACAGGAGACAGAAATGGGGAAAGGCAGGTGCCATTCACCCCACTCTAACTGCTGTCCTGCCTCAGCTCTGTCTGTGGGTCCCTCTTCTCACAGAGCCAAACCACAGCACACTGCTGACTGTCCCCCAAGGGTCACCATCCGTTTGTTATGACTTTCTTAAGCTTAGAAAGTCCCTTTCTGCTCCTCTGTGAGGCAGAAATCATGGGTCCCTGCTTCCCTGCTCCTCAGCAGGGTCAGATGCTGGGCAAGTTAACCTGCCTCTTGGGCCTTGGGGTCTTCATTTCTAGAATAGAAATCATGAATAATCTTTCTGGAAAGGAGGCCTGGCCCACACCTGGCAGGGATCAGCAAACAGCAGCTCAAAGTAGACATTGTTAACCATCAAGTTAACAACATGGTATCTACCATGATGTGGCTGCAAATGTCTCCACTTCTGAGGTTCCTGATGTCCCCTCTCTGCGTTGATGGCCAGCACCTTATCCATCTGCATATTATACTGACTTGAGTTTTCTTTCTCTCCCCTTGAAATTGTGGGGATCTAGATTATTGACCTACGGAGTCTCTGGGTTGAATGAATGACTGTGTGAAAGGGACTGTGTGTGCAAGGGAGTGCGCGTGTGCATGAGTGTTTGTGTGAGTGTGTGTGTGTGTGTGTGTGTGCACCGGACTGTCTTCCATGGAGAAGCTGGAAAGACCATGTAACAAAAAGCTCATCTCAAAGAATAATGTCAGGAGAGCGAAAATCCAGGATGAACTGAGGCTTGCAAAAAAAAAAAAACGCAAACGAGACAAAAAGCCCTTTGTTGGCTGTGTTCTAAGCGAGAATGGGGGAAGAAAAGAGCTTTTGCTTGGGCAAGATGGTGCATTGTTAAGAAAGGCAGAGGGAAAGTGGAGCTGGCCGCCCCTCACTCTATCTTTCTCCCTGGAAAGGACTTCCCATCCATCCTGCCAAGCAGCTGAACGCTGCTCCACTTTTCCAAGCCGTGGGTAAAAAGACAGTGCATTTGGGGGATTTTAGGGGTCCTCGTGCAAGGGATATGGACCCAGATAGTCCTCTAGAATAGAGGAGAGAAAGGCTTAAATGCCTGCCCCAGAGAGAAAGGTAATGCATCAGAGTTTCCCTGGCCCTGACGGAGGCGGGTGGACCTGAGGCTGAATCCTAGGTCATGTGTGCCCATCCCTGGAAAAATTCTGCAGGAGGGTACCAAACCGGAGGCCATGAGCATTTGGAAAGGAATGTGGCACCCCCTGAGCACATGATGGAAACCACCATTTCTTTGTTGATAATGCTGGCGACGTAGCAAATTTCTGTGTGCACAAAGAATGTGATTATCATTCAACCTCCTGATCGAATCTCTTGGACAACTCCCTGCCTGAGCAAAACCTCTGGATGTGATGTGCAAAACCTTTCCATAGGAAATCTGGGAATGATGGAACATGCCTGTAACCCTAGCACTTGGGAGTGGGGAGAAGTTTAATTCCATCTTCAGCAACATAGTGTGTTTGAGGTCAGCCTGGGCTAAATGAGGCTATGTCTCAAAACAAACAAACAAACAAACAAACAAACACAGTCATCTGGGATTCTCCATTTCTTTCTGAAGCCTCTCTTCTGACCCTGCCCATCACTCCAGCATCCTGCTGGCCCATCCTTTCCAGAGTCTAGGACCCTGCACAAGTCACAATGCACTGCTGAGCCTTGCATCAGCCACATATCAGAACTTTCTACACAGAAGCCCAGGGAACCAATGCCAGGTGTCTTCAGCTCAGTCTGCGTGACAGGACACTTGCCATCCACTGTGCCTCAGCCAGTGGGATGACTCCGACCCTACACCCTGCATCCCTGAGCCTCACCCTTCTCATCTGCGAACTGAGAACCCGGGAAGCCACTACCAGGTTGCCCTGTAGACAAGAGACGCTCCTCCGGAGCTTCTAGGGAAATCTCATCAAGGGGGAGGAGAGCAAGTGTTAGTACTGAGGTTAGTACACACCTCTATGTGTCCTGCAGGCCAGCCCTACTTCAGGTGGTTCTGCGGGTGACACAGCCCTTCATGGAGCGCACGTCAATCCCAGCTTTATCTGTTCCCATCAGATGCTGGAAGATACAGGGACAGACCCGTGACTGACTAGTGTGTTGCTCACCAGTTTTTATTGTACAGAGATCCTGTCTGTGGGACAGGTGAGTGAGCATGGGGTGGGCAGGTAGGTAAGAAGGGATCTGAGCCCATAAACATTTAACAGCTGTGAATTTAACCAAACATGCTCCTCAGAAACTGTAAAACCTCATGGCTGTAGGCTTTGGGTCTGAGCTCTTTATCCTATACCATGCATTACCAGATATATGTCAGACATGTCTGTGAATTTCTACTGCCCTTGTGTGGAGACTCTGGCATCCAAATTTCCTAGGTGCCTTCTGGGAATTGCTGCAGAATGCTGACTGGGCAGACCTGATGGGTCCCAATCACACTGGATGCTAGCAGGCCCCTGTTCTGGACCCATAGAAAAGATGTTGGACCTGAGAGTGGATGACCTGAGTGTTGGCCCCAAATCACATTTTGAGTTCAGTTGCCTGTAAGGGTATCACAGAGTAGCCATTCCCAGTATACGGGCCTCTGCAGTGCTTTATCGTGGAACAGATGCTCAAGTTTTTAGGGCTTTTAGTATACTGGTAGACACATCAGCCCGGTCAGAGCAAAGAGTATTACAAGCTAAGTTCCCCCAATCACCAGCCATGAAACCAAACCCCTCCTGCACAGCATCTGCCAGTGATGGTCAGGGCCAGGCAGGGTATGGCGGGGACAAGTCTGCTGAGCAGAACTTGGACACAGCTGCTCTTGAGTGAGGCTACAATCGTCTTTCTTGGCTGGTCAATACTTATCCCCCTGGACGGCAAGGCAAAGGGAAGATGACGGAAGAGTGAGCGCACTGGATGGCTATTCGAATAGGCTTGCCTAATGGACACAAGGTCCTGGGTCCCACACTTGGCACTATAAACACAAAACAGCTGCCATGATAAGTGCCACGGCATCAAAGGACCCAAACAGATATGTGTGGCAAACAATGTTCAGTCTTATTTATTTGAAAATGAAATGCTTCATCTTCCCAGCAAGGAAAATAAAGCACTTATAAACTATGTGAGGGACTCCTGGACACGGTGTTCAGGGCTAGCTTGCGCTCCATGGCTCTAAGACACACATGGTGTTCAGGGCTAGCCTGCGCTCCATGGCTCTAAGGCACTGGGGTCATGCGGGGAAAGGAGTGGTCTTTGGGTACTCCATGAAAACCTACGATGTGCCAGGTTCTGGCCTCTACCAGGCCTGGGGGCCCTGGGAGAAGAAGGCAGTTTGGCAGACCCAAGTCCTAAGGAGCCTCAGGTTGGAAGAGATGACTAACTAGAGATGCGTTCTTCCACATGTCCACACGTGGTGAGTGCAATGAATACAGCAGCCCACTGGGCAGGGCCAGCTGTCTCAAAGGAGAGCTTCCTGGAGGAGGTGGCTCTGGAGGGGAACCTTGTATAACACCAGGGTGGCAGGCTACTGCAGCAGCTCGGTTGTCTCTCCTGTGTGTGCTGTAGACCCATTCCCTGG
Source organism: Microtus pennsylvanicus (assembly GCF_037038515.1). NCBI lineage: Eukaryota > Metazoa > Chordata > Mammalia > Rodentia > Cricetidae > Microtus > Microtus pennsylvanicus. The sequence goes on along the minus strand of NC_134586.1, from coordinate 55,179,350 downwards.
TCAGTATTCTGTGGTGTACCCATGTCTGCTGAGCTCATGGTGGTCACCAGTTTTCCATGTGCTGGGCATGAAGCCGTGGCTCCCTACAGAGCTCTGGCTGGAGATATAGAGATGGTCCAGCAACAAAGGGGGACTCACCGGCCTCGTCCATCCCCTAGCCACCTGGGAGACAGGCATCCTTATCACTGTGGTCGAGGTCTGTGGCTAGGAGACAGCAGGTAGTTAGGACTAAGGCCTGGAGCTGTCTGAGCAGCAATGGCATCGGGGAAGATATGGAAAGGGAAAGGGTGGATAGGGACGCACTGCAGGAGTATGGCGGGGCATCTCTAAGGGAGTGGGAAGCAGAGAGACGGAGGACGTCTGGGGAGTGGCGTGTGGGCAGAGGGGACAGCAGACTGCCAAGAGAGGACTTGGCCAAAGGAGTAGGGACCATGTCTGCATTTCTTCCGAGAGCAACAGGAAATCACAATAGAGTTTTATGTGGGGACATCCTACTTAGAACAACACTGATGTCTGCATGGACTGGAGGGCCAAGCTGGGTAGAGTGCATAAGGAAAGTTGTCCAGACACTGACCGTGTGAAGATGCTTTAAACCAGGCGATGAGAATCGGGCAGATTTGGGGACACAATTTAAGTCAATGTAAGGACTTCAGGTTAGTGGCCTGGCCAATACTTTCTGCCACACAAAAAAATTGAACCTGGGCCAGGAGTCAGAGGCAGGTGGATCTGTGTGAGTTCAAGACCTGGCTGGTCCACAGAGTGAGTCCCAGGACAACTACCCTACCTTAAAACAAAACAAAACAAAAACAAAGAATAGAACTTGGGGAATGAGTCCCCAGCTCCTGAGCTGTATCTCTATCGGATCAGCACACAGGCTCCATGAAGAGGGAAAGGGGAGATCCAGCCCACCAGGTGCCAGCGTCTTACTCCTGTATCATGTATTTCTGCTGCCACCTGCCATGGTGGACCACATCAGATGGGCAGAGTGAGAGGAGAAAGGTCCATGCCCCCCAAAGTCATCAGCGATATAAGGGTGAGGCAGAATGGAAACCTGGGTGTGACTCAGACTCTGGAGCACATCTAGCTGCCCCAGACAGCTTCCCTGAGGTTCTCAGGTCTGGCTCACACACATAGGCAAATCCCTCCAGCAATGGGGAATTCACTACTGAGTCTCAGCTCTGCCCCAAACCAGCCACGGATGCAGCTAACTTTTGCCTCTCTGTAAGACTGGCAGGACAGGGCCACAGGAAATGACTGTCTCAGCTTCTGGCCACATTTGAGCCTCAGTGAAGAAAAGCAGAGAGTGAGGCTCCCCAACAGTATCATGACACCAGTATCACCATGCCATCCCAGCCCAACGGGAGAACCTGCAAGACAACAGGGCAACGGGCAGAAGGCATGAACAGGCAGCTCAGGCTGAGTAAACATAACCTCCTCCCTTCCCTGGGAAATATAAATCAAGATGGCAGGGAGCTCCATGGGTGGCACCCACTCAACCTGGCAGGAATGTGGAGGTCTGAGGAGTCCCCTTGGGAAGGCATAGTGGCACTATGGAGTGACAGAGAGGTGGAATCTGCCACCGCCATGATTAAACTCAGCTGAAATGAAGTCATTTCACAGGGAGGATATCTGTTATGATGAATAAAATATAAACCCCAGGGACATGGAAAGCTCTCCATCCCTTCCACGTTCACAACGGGAGAAAGTTTGGCCTTGGAGGGGACAAGTGGAGAAGGAAGTTCCCACAAGGAAGGGCCATCCCTCCTCCACTGGAAAAGGGTTTTAATGGCCTAAGAAAGTGTTTTAAGGGGGCAGAGCACTTGCCTAGCAGGCTTAAGGCCCTGAGTTCAATCCCCAACACAGAAGAAAAGGATAGGGATGGGTGGGGCTAGAGCCCTTCTTGGGCCCCCAGAGAGTCTCCCTGGGCCAGGACTCAGCTTATTAAACATATCACATCCTACACCACACAGAAAGAATCCTGGCACTCTCAGGAAAGCTTTACTTGCTAGAACCCTCTCTTACCTGAGCCCTCTCCCTGTGTCCTAGGACCTTAGACACAGTTCCCTTGGTTTTTCCCACTACCCATGATCCCAGTGACTAGCTAGCAAGCCCCTTACCTTGCTCTTAGATCCAAACTCCTCTTTCCATCTGGGGGTGTGTGTCCCACCTCTGAGCCCCTTCCAGCCCTCCAGCATTTCTCTTAAGTCATGGACCATACCACTGCTTGCTGCTGTAGGCTCAGTTATGTCCCCCATAACTCACACTGAAGCCCTGATCCCTAGCAACCCAGATGTGACTGCAATCTGACAGAAGTCTTTAAAGGGGTGGTTGGGTTAAAATAAAGTCATTGGTGGGCCAATTTCCATGAAACTGGTATCTTCTTAAAAAGAACCATAAGAGCATCCATGAGGGAAAGGAAGAAGCAGGTGAGGACAAGGCAACCACACAGCTTCACAGGCAGTGGTAGAGTGATGCCCTAGTAAGTGCAAGGTCCTGGATTGGATCCCCAGCACCAAGAGGAGAAAGCTTATGCAAGTCCAAGAGAGAGGCTTCAGAAGATTCAGAAGAAAGCACACCTGCTGGGCCTTGGTCTTGAACCTCAAGCCTTAGGAACTGGTAGGAATAAATGCTAGCTATTTAAGCCCCAGTTTTGGCATTTTGCTTCTTTTCCATGAGAGATGCCCAGAGTGGAGTTCTCTCGTGGTAGCCAGCAAGGCACCTTGCCCTTGGAATGAACACATGACCCAAAGTCCAGCTCCATTAAGCTGTAGAACCATAAGAAGCATTGAGGTAGGTCAAGGGTCTTTCCTGAAGTCTTGGACCTGTTGCGGTCCTGGGTCTACAATGACCATCTGGTTGTCCCCATGGCATTGGTGGAAAGCAATGCAACCTCTGGTCCAGCTATTCTGAAGCCAGCACCATCCCTAGTTTTCCAGTTCCTTAGGCATTTCAACAGTCCCCTTTTCACCTGGGTGTGTTGGACTTGGTTTCAATTTCTGCTTCCAAGAGGCCTTGTCCAGACATGCTCACAGCCTTCTCAGATCTCTGCATGAAAATCCAGACACTCAGAGGGAAAGGCAAAGCCAGGAAGCTCAGGCGGAACAGAGGACCACAGTAGGGATGGGTGGGAGCAGGTGGGAGGAAGGAACTAGAAGCTAGCTACCCTGCCTCATAATCTACCTGTGTATCTCTCACATCCTGAGCTGATAACATGGTTGCTCTGCACACAAGACTGCCTTTCACAGCTTCACTTGCAGCTAGGTGAAGCCATGTGACTAAACTCTAGCCAATGGACTATACAAAGATGGGCAGGGTGGAGCTTCTGAGAAGTCCCTGAAAAGGTGACACATGTGCTCTATGGTTCAGAGTGTCAGAGCAGATCCATACATCAGAGACTTCACCTCTATGAGAAAAGCTGAAGAATCCTGGGGCGGCGACAGGGTGAGGATACCAGGAATCCCAAATTTTAGAGATAACAAGATACTTGTTAACATAAGAGAAAGACTTGACTCATAGGAAGTTGCCAGTTTTTTGTGACAATGCTTAAGGTGCAGCCCATACATTGGTAGTCATGGTCATAGTCAGAATATCTCAACAGACTCCAAGTCCTAGAAATTCAGGCTTCTTAGACTGGGCCCCCACATCTCCCAGCTCTAGCTTCCACTTTCATCCATGGTACCCCAGCATTGCCATGTTCTGTGCTTCCTCATAGTTTACCTGTCCCAACTGGCATGCCTCTAACCCAGTCTTTTGTTTCCCAGGATACTGGTGGCGTCCCTCCTCCTTAGACTATGTAGGGCTAATCCCACAGTATGTAGCCAGGTGTGTGGGGTGTTATAATTCAAGAGTGCCTCCATCCTGTCCTCTCTCTGCTACAGCCCAATGGGTCACAGTGTGTCTGTGGGTTGGCTATACTCGTTCTGAAACAGGAAGTTGTAAGAGATGATCTCTGTCCTGGAAGACCCTGTCACCCACTTTGGCCAAGTGGCCACTCACTTCTGAAGCTCAGTTTATTCTTCATAGTCCAGCAAGGCCATTAGGGTCCTTACACCCAGCCTGGGTAGGACGTTTGAGAAGGACGAAGCTGACAGGTGACAAACGGAAGGTTTGGGAGCCTAGGGTTTCAGAGGCTTCAACCGCAGTCTTGGTGTTGCCTGAGCTGAGTTGGTCTGCTCCTCTCTCCTCTACAATAACACTGATTTTGAGGCTGACATGAGGGAGGGGACAGGTGGGTGTGAAGAGTATCCAGACAGGGAATGCTGGGAAAGGGGCTCTGCAGGAGGGGACCTGCCTGCCCATGTCATACAGACCACAGGGCCCGACTCTGTAGTCTATACAGAATCTAGTGACCAAAGTGGACTGAGCAAGACTCCTGGAGGCAGGGGATGACATATTCACTGTGAGCTGGCTGGGAGTGGGCAGAAAGCACTGAGATAGTGTGAGGTGCTGGCTGATATGGAGCCAAGGAGCAGGTCGTGGGAGGCTCCCAGAGACTTGAATGCATGCAGAGGATTTGGGCACTGATCTCCAGAGAGGCACGATGGCCCTTAAGAGGAACCAGTGAAGTGTGTTTGGAAAAGAGGACAAGACCGAGTGGCCCTGAAGAGGCCAAAGTCTCAGCAACAGGTGGGCAATAGTCTCCTGCTGGCTGGAGTGAACGGCCCCTTTAAAGGGTCTTTCACAGAGTAATACCCTGCTCTGGTTTCTACTACACTGTTCCTTCTGGGAGCAGCTGGGAGATGGAGCAGCCTGGGAAGCTGGGGAAGCAGCCAGAATGTGGAGGATGCTGGACTGGACAGGGGGTTTTGAGCATCTTGCTGGAATTGCTGGTGCTAGGGCTGAAGAGAGCAATTCAAGGGGACCTTTGCAGCAGAGCTGTGTACAAGCCCAGCCCCAAGAGACCTGAATTGCCCTGTGGCTTGGGGAAGGACACAGTACAGAAGTGCGTCTGTTGTCATCTTGGGCCCCCAAGCCTGGACACATAAAAGTGAGAAGACATCTCCACATCCTCCCCCATGGTCCAGGAAGGTCAGTGACATTCCCTGCTCTCTTCTCGTCACACACCTATCATGATTGCTCTACAAGTTGGATACATGTGTGCACATGCTCAGGCATATATACACGTCTGCACATACCAACCCCCCATCCCTGCCAAACATTACTGCAGAAATCAGATGGATTCGCGGGACTGTCTATGTCACGGGACTGACTATGCATGCTGGACCACAGTAGGGAGTGCTGGGGATTGTGGCAGAGAAAGGGTCACTCAGACCCTACCCTCAGGAGGCTGCAGTCTCAGCTCGAACTATCACAATGATGCCAGCCCACACTAAGTGGTCAATAGATCTGCCCATTTCCCAAAAGAAGCTGCAACCCCCTATGATGGGTAAAACACCCCACATTTAAATTGATACCTCATTTGAAAACACGTTAGATCTGCCAGTGAGTCTTTGGCCCATCTGTTGGTTTGTAGTTGTCTGTAACCAACAAAGTGCATGCATGGCTTCCATCTGCAACCCTGGCCTTCAGTAGACGTTAATCCATACACCCACAACATACCATCAGCAAGGGCACTAGAGCACAGCGCTAGTAAAGGGACCACGGAGGGTCCCAAGGGTGGCCTGGAAGGCCCGGCATAGGGTGTATGATGATCACATACCCACTTTAAGCTCCTTCCCGAAGACAGTGCGCTCTCCCAGAGCTGAGCAGTTCCAGCGGCCATTGCGGAACTGAAACTGACACTCGTCCAGGCCCATTTGGGAGCCTTCTCCTATGACGATGATGGCGTCCGGTCGGCTCTGGCAGATTGCCCGCTGTCTGGGAGCCAGACCTGGGATCTTGTTACAGATGATGCTCGCACCCAGAGCGACCACGGAAGAGAAGCCACTGGAGGGGACACAGATACAGGGGGTGAGACCTGGAGGGAGACTGTAGGGTCGCAGGTGCTGGAGGGGACAACCTCAACTCAGATACTATAGTGGACCTCCCACAGAGCCACAGGGAGGGGGGAGTGTCTGAGGGAGTGCAGACCAGAAAGATGAGGTAGTAAAGATCTCACCTACAAGTCCTCTAAACCTCTAACTGGCCCCCAGGATATGTTTGTCCCTACAGAGAGCAATGACACCATGGGACCCAAATTTCAGAGAAGTAATTTACTAGTGCCCAAGGGGGCGGGCCTCTTTTCCATCAAAGCCTTTCTGTTTTCGAACCTGGAGCAAGTTCACAGCCCTTTGTGTATCTCAGAGCCAGTACTGCTTAAGCAAGAGCTTCTGCTAGGCAGTCTGCGCCCAGAAGGGTCGCTGGGAAGCACATATTGAGGTGCCGTTTTTTAATATTTGGTAACAGTTCCCAGGGGCTGGAGTCATCTGAATAACCCAGGTAAACTTAAAATACACAAAATGGGAGACACAGGAGCCACTCTTACCAACCAGACTGGGAAACCTCCAGAGGTTTGGGGACCTTAACCCTCGGACCCAGGGGGCAGCGGAGCTGGTCAAAGTCACTGCAAGTCTTTACTGGGGCCTCCCTTCAATTGCTCCAGAGAGGAGAAGGCCACGCCCTCCTGACCTCCTCCTCCCCCTAGGGTAACTGGGCCCCTAGTGAGCCAATGAGGTGTCCGATCTCCGAGGTTTAAGCTCTGCTGTTTTCTCCTTCTGCAGTTTTCTGTGTCTCCTCCCCGTTTCTAATTAAAAAGAAGATAATACCTATCGCGGCCAGAGCCAGTAGGCCGGACCCGCTTCCTGGATGCTGGATGAGTGGATGAGCGAAGGGCGGCAGTGCACCGGCCAAGATGAAGATTAAAGCAAGTGGGAAAAAGAAAAGCCATCCAGACGCGGGCGAATCAATAACACTTAAAACACACCCGCAGGCAGGCAGCGCGCGAGCCCAGAAGCCGCCTCTTGATCCGCGGTCGGGCTGGAGGCCGCCTAGTCCACTCATCGCACACTTGGTTGCGAAATCCCGTTCCAGAGAGGTGGGGTTGGGGAAGTGGGAGGCCTGAGGGTGGCGATGGAGAAACACAAAGGGTCTGTCACACGCCCCCCTGGTCTTGGATCGAGTCCTCCCCAAAGTGGCGACATGAGGTTCCCAGCAGGTAGAGGGGGTGTGTAGAGAGGCAGGTGTGAAATCTACAAGGGTGGCCCTTTGGCGCCAGCACCTCTGTCCATGACTAAAGCCAACCACGTCTCCCGAATCCTGCCGCACAAGTCACTTCCTAAGTACAAAGGGAGACACCATGTAATGCAGCGCAGCGGTATCTGGAGCCGCCTATTTCCACTTTCTAGTAAGAGTGTTGCCTGCCCCACCTCCAGGCACGCCTGGGCTCCTTGGCTCCCACCCCAGCGACCCCAGGGTCGGGCTGTCTTGCTTCCCTTTGCTGGTGTCTAGAGAGCGTTTCTCCTTGGTATCTCTGACCATCGATTGACTATCTGTGGACTTACTATTTGTTTCTGTTCGCTGAGGGTGCTGCCTTCTGCCTTGGGAAGTGGGTCTGAGGGTCGCTGGAAATAGGCGGTGCCAGGCCTCTGAGAGGTGGTTAATGCTTTTCCAGAGAACATTCCTCCGCCCCTAGGTCCTTGTTTGCTACCTGGGGAGCCCTGTCTGCAAAAGGGCTGCGCCCAACGCATGGAGTTTCTGCCGGGAACCGAGCTCTCTGGGGTGCTTGTAGTCCTGCCAGACCTACTGTGCTTGTGGCTTGCAGGGTCCTTGGGAAAGATGACCCTGTGGAGCAGCTAGTCTCCTCTAGAGTCCCAGAGCTATTTGTTTCTGAGGGTTTCCAGACTCCGCGATTCTTTGGGATGGCCCGATCCCCTGCCCAGGTCTACGGAACAGTAAGCGCTCAGGAGGTGTCCGCTGGCTGGGATCCTTTGTGCCCTCAGGGTTCCCGCACCGCCCACTGCCTCTCCTGAGCTAAGTTGGGCAGCACGCCTCCCTCCCGGACCCAAGCAACTTTGCCTGGACCGCACGCTGGACCGCACGCGCGAAGAGGACGCGCGCGGCGCTTACCCGATCCGGAGGTAGACGATGCCCAGGCTGAGAAAGAGGTGGCCCAGGCAGCGCCGCGCTTTCCGGGTCATAGTCCCTGCTGGTGGCGGGTGCCACGGGCAGGGCTGTGCTGATCCCGCCGGCCGGGCCCGGCGGGGCAATCCACATAGCCTGCTCAGGGGGCGCAAGCCGAGGCTCCCTGGGCCGTCCGTCAGGACGTCGGTCCGCGCTAGGCGCTGGGGACTGTTCCAGAGCGCGGGAGCCGCGGAGCCAGAGAGAGGGACAAGCGCACAACGCGGGGCGACGCTGCGCGCCAGCGATCGCGGCAAGTGTTTGAGGCGCGGGGACTGCGGGGCGCTGCTGCCGCCCGCCCCCGCCCCTCCCTCTCCGCCCTTCCCCCGCCCGCCTCCCGGAGCGCCCGCCCCGCGCCCGAGCGCCCGCGGGTCGAGGATGTCTGCCCCGAGCGCGCTCCCGCGGTTCTCCTCCGAGCTCGCGGTGGGAGGCGGGGGCGCAGAGCGGAGTTGTGGGTGGGGGGCGGTGGAATCCCGCTCTCCTTCACTAATTCGCAGGTTGAGACCAGCAGGTGCCCAAGGGCCACTCTCTGGGTGGAGAAGATACAAGCTCATTCCAGAACCCTCGTGCCTGGTTAGAGTTCTGTCACACGGGCTAGAAACCGGGAACCGGGGTGGCGACCTCATCTAAAGAACTACTACCACACACATTCTTTCCTCACCCTCGTCTGTGCGAGGGACTGGCTGCAGCGAGGGCTAGACGTTCCAGGATCTCCGAAATCTGGCTACCAGTGGAGACTTGGAATTGGACTGAAGCCCAATGACCAGAAGCAGAACCTGAGAACTCGCGCAGGTGTAAGCTCAGGGCGCTCTCGTAGCGACATCTGCTGGAGATGTCAGGTAGTGCATCTGGTCTCGTGTCTTCCTGTCCCTTCCTTTGATAAAACACCTCAATCCAGAGAACAAGGAATATATGAGCCAAGAAGTTTCAGCTGAAGAGACTGAGGCTCATTAAGGTAAAGTCAAACTCAAAATCAAAGTCACCATCTGGTGAGTAGCCAGATTGGAACAAGGTAGCCCCAACTCTAGTGAACCCATACTCTTCTCTCCACTTTAGAATTCCATACACACACTCATTTACGCGCGTGCTCACCCTTCTTCCACGGAGATGGCTGTTCACGCATGCATGCACGGGCTACAGACTCCAGCCAGGCACCATGGTGAACACGGTCTATTCAAGGAACAAGGGGACAGTGAAGAGACAGACCTTACAGCTCCAGATCCAGGCTGATAGGAAGATCACAAGAGAGGGTGATGGGAGAGAGGTTTCTGGGTACTGGAATTCAATTTAGCTCTGAGGAGGTGAGTGGGCTGTCCCTAGCAGGTCACAGGATTTGGACGCCTGTTATGGTTGAAACTGAGGGGTGAGTGAGGAAATAGCTGGGGTGAAGAAAATGAAAGCCAATGAGGTGGAGGGAAGGGGGGCACTGCAGACCTTAACTCTTAGCAGTGGGGGACACTGGAGAACAAGCAGGTGACACATTCGGTGTGTGCATTCCAGAGCATCCTTCGGATGTTCTGTGGAGACACTGATGGGGGATGGGAAGGAAGCTGGGCACAGGGGAGCCTGATGAGACTCCCTAATGGGTTCATGGGCAGATGGGGTGTGTTGGGCTGGAGAGTGCTTGTATTGCTGTTTTGAGTGTACCCCAGACTGGCAGGGAACTGGCTGGGGCTGAGAATAGCCTTGAGCTCCGGGTCCTCCTGCTGTTGCTCAGGAGTGCCAGGATTTCAGACGTGTGTGCTTCCACTGTGGTTTATGGGATGCTGGGGGTTGAACCAAGTCCTTTTCTAACGCTAACAGTACTTTCCCCAAGTGAGCCTTACCCCCAGCCTGGAGCAGTTTTCAGAACATGGCTACTACATTGTTCTACCATTTTCCCATTACAAGGTGTTCTCTGTGTCCTCCTGGCTTACCTCCTGGCCAGTGATGGCTTCCTCGACGACAGGGGAAAGGTAATGGGGCAGGAGTCACAGGTCTCGGTGGCAGAAGGATACATGCCGGAGCCCCGAGTCACCCTAGTGGCTGCTGTGCTGTGTGGAAGCCAGGAATATGTAGAGTCACTGCAAACTACAGTCCCAACTGAGTGCCTGGTGCCATCCGTCCTGATTGCTACACAGGTACGTGAAGGCCCTCCAGATGCCAACAGCCATCCACCAGTCTCCTGGCTTCAGGTTTGCCCCGTTGAGGCATTGTGGACAATGATCACTCTGTGTGACCTCCCCACCCATGGAGCATGCTCTTGTGTTGCTCCTCCTCCTCATCTACAAAGGGTCAGACCCTTTCTGGTCTCTTCCATAACATTTCTCTGGTTTGTCATTTCCAATGCACACCATTGTCATCTTACAGCAAAAGAGTCATTCATGCCACAGATGTCGTCGGGACACTCACGCCCTGGGAGTGTGTGGAAGCTGTGGCCGTAGCAGGCAAATGCTGAGGGCACCTGCTGGGAAGGGGAAAGAGAAGGAAGAGGTGGAGGAAGACTCCAGATTGAAGAACATTCCGAGGCAGAGGAATGGAGAGAAAGAATACTCTCTGCCTCCTCGAGCACGTAGCCCGAGGATGACAGAATGGTCAGGCCAGAAGCAGCACTGCCCTCAGAACTGCAGCCTGATAAGTCAGCCCTCTGATGGTCACATCAGTGGGTATAATACGAGGAATGGGATCACGGGGGATTAAATAGCCCCACATCCTCACAGCCAGTAGCAGTGATGGAGCTGAGGTTTGAGCTTGGAGAGCACTTGCCCCAGCCGTGGCTCCTACACTACCCCTTCATTCTTCATTGTGTGTGTGCTTTTTTTTTTTTAAGACAGAGTCTTGTGTAGTCTATGCCGACCTGAACTCACTGTGTAGCCTGAACTCGCTCTGCTGAGCTGATCCTCCTACCTCTGCCTCCTGAACACTAGGCTAGCTCTCAAACCTTCCATGGTGGCATAAACTTACAAAAGAAAGAAGACCAAGACTGTTGGGGAGCTGAGATGACTGTGTGTACTATGACAAATTCCTGAGATAAATACACTTATAAGCACAAAGTCTTGTTTAGCCTACGGTTTCCAGTGTTTCAGCCCATGGTACTTGGTTCTACTACCTTTGGTCCTGTGGTAGCTGTGTACATCATGCGGGGCCCACTTAGGAAAGGGGAGTGCTGGGGTTATGGAAGCTGGGACACAAAGAGGCAGAGAGGGACAGAAAGAGAAAATGTCCCCTGAAAATTTAATTTCCTCCCATTAGATTCTGTGGTGGTTTGAAAGAAAATGGCTCTCAAAGGGAGTGGCATTATTGGGGGATGTGTCTTTGCTGGAGTGGGTATGGCCTTATTGGAGGCAGTGTGTCACTGTGGAGGCGGGCTTAAGCTTTGCTCGTGTCACAGGCCATTTCCTGGTCCCTGCATGATGTGGGACTCTCAGCTACTTCTCCAGCACCTTGTCTGCCTGCATGCCACCATACTCCCTGCCATTATGATAATGGACTGGGCCTCTGAACAGTAAGCAAGCTACCCCAATTAAATGTTTTTCATATAAGAGTTGCCATGGTCATGGTGTCTCTTCACAGCAACAGAAACCCTAACTAAGAGAGATACCAACCCTTAAACTACCTCTCAGCAGTTGGGAGGCAGAGGAAGGTGATCTCTGAGTTCAAGGCCAGCCTACTCTACATAGTGAGAACTTGTCTCAAAAAAAAAAACCATAAAAGTTTCTACAACCCCTCAATGGTATCTATCACAAGCATCAGTCTTTGGGAATGTTTCAGGATCCCAGCTGTGGCATTGTATCTGGGCTGTCAAGAGCGACTGAGGTCTCTATGGGCATGAGTGATCAAATTACAATATGGGTGGAACATCTCAGTACCTAGGATCAGTGGGGATCCCCAAAGCCCCAATGCCTCAGCCTGATTGACAGATAGCTGGGAAAAGGAGTCAGTAAAACTGGAGCGTTCCCCTTGCTCCCCTCTTCCCCTCCCTCTTTGTCGCCCATGTGTTGAGTGTAGGATGTGTGTGCGTGGTGTGTATGTGAGGTATGAGATGCACATTGAATATGGTAGAAGGGGTGCCCTGTTCTTCCTCTGTGCATAGCTGGAGAGGGTGCCTTCCGCTCTCTTTCCATGTGGTAAATTTGTAGCTCACCCTTCAAAACAGCCAAGTCTCTCTCTCTACTCACCTGAAAAGACTGCCTTGATCCATCTGACTTCTGTCCTCAGTTCTTAACTTTTTCTTCATCCCTTTATCGAATATCTCTCATTGATTAAATTGTGCCAGGCTGTTATAGACACAGAGGGCCAGGTGTTCTCGGCAGATCTTTGAATGAGTCAGATCCATCTCCCTACCTAGGACCAGGTCTGTATCTGAAGACTCTTCCTTGGGCTTCCACTGCCCCTGGGCTGGTCTTGGCAGAGTCCTTCCCCCCCTAAAGGATGTCCAGGCTCACACCATCTCCTCCCATTAGAGGATACTCTCCTTGTAACAAAGCTCCTTCGACTCTGATTACACAACTTGCATTGGGACTTGTGTCAAACCAGGACCATGACTTGCTGAAGAGATCCCACATCTTGGGTGTCGCTAAGCCTGGGATTTGGTCCCAGTTCTACCTCTTATTAACTTCATTATCCGAGACAGCTTTTCATTTGTTTGTGTGTTGGGTGTGCTCTGAAGCTAGTAACTTCCAGGTCACTAATTTTCTACGGTGATGAGAAGTGGACTCTGAATCTGGTCCATCCCAGGTCCAAAGCCACAGGAGATCGACTGCCTTGGCTGCTGCAGATTGATTGTCTTTTGCCGATGCCTATTAGCCCAGGATCTCTCTCCCCATCTGTGACCTCTATGGGTCCTGGAAAGATTTGTCTCTATGACCCAGTGGATTGGTTCCCTCTTACATCTTCAGGCAAAACAAGCCTACCTGGGCAGGAGCACACTTGCTTTTGTGCTTTCCGCCACCTGCTGGAGACAGAAGATATGGTCACCTCAATCCATGTAACAGTTGATACTAAGGGGCGCCTTGTCTCTATGGCATAAGAGAGAGAGCCATAGAATAGGACACCCCAAATCCTTCTAATGTAGGCTCACACACTAATACACATTCATGCACATACAATCCCCCCACAAGACACACACCCCCAAAAGGAAAGAAGGAAGAGAAATAAAGGCAAAACATCATAGACCACAGAAAACCTTCCATTACTGAAGTAACTGCAGCTGCTGGGGTCCTGTGCTATGCGGACCACTGATGATGAATGAAGTCGGCTGTTGCTCAGGGAAAACACAGTAAATGTGACAGGGTGGCTCATGGAGAAGCTCAGGTAGCAGCAAAGAAGGCCTCTGATGAGATTTGTGCTGACACATGATGAAAAGCACCCCAGGGCCACCCTGAAGAGCTCCACCAGGGCACTTCTCCCCATCACAGTGGCGGGTGTGTGGCATTACCTTGGCCTGCATGCTGACCTGTTCCCCTTACCTGACATGAGCGCCACCAAGATGGGTGGATATGACACCAAGGTGATGCTCTCAAATGCCTGAGCACCCAGCCCATGGAGAATGACAGCCAGAAGCAGTCAGAAGGAAGTGGCCAGAGCCACTGTCTGTCATGAGGGACTGAGGCCTTCCTCCTGCAGAGTGCACCCAAGGGTCTGAGCAGGACTGTAGCCCTGTCCTATGTGGGACTGTATAGGTGAGGTGAGTGTCTGCACTTTGTGGCTGTCCAACATGCCACCACACTGTGACCACCTCCGTGTGGACAGCCACATTGGTATCTGGTGGGAGAACACCGGGACTCTCTCATGAAGGTGTCTGGCTCTCCCACCCTGGAGCTCTTGCCTTCGTGTCCTGTCTCTCAGGTTGGGAGCGGGTGGGACAAGATGATGAGGCCCTCAGACTTCACTTCCCACATCTAGAGAGCAGAAACATGTAGAAACCCAGAATCCCCTGACAGTCAAATGCCAGTCACCGTGACAAATTACTCCAGGCCTTTGCCTCATAGAAGGAAGGCTTTATTTTGGTCTTAGAGGTTTTGGTCTGTGGTTGCTTAGCCCCATTTCTAGGCAGTTTACCATGGCAGGAAGCTGTCAGGGAAAAACATATTGTGAAATTCAGGAAGCAAGAGAGGGACATGAAGGAACTGAGATCCTTCCTGTTCTCTTCTTCAAGGGCCTGTCCCCAATGACTTGATGTCCTTCCACTGGGTCTTACCTCTTGAAGGTCCAGTTACCTCCCAGGAGCACCACAAACTGGGGTCCAACCCTTCACATGGACCTTTGGTGACAACTAAGACCCAAAATAGCACCTTCCGTTATGAAATATTACTTAATTAGATGTGTTACATTTGTTTATGCTGCATTTGTTTAATGATGTAAAGATGTGTTGCTGTTTCCCCTTGCCTGCCTAAGGCACCTGATTGGTCTAAAGAGCTAAACAGTCAATAGATAGGAAAAGAAGGGTAGGTGAGATTAGTGGAAAGAGAGAATAAAGAGGAGGAGAAACCTAGAACAAGAGAGAAGAGAATGAGGAGAAAGAGGGGGACGCAACCGAGGTTAGAAGCCAGGCAGGAAATAAGACAGACAGACAGTCAGACGGGCAATTATATGAAGAGAAACAGGTCAATTAAAGAAAAACCTAGCAAGAAAAGAGCATAAGCCTAGGTCAAGCATTGATAACTAATAATAAGTCTCCGTGTCATGATTTAGGAGCTCGTTGTCTGCCCTCCCAACACACACACACACACACACACACACACACACACACACACACACACACACACAAAAGCCTCCTACAACCTTTCATCTGGTCAAAGGAGAAAACAACCTTCACCTCTGCTCTGTGAAACTATGACATTGCTGTCAGAGAGAGCAACCTGCTGCAATTCACGGTGAACTCCTTGCAGGGGGGACAAAAGTGTTTGGGCACAGTTTCTCCTCATACAGGTGGCATCAGAGAATGAGAAAAAGGAGAACAGACACTCAGTGCCCTCTTGGTCCTGATCTCTTCAACTCAGAAACACGGCCTGGCACGCTAGTAGTGTGTCTGCTTCTCCCCCAAGTGCTGTGGGTTTTTTGGCAAATAAATGCTCAAATCCCCGAGTGAGACTTTAAAGTATACTTGTTTTCAGACAGACACAAACCCAACACACCCTCCCAGGGCTTCCATGTGTGAATCTGTGCGCATGGTTGTGAGCTAAACCCACTCCAGAGTCTGCAGCTCTTGGGAAGAAAGCAGATGACAGCCTGCACATTATACTCTGTCGCCCATGCTGTGGAGGAGGAGGCAGGCAAGTGGAGAGGGCTAGGAGAGCTGATTCCCATCAGCACCCGAGGCTGCGCAGGGCCAGGATTGAGCTGCCATTTGTCTTGAATAGGCCAACACTGCTATCAGCCACTTCAAAGCTGGGTTTTGTAGCATTGGCCGCACTTCTTTCTGCTGATTTGAGAGTAGCACAAGATACCATAACGACTAATTTCCATCGTCAACTCGACTGCATCTGGGATTAACGAAAATGCAAGGCACTGGGCACTCCTGTGAGGGATTTTTCTTGATCAAGTTATTTAGACCAAGTACAAGTGACACCTTCTGGTGACATAATCAGATAAAGGACATGGAAGGAAGAAATGTTTTTTGTTTGTTTGTTTGTTTGTTTGTTTTGCCTACTTGCCCTCACTCTTACAGACAAACCCATCTTTCCTGTTGCTCTAGTACTCCTACGCCTATATTAGATTCAAGTTCTTTGAGATTATAACAGACTGAAGACCAGCAACTCCTCAGGAATCCTCTAGAATTCCAGTGTCAGAGAGAGATTGCTGAGATATCCAGCCTCGAGGCTGAACATCTAGCAGATTCTTAGCCTGCCAGTTTTGAGACAGCCAGTTGAGGAGGCAGGGCTTCCTCCCAGGGTATTGTGGGATTAAGGAAGCAGTAGGTAATCAGTGTTTTGTGCCCAGTGAGTGCTCCCTAAATAAGCCAGGGAGGTCTCTCTTTATGTACTCTCACCAAAGGATCCTCTGCAGGAAGCTATGTTCTGGGCCCATGGTAGACTTCAAGCTGATGTCTCTAAACAAATGAGTGTGATGTGACTGTTGTCATTGTAGAGAGAAAATACTGGTTACTATGATGATAGAGCTGCTCTCTGGCTTTTGGCTGGAAGCTACATTTCCCATCATTCTTTAGATGTTAAAGTAACCATAATGGTTCTTATCTTTGAGAAGTCTGTGGAAGACATAATTCTTGGGTTACCCTCATTCCCCTGTTCTTGTGAGCTTTGTGAGTGGGATGATGAGCTGTGGTCCACAATGGCCTGGTGAGCACCGTGGCAGTCCACACTGCTCACATTGGGATTAGTTCTTCCAGGGGGAAGGAAAATCTCCCAGGGTTGGTTTTGCCCATTTGTCTGTTTCCTAGTGAAAGGACATGAAACATTGGTGTTTGGTTCTTAGTCCTTGGGCTCTGGAATAATCTAAGCACAGCAGACCTGTCTCACTAACTCCCTCCTCAGATTCCTGGGGCTGGGATAGAAGCTCCACAGCTGCCCAGCCCTCGCCTGAGTCCTGTCCAGGCTGCTCTAGCCCCTCAGAAGGTTCACATGCAGAGAGTCTCTCCTCTAGGTGCCAGTGCCCAAGCTCAGGATCCCTCACTTCCCGTGGCTCTCCTGAGCACTGTCTCTAGGTCCGGCAAATGTTGCTCGGAATCTCCACGCTGCTCTGATTTGCCACGGGCAGCTGGACAGGGAGCAGGCACTGCACTTCCCGTCTATGAAGCAGAGTTGTACAACTAAGAGAGACCAAAAGAACTCAGATAGGGAAAGCCAAGGTCAGGACGGTGACAGTGCCTTCAGATACGCCAGGACCAGGATGATATGAGAGAGGCAGACAGAGAGAGAACAGTCAAGAAGAGGGGCGAGAGAGGGAACCGACTGATGAGTACTTTTAAAGTGTCCCATAGCCAAGAGTGGAAAAGCACTTGGGGGGAGGTGATGACATAACTGCCCCAGTGGAGCAGGCAGGCTGATGCCAATGGGGGAACTAACACCTTTCCCGTCAGAGATGTAACACTTGAACTGGGGAAACCTTTTGTGCTGGAGCAGGGTTGTAACACTTCTGTTGGGGAAGCCTTTCCCTTCAGAGCGAGCTGCAACACTTACACACCTCTCCTTGTGTGAACTTCTGCTGTGCGGTTTACTGCTTTAAACTGCCGACCTCCCATATGACACTAGGTGGCGCCAGAATGTGCGTACTTAAGGCTTTGGCTGAGGCTCCCTTGCACGTTGGCCTGCTGGTCCACTGACTTGGTTACAGGAACTTTTAGAAAGTCCCGACATTAATTTTATAAGCAGCCTATACTTTTAGTGCAGCTGCCAGTGAACACTGTGAAATTAACTTTCCAGGTAGACAACAGAGGAATCATCAAAAGATTCAGTCCCCAGCATGCTTCAGTACAACAGATCCAACCATACAGTTTCTCTCAGAAACCTGGTGAGGGTCTGAATTCGATTCTGGCTTTCCTAAGGCTACTGTTGCTGGGATGTTTCGAGAACTCTCCTGAGATCCAAGGTGTTTTGTTCCTTCCAAAGACTCTTAACATAATTCAGTCAGAATTTCTCTACCAAAACTCCATTATTTTCTATACAAGCTACTATTATGTAAAAATCAGATACTCTGTTCTTGTTTCTCAGTAAAATTTCTTTTAAGTCAAACGTGTGAGGTTATATTTTCTCTCCATTCTTAGTTATATTCTTCGTGTGTGTGTGTGTGTATGTACGCACGCATGTATGTACATGTGTGTACATGTGTAAAATCCCCATGATTCACAAACTGGAAACGAATACTCATCATTACCAGATGGGTAGGCTTAGTGACTGGAGCACCAGGCTAGCCCATCACATTGTGACTGGAGCACCAGGCTAGCCCATCACATTGTTGCTGGAGCACCAGGCTAGCCCAACATATTGTTGCTGGAGCACCAGGTTAGCTCATCACATTGTTGCTGGAGCACAAGGCTAGCCCATCACATTGTTGCTGGAGCACCAGGCTAGCCCATGACATTGTTGCTGGAGCACCAGGCTAGCCCATCACATTGTTGCTGGAGCACAAGGCTAGCTCATCACATTGTTGCTGGAGCACCAGGCTAGCCCATGACATTGTTGCTGGAGCACCAGGTTAGCCCCATCACATTGCACTGGTTGCCTGGAAGCAGAGAGGGTGAATGTACCTGTGCTTGCTCTCAACTGCTCTCTTCTCTGTTCTGCAGATCCGGATCCCTTGCCCACAGGATGGTGGCAGCCATAGATGGAGGGTTCTCTTAGCTCAATTAATAAATTAAGATAAACTCCCACAGACAAGCTCACAGATCTAGACTCACTGAGACCCAACCCTACATGATTCTAGAGTGTGTCAAGTTGACAAAACTAACCTCCACTCTTTGTCAGGTTGACATAAAAACATATCACTTAAAGATATCACCGTTGGGCCCTTTCCCCTAAATCTCATATTTATCTAATAAATTATACTCCGACTTTCAAAGTCCCCATGGGCCTTAAAAATTTCACTTTAAAAGTCCAAAGTCGGGGCCTGCTTCCGGTAGTCTTGGCGGAGGCTGCTACTCAGATAGTGTGGTATCGGTGGTGGAGTTTGCTGAGCATTTTCTAGACCCCAGTAGGCATGGCGGCAGCGTTCGAGAACGAAGCCAGCCTGGCTTTCGAAAACATCTGGGTTTGCTGGAGAAGAAGAAAGATTACAAACTTCGTGCAAATGACTATCATAAAAAGCAAGACTTCCTCAGAGCTCTCCGGAAGAAGGCTCTGGAAAAGAATCCAGATGAATTCTACTATAAAATGACTCGGGATAAGCTCCAGGACAGAGTTCATGTTATCAAGAAGACCAAGGAAGAAGTGACACCCGAACAGCTAAAGCTGATGAGAACTCAGGACATCAAATATATAGAAAGACTGAAATCAGAGCTCCACCTGCTGGATTTCCAGGGGAAGAAACAGAACAAGCACGTGTTCTTTTTTGACACCAAAAAGGAAGTTGAACGGTTTGATATTGCAACTCACTTGCAAACGGCCCCAAAACTGGTAGACAGGGTCTTCAATAGACCCAGGATAGAGACCTTGCAGAAGGAGAAAGTGAAAGGCCTCACCCCTCAGACTCGGCTCAGGAGGATAGCTAAAGAAAGACAAAGGCAGTGTGATTGCTTGACGCAGCGAATTGACCGGGAGAAGAAGCTGTTCGTGGTTGCACAGAAAATTCAAACCCGCAAAGATCTTATGGATAAGAATAAGAAGGTGAAGGTGAAGAAAGAAACAGTGAGCTCCCCTGCTATTTACAGATTCCAGACTCGCCGAAAACGTTGATACGTTAAAAATAAGTCTCATCATTCTGCATTGAAAAGAACTTTTTCCCCTTTTGCAATAATTTCAGATTTCACTAGTTCAGATGCCTTGATTTTCTTTTTTGTAATCATGACTTATTGTTAACCTGTTATTTGATATCTGTGAGAACATTAAAGCCCCTTCCCCAATAAAAAAAAAAGTCCAAAGTCTCTTTCATAGAAAAAAAAGTCAAGTTACATACTTGCAACATATATTGACACAAACTAAATATTCCATTTCACAACAGAAGGATCAGAACATAATCACAATAAGTCCAAAACAAAATCCAGTAGGATAAACACCAAATCCATACAACTCTATGTCCAGCATCAGGAGTTCATGGTGTAATAGGCTGGACTCCAAAGGCTTGAATATCCCCACTCTTCCATCTCTGCCTCCTGTAAACACAGATTCTCTCTTGGTTTTAAGCTGGTTCTGCTCCACACCCACAGCTGTCCTTGGTAGATGTCCTGGCATTGCCAGTATTTGAGGGTCTCTGCTACTGAAGACAGATGCTAAAAAGAAATCCCATACTAGCTCAAAATTGAGTATAATAAAGGGTTATTTATTCAGGGGTAGACTTACAGATCACAGTCCTCTGCTCAAACGGGGAATAGCAACCAAATCTCGCAGCCAGAAGAGAGAGGGAAGGCACGCTTTACATCAGCATTGATAGAATAATAGGCAATGTCTAAGTGGGCGGGTAACTTAAAGGCTACTGGCTGTAGGACTTCCTACAGCACCTCCCCTTTTTGTTTAAATAAGAGAGTTCTAAACCTAATACAAAATTATATGCAATAAGAACAAACATCAGGTATAAAATTAGAATTACACCCAGCATAAACAATATCAAGCAAGAAACATGTGATAAATGTTTCAATAATTATCCTATCCTAAGGAGTCTAAGTCTTGTATTATAAATAACTTGGCCAAGTCATGAGAGGAAAATAACTACAACCATCTTGTCTTCAACCCCATGGAAGACCCGAGAAGAGAAATAATATTACTTGAGTAAGCAGGAAGTGCAATTAAGCAACTTCCAAAATTGTGCAACAAATGACAGAGACAACTGGCTACCTAGGCAATTATCCAAAGTCTCATTTGCAACATTGGAGCAACCAATTTTGGCTAAGGCCTAGAGTAACTGACAGACCATTTTCAGAGGCAGAAAAAAAATTCAAAACTGTCTTACCCTGTCTTGGTGAGATTTGACAGTCTTTTTTCTTACATCCTGCTAGTCCTGTTCGGACATCGTGCATTTTGTCAGTGGTTGATGCATGGGCTGTTCCTTGCCCAAAGGCCAGTTTTGCCAAGAAGAAAACAAGCTCCAAGTGGAGTGTCTTCGGTGCTCAACATTCTTTTGGGAATAGATCAGTGCTGCCAGGAGCAATCATGTCTCATATCAACAGAACCCTAACTTATTTAAATGCCATATTCTACAGCTCTTTGAAGTGGTTGAAGATTACCTATCTATGTAGAATTCAATCTCTATGTATCTAAAGAACCTGATTAGTCTAACTATAAGTATGACAAAAATGGATGACTATTGACCTATACTTCTTAATACCTTAAAGACTAAGACTTCATATTAGAATATTAAACAATCTTTAAACAACAGTGCAACAAATGAGGACAATGACCTCAAAATGTAAACAATGTATAGGTATCTTGATCAGAGGTAGAAATTATACTGCAATATGATAAATACATCCTAAAAATGTATCAATATACAAAATATCTTAAGCAGAAGAAGAAACATGCATGCATACAATTTGACAAAATGATTTTGCCTAGGTATACAAATATTGTAGATAAAAATAGGAACATATTCAATATAATTTAATTTTGTATCAATATACAAGAATCTAAACCAATGTAAATTGCCTATAAATAATAGCTCACAAGTATTCACTCTATTACTCACTATTATTATGAGTATGAGTAAGCTCACACTAATCTATTATCCTATCCAATTTCCCTTTTTTTTTTCAAAGAGATCCCTGAGCCTACATAATTTCCCCTCAATCCCAACACTATAACAATTATAATCAACCCCTAAATGATGTCTCTAACCCTAAGGACAAACTTTGTTGGGAGAGGGGACATGGTCTTCTAAAATTACTTCCAGCTGTCATGGGGGCGATGCTCTTTCTATGGGATCTTGTGAAAGTAAAATGATGGTTAAGTTACAAGATTGCTGCCTGGTATAATTGCAAATAGTCTCTGATTATTTGGTAGGGATTTTTTTGAGGTTCCTATTTCGAGTTCTGGCCAGAACTTTGTAAAAAGGTGTACCATTTCAACTAACCAAGATGGAACCATCTTGAGCAGCTGGTATCCAAATAGGTCTTATAGTGTAGCACTATCAGCATCATGATGCCATATCAACCAGGTGGGCATTGTTGTTGTGGGGCCCCATCTTCTTCCTGGAAACTTCAAAGATTACTTCAGGAATTAGATGCCAAGATTCTGGAGTAATGTACTCACATCTGCACCCATGTCTATCAAACCCACAATTACAATGCCATTTATATGCACTCTTAGCTTTGGTCTTTGATCATTTATAGAAGTCTGCCAGAATATACATTTCCTATTTTCTATTGGAAATTTTGATTCATCCTCCATGTTTATTCCATCATTCAGAACTATATGGTTTTTACATAAGGCTCTAGATTTTTTAATTTTCCTGGAGAGACATGTCCTCCACAGTGACTAGGAATGACTGGACCACTTTTGACTTGGAGGCCTGCGAGGGGCCCCTCCAAGGAGTTTCCCAATGGTATCAGGTTGCCTTGTCTGTCTTTTGTTGATCTGCATTTATTGGTCCAGTGTCAGCCTTTACCATACCTTCTACATAATCCAGAAGGTTAATACCTTTTATTTTTGCCATTACCAGAGGAGACATTATTTCTAGGAATTACTTGTCTACTATCCCTTCTTAGATGACCTATTCTACCACAATTAAAACATTTGGCATTTTGATGTCTCCTCATACCTTTGTAAATTACTTCTCCTACCCAAGCTTCAGTATTATAGCAAAATGTCTCAGTGTTCACTGTATGCAGGATCCATTCACTCTATTGGTGATGATCTAATCTCTAAAGGCCCAAGTATCTTTTTTCATTCTAAGTTGGTATTTTCAAAAGCCAGAGAGTCAATAAATACCCGTCCAACATCTGTGTCTGTTACTCCTATTTGTACAGCCTTAGTTAATCCTTGTAAAAAGTCACTAAAGGGTTCTCTCTGGCCCTGTTTAACCCTGGTATATGATTCAATTTGTTTTACTAGTTCTTGAATCCTGTTCCAAGCATTTAAGGCTGCTTTGTGACATAGGGACAAGCTGTGTTCATCATAAAGAGCTTGAGCCTGTGGGTCAGCATAAGTGCCCTCACAAAGAATTTGATCTTGGGAAGTTTCATGTCCTTTTGCTGTACGTACTTCAAAAATCCTGCTAAGTTGTGCTTCATTTTCATTTGAATCTAGAAACTTTAGAATTACTCTGTGGTGTCTTCCATGGCCCACTCTTCACTTAGGGTATACTGGTCCCAGTCCCCAAGCACTTGTGTAGTTTCTGTTACCAGAGGTTCCTAGTTTTATTCCATTATGATCCAATAATACACAAGAGATTATTTCAGTTTCTTTATTCTTCTCAAGATGACACTTGCTGTCTAGAGTGTGATCTATTCTACAGTAGGTCCATGTGCTGCTGAAAAGTGCTTGGATGGAATGCCCCCTTTACACCGAGTCCAGATCATCTGTGGTGTAGTATTTCCTGACTGATTTAAATTTGAATGGTCAATCTAAATATGAGAGGGTCTTTAAGTTCCCCTCTATGGTTACATTAGGATCTACCTTTGACACTCATTATGGAATTGGAGCCCTAACATTCACTGCTACACATTTACAATTGTTATATCTCCCTGGTGAATTAGTCACCATGTTAATATGTAATGGCTTCTAGTTTTGAAGTCTGTTTTATCAGATATCAGAGTGGCTACACGAGCTTGCTTTCATCTTCTGCTTGCTTAATACATTGACTTCTACCTTTTGATTCTCAGTCCACGATATCTTTTCTAGTCAAGATTTATTACTATTTATGTGTATGTGTGTATATCTGTGTGGAAATATACCTCATTAGTGCAGATGCCCACGGGAGGCCAAAATGAGTGTTGGATCCCCTGTAGCTGGAGTTACAGGCAGCTGTGAGCCGCTTCATGTGGAGTCGGGGAACTGAACTAGGATCCTGGGGAAGAGCAGCAACTGCTCCTAACCACTTGGCTAACTTTCTCACCCACATATTAATTGGAAACTAGAGATTCCTGTAGTGTGTGTGTGTGTCTGTGTGTGCGCGTGCATGTGTGTATTCATGTGCATGTGCACACAGATATGGAGGCTAGAGGACAACCTCAGGTATCATCCTTAGGAACTCTGCTCACTTCCTTTGAACCACTGTCTCTCATTGGCATGGAACTCACCGATTATCTGGGCAGCAACCCTAGGATGGCAGAATACCTTTGATTTATTGGTTTCTACAGAGAAACCCTGTCTCGAAAAACCAAAAAAAAAAAAAAGCTGATTTATTGGTTTCTGCAGAGTCTCACTCTGTAGTTTAGGTTGTCCTAAACTCACTACGTATTCCAAGTCTGAACTTGAACTTTAAGTGATCCTCCTACATCAGTCTAATTGCCAAAACTATGGCTTGAGATACCACAACCTAAGAACATTAACTCCTACCTCTCTAGGAAACTCATTTGCTTCAGAGAATCCATGTTGGCATGGGGTCTCACAGTTTATGTTAACTTTAGATTTATAATTTCAGGAAAAAATAGCATCAAAGATTCTTATGTCTGTTTCTTTTATTGAAGACTAAAACCTTGAGAATCACTCTTTGTAATACAAAATTATGTGTGTTTTAACAAATCGATAGTCTTTGTGCCTTGTCCCCATCAAAAACAGAACAGTTCATCACCTTGAGATTTCTCGACTGCACCTCTCTTGAACAACCCATCTATCCCTGCCCCAACCCTCACATCATTCATCCTTTCTCTGCCATATAAAGCTCCTCATAAAGAATGCTACATGCGCGAAATAAACCCCAGTTTTTGCAGTCTGTTTCCTTCCACGTGGTGCATATAAGATGCATTTTGTTTTGTAGACATTTGATGTCAACTCCATCCACCTGTGTGTTGCTGTGCTGGAGTGCCCTTATTACCATTGACTTTGACTGTGGAGACTCCACCTGCCTGTGTGTTGCTGTGCTAGAGTGCCCTTATTACCATTGACTTTGACTGTGAAGACTCCACCTGCCTGTGTGTTGCTGTGCTGGAGTGCCCTTATTACCATTGACTTTGACTGTGGAGACTCCACCTGCCTGTGTGTTGCTGTGCTGGAGTGCCCTTATTACCATTGACTTTGACTGTGGAGACTCCACCTGCCTGTGTGTTGCTGTGTTGGAGTGCCCTTATTACCCTTGACCATGACTGTGGACAGTGCTGTTGGCAACACTTGCAAGTAGGGGAGAGGGTGTGGGCACACGTTTTCAGAGAGTTTTGGGGCAACCTAAACCATTTGTTTATTTATTGTTTATCCAAAGGATCCGTTTTAGAATTACTAGCTACTACATATATAAGAAATTAATTTACAGCAAGGTGGTAGCAACACACACCTTTAATCCCAGCACTCAGGAGGCAGAGGAAGTTGATCTCCAAGTTTAAGGTCAGCCTTATCTACAGAGTGAGTTCTGGGACAGTCAGAGCTATACAGAGAAACCCAGTATCAAAAAATATTAAATTGCTACTCAGGTATTCCGGCACAAGCCCATAATTTTAGTACTTAGGAGGTAGAGACAGGAAGATGAGGAGTTCAAGGGCACCATTGATTAC
Source organism: Microtus pennsylvanicus (assembly GCF_037038515.1). Lineage (NCBI taxonomy): Eukaryota > Metazoa > Chordata > Mammalia > Rodentia > Cricetidae > Microtus > Microtus pennsylvanicus. The sequence continues at coordinate 55,154,068 of NC_134586.1, read as the reverse complement.
ACAAGAAGTCTGATGCCAGTGTGGGTCAGTGTGAGCCACTAGAGATACTGTCCAAAAAAAAGTAAGCAAGCCAACAGTGAAGATTCTTGCTGCTGGAGTGACCCCTAAGAGACTAAAAGACCAACTCCCATGACTGGAACCGTGGTCCTGACTGTACCATGAGGAGCAGCCATCTGAGCCTTGGATCCACTGGACCTGAAGATTGATCACCAGAGACACAGACAGTCCCAACTACACCAATCAGAGGAAAAGATGGGTAGACAAGGTAAGAACACACACAACACCACAAAGATCAACATGACTCCAATAAAAACTCTTGGACCTACAACAGCAAGACTTGAACAACCAAATATAGATGAAGTAGAATAAAAAGACCTAAAAATAACTTTAGAAGAATGTTTGAGTCCCTTAAAGAGGAAATGAAAAATTCCCTCACGAAATGGAGGAAAAGACAAATTAAAAATGGAAGAAATCAACAAATCCCTTAAAGAAAATGAAAACCAAAAAAAAGCAATCAAATATATAAAAAAAACTATCCAAGACTTGAAAACTGAAATAGAGACAATAAAGAAGAAAAACAAACTGAGGGAATTACAGAAACAGAAATTATGAGAAAATGATCAGGAATCACAAATGCAAGCATAAACAGCAGAATACAAGAGATGGAAGACAGAGTCTCAAGCAGTGAAGAAACAATAGAAGAAATAGACTCATCAGTCAAAGAAAACATTAAATCTAGCAAAAACTTAATACAAAATATCCAGGAAACATGGCACACAGTGAAAAGACCAAACCTAAGAATAATAGATATAAAAGAAGGAGAAGTCAAACTCAAAAGCACAGAAAATATATTTAACAAAATCATAGGAGAAAAATTTTTGAACCTAAAGAAAGATATGCCTATGAAGATACAAAAACTTACAGAACACCAAATAGACTGGATAAAAAAAGTCCCCTCACCACATAATAATCAAAACACTAAACATACAGAATAAAGAAAAAGCATTAAGAGCTACAAAGTAAAAAGTAAGATATAAAGGCAGACCCATCAGAATTAAACCTGACTTTTCAATAGAAACAACGAAAAGTCAGAAGGTTCTAGTCAAGCATTATGCAGACATTAAGAGACATGGATACCAGCCCAGACTACTATACCCAGCAATACTATCAATCACCATAGATGGACAAAACAAGATATTCCACGACAGAACCAGATTCAACCAATACCTAGCTACAAACCCAGCCTGACACAAAGTAGTAGAAGAAAAACTCCAGCCCAAGGAAGTTGGCTACATCAACAAAAACACAGACAATTGGTGATCTCACATCAGCAAATCCCAAAGAAGGGAAAAACACACACAATAACATCACCAACAATGAAAACTAAAGTAACAGGAGCTGCCAATCACCGGTCATTAATATCCCTTAATATAAATGGATTCAACTCACCTGTAAAAAGACACAGGCTAACAGATTGGATACAAAAACAGAATCCATTCTTCTGCTGCATACAAGAAACACACCTCAACTTCAATGACAGATATTGCCTCAGAGTTAAGGGTTGGGGGAAAAAATTCCAATCAAATGGACATAATAAACAAGCTGGTGTAGCTATCCTAATGTCTAACAAAACAGACTTCAAACTAAAATCAGTCAAAAGAGACAAAGAATGTCATTTCATATTACTCACAGGAAAATTCCATCAAGAGGAAATCGCAGTACTGAACATTTATGCCCCAAATACCATGGCACCCTCATATGTAAAAGAAAGAATTCTAAATATTAAATCACACAATAAACCACACACACTAATAACAGGAGACTTCAACACCCCACTTTTACCACTGGACAGGTCAGTCAGACAGAAAAGTAACAGAGAAATAAGGGAACTAATAGATGTTATGACTCAAATGGACTTAACAGACATTCATAGAACATTCTATCCAAACATAAAAGAATATACCTTCTTCTCAGCACCTCATGGAACCGTCTCAAAAATTGACTACATACTAGGCAACAAAGCACACCCGGCAGATACAAAAAAGTGGACTAACCCCATGTAACTTATTGGATCACCATGGTTTAAAATTAGAATTCAACAGCAACACTAATTCCAGAAAGCCTACAAACACATGGAAATTAAACAATGCTCACCTGAATCATCAGTGGGTCAAGGAAGAAATAAAGGGAGAAATTAAAGACTTCCTAAAATTCAAGGAAAATGACCACACAATATACCCAAATTTATGGGACACAATGAAAGCAGAATTAAGAGGAAAGTTCATAGCACTCAATGCTTACATAAAGGAACTGGAAAGATCCCACACCAGTGAGTTAAAAGAACATTTGAAAACTCTAGAACAAAAAGAAGCAAACTCACCCAGGAGAACTAGACAGGAGGAAATAATCAAATTGAGACCTGAAATCAACAAAATAGAAACAAAGAAAACAATACAAATAATCAATGAGACAAAGAGTTGGTTCTTTGAGAAAATCAACAAAATAGACAAACCTTTATCCAAATTAAGCAATAGGCATAGAGAGACTATCCAAATTAACAAAATCAGAAATAAAATGGGGACATAACAACAGATACGGAAGAAATCCAGAGAATCATTAGGTCATATTTCAAAAACCTGTACTCCACAAAATTGGAAAACTTAAAGGAAATGGACAACTTTCTGGATAAATATCACTTACCAAAATTAAATCAAGAGCAGATAAGCAGATTAAATAGACCTATAACTGCTAAAGAAGTAGAAACAGTCATCAAAAGTCTCCCAACCAAAAAAAAAAAAAAGGCCCAGGACCAGATGGTTTCAGCTCAGAATTCTACAAGATTTTTAAAGAAGAACCAATACCAATACTCCTCAAATTGTTCCACACAATAGAAACAAAAAGAACATTCCCAAACTCTTTTTATGGGGCTACAATTACCGTGATACACAAACCACATATAGACATTACTAACAAGGAGAATTACAGACCAATCTCATTCATGACCACTGATGCAAAAATACTAAAGAAAATACTGGCAAATCGAATCCAAGAACACACCAGAAAAATCATCCACCACAATCAAATCAGCTTCATCCCAGAGATGCAGGGATGGTTCAACATAGAAAAATCTATCAATGTAATCCATCATATAAACAAACTGAAAAAAAATAACCACATGATTATCTCATTAGATGCTAAAAAAGTCTTCAACAAAATCCACCACATCCCTTCATGATAAGGTCTTGGAGAGAGCAGGGAGATAGAAGGAACATACCTAATCATAATAAAGGCAATATACAGCAAGCCAACAGCCAACATCAAACTAAATAGAGAGAAACTCACAACAATCCCACTGAAATCAGGAACGAGACAAGGTTGTCCACTCTCTATATCTGTTCAATATAGTTCTTGAGGTTCTAGCTAGGGCAATAACACCACAAAAGGAGATCAAGGGGATTTACGTTTTTACCAACCATCTGTACCACTTCTCCCCCACCCCACTCATGGCCATCCCTCCTGAGCTGAGAACAACCTTCTGCTTTGTCTCTACCTGTGTGAGTCTCTTAGCTCTTCCTGCTCCAAGTAATCCACACAGAATTCACTCTGCATGACTCTTATTCAGTCAGCTTGGTGGCTTCATGCTCATTTGTGTGGTACCATGTGAAGAATCCACTTTCCTTTGAAAGCTGAATAACAACCCAGTGTAGAGAGGCTGCAATTTGTTTAGCCATCCTTAGGATTGCGTATTATACATGGACTCTGTGTGTGTGTGTGTGTGTGTGTGTGTGTGTGTGTGTGTGTGTGTTTGTCTCTGTATGTGTGTGTTTCTCTCTGTGTCTCTCTGTCTGTCTCAGTCTCTGTTCTGTGTGTATGTGTGGTTTGTATTTTGGTTATATGATTATTATAATAATAAGTGTTTGCATACCTAATTTGGTAAATCAGAGATCACATCTGTCAGATATTTTAAATTAGTATGGGTGGCCCAGACCATGACAACATGGCAAGGAAGATTCACTTTCCAATATCTCCCTTGAAGATACCCCGGCGAGTATAATACACTTATATATCCAGCATGTGGCTTTTCTTTTATGTCTGCCAGCTATATATATCAAAGTAAATAGGTTTAACAGCAATAAAAAGTAATAACTCTGGGGGCTGGAAGGATGGCTCAACAGTTGAGCTTTGGGAGCTCTTCCAGAGATCCTAAGTTCAAATCCCATCGATCACATGGTGGTTCATAGTCATCTATAATGGGATCTGATGCCCTCTTCTGGCACGAAGGCACATGTGCATATAGAGCATCATATACATAAATAATAATTTATAAAAAATAAAAAAGAATAACACTTTAAAATTTTCACTTTAAAGAAGTGCACATGAGCAATCTCACAGCATAGCTCTGGTGGCAGTGTACCGCCTCATCTTAAGGGAACTCAGGCATGCATCCTTCAGCCATACATGTTTACTGTCCTTGCGTACATGGATTTAAAAGCGTTAATTAAACTTCTTTCAGTGCTGAGGACCAGAAAAGGACTGACTGTGGCATAGCTATGGCCTATGAGAATCAACATGCAATAAATCACGGGATCATCACTTCTGAGTCTTAAGTAGGCAAGGAAGTTGTCCAAGGTATACATCACAACAAAGAAACTCATGAGGTACAGAATGGTCCATGTGGCTCTTTGTTCTGGGAATGCTTTAAGGGAAAGCCTGGTGCTGTGGAGAAGCTGTGACTGCTTCTTGTGTTTATACAGGAAAGTCACCATGTACCCACTGGAGAAGGCCATGAGACCTACAAAAATGGCGTCTCTGACAACTAAAGATATATAAAATGTGTGCCGGACAAAGGAGCTCACGGGTACAAGAGAGCAAGATTCGGTGAGGTAGATAAGACTAGATGAGGTCAAATTAGGGGTCGCAATCACATATGATAAGAGGGGAAAGCTAATGGACGCATAGACGACACTGAGGAAAAGAAGGCAACCTAGCATGTAGCGTGGAGATTTACACTTGAACTTTGCTAGACAGGAGCTTCTGGGACTGAGGGTGACGGCCTGGAGGATGCTGAGCAGGCTAGAGGCACAGAGAGAGAGGCTCCTTAAATACCTGTACGAGAACATAATAAATTTGCATGTGGTGTCACCCCATCTTCTCCGAGGCATAAAAATGTCTGTAGTTAGAAAACTCATAGCTATCAGCATCAGCATGTGGATTAGAGCCAAGAGACCAATGGGCAGGTCAGTGAGTCTGGACTTCTGCCCATGAATGAGCCTGAGGATGTGGAAGAGAACAAGGAAACTGTTGCCTGCGACTCCAATTCCAGCTTCGAAATAAATGGTGTTTCTTACCTTAGTGTTATGGGACAGTTTATTGATTTTATTCATTTTATACCTGAAAGAAGCAGGTAGGAACTGTGCGGGGAGGACAGCGAGAAGATTCCATATCACAAATCCAGCCTTGCTCATCAACTGCAGTCAACAACAGCATCGCTACCTCAGGAAGACTTGTCGATGCTTCACAGTTCAGCCTTATTCCCCTTAACATCGCCTCCCTTCAAACTGTCCGGAAGCCATCACCCCTCTCTGCCATTCCAACACTTATGCCCACCACTGTCTAAGCTTCCTTTCACATTAAAAATTGCCATGTATCATAGAAACATTTCTTTTCCTGTCGCTTCATAGTTGAGGTTTCCTGAGGCGAAAGCAACTTGTCTTTCATCTGTATCATCTTGACATCAGGCACACAGAGCGCCACAGTTTTGGATGAAGGTCAGTGAGGGTTACAGGAAAGTAGAAATGAGACCCTGGCATGAAACAGTGTCCTGGGGTCAAACAGGCCAGAGCCGTTTTATTCCACCTCTCTTTGTTCTGCTCGTTTGCGGCAGACCTAATCCTCTTCGTGTGTGGGAACTGAGTCCCGACTGCATCACATTCTACCCACAGTCTGCCATTTCCTCTGAGTGTGCCCGTGAGCACTGTGAGGCCGAGCTGCGCTCACCTCCTCTAGAACAAACGGACAGTCGCGTGTTGTGTCAGGGAAGCCCTAGGCGTGAAAAAAGATGACGTCTACATACCAGGCATGGCGGTGTTTCCTGCCCAGGGTGAGCTGTGGAAGTGTCTGCTGCTGGCTTTATTCTCGAGAGGTTCCTTATGTTTATGACTTGGGAGGGTTAATAAAGTTTTTAATACAATTGATCACTCTGCTCTGCTTGAAACAGAAAAGATCAAATATGAAAGCAGTAGAATGTCTGAGCCCTCCCTTCCAGAGCACACTGGTAGCATTTTAGGCATTTTCTGTGAATCCAATTTTGTAACTGCATCTGAGATATATGTTCACTTCACAGCATAGCAAAAGCCTCGGTGAGAAGCGCCCAGTTATTATATACTGGCAGGAGCATGGTCTGGGGTTTTTCTCCTCCAGCACGTGACAATAAATAAATAGAAGTAGAATTGTAATTACAATAGATTCAGAGCCATTCCCATTGTAGGGTTTTAAGGAAAGAAAAATTATCAAACTCATTCTAAAAGTGGGCTGCACAGGCATCTAGGCATCCATACCTCCTTGAGAAAGCAGTGATTTTTCTCAGACTCAGGAAGTCCAAGCCTCAGATGTACACCAGAAGATTTGATGGAGGATCTTCTGGAAGGTTCTTTCTCATGCAGTGCAAACATTTACTTTAATTCAAGTATCATAGTCCTGAATTGCATAATAATATAAAATGTTCCTAGTCATATAGCAATTATCATCTGAAATTCAAGGTTGTGTTGATTTTATCTCATTTAGACCAGGGAACTTGGAAGATGTGAGGGAGAAGCAGAAGTTTCCAAGTTCCTGAACACCGTACCAGCTATGTGCTCAGTGTGCAGATGGGCTGGCTTTCAATCATCATGATGTGAGCTTGATTCCTGGGATTTACATTCTGGAAGGGAAGAGCCAACTCCGAGGACCCCAACGAGTGTGCTGTGGTAAGCATGCCTCCTTCTCCTTGCCCACAAACTAAATAAATGAAATGAAAAGAAAGAAATCAGAGCTAAGGTCGATGGTCAGTTTAAACAGTTAGAGACGTATCTGGAGAGATGGCTACATGGTTGGAGCATCTGCTGCTCTTGCAGAGGACCCAGGTTCAGTTCCCAGCACCCACACGGCAGTCCCAAACCACCTGGAGCACCAGTTCCAAGGGATCCAAAAGCTGCTTCTGAGGTCCACAGGCACCAAACATGCATGTAGTAAGAATACATATATGCGTGGAAATTTTCCTAAATAAAATTCTATATAATCCTTAGGACAAGTTAAACTTTTATAAATTTAATAGTTATAATAATGTAAGAATAATAGCAGTAACAGTACAAGCAGAGTTTTAAATAAGATTTACTGAATTATTTACTGAATTACCCTTGAGTTATTATTTTCATTGTATAGTATATGGGCTTAATGACAAAATCCCAGTCTCAGTCAGCAGATTTCAGAAACAAAATCTACGAGAGAGAGAGAGACAGAGAGAGACAGAGGGAGAGAGAGAGAGAGAGAGAGAGAGAGAGAGAGAGAGAGAGAGAGAGAGAAGAAGAAGGAGGAGGAGGAGGAGGAGGAGGAGGAGGAGGAGGAGGAGGAGGAGGAGAAGGAGGAACCTTCAATCCTACACAGCACATTGTGAAATGTAAATTGTACATTTTCACCACAACAGGACAGTGACTCTGTTGTCCATGGTCCTTTGTAAACTGCAACTGCAAACCCTCATTCAGGAAAATGAGATTGATCTCATGAAAACACAACTTCAGTAGATGAGGCCTTGGAACCACTGGAAAACCTTATTTTTCTGGAGGTGACCACCAGAGAAGCCTCCTTCATCCAGAAGACAGAATAAGAAGGTGGCAATGCCATCCTGTCATCTCAAGGGCCACCAGGCCAGGAGAGACGTAGACAACGTTTCTGCAGCCGTCCTGCCGTCTCCCGGTGTGGCACCACACTTTCGTCAGTCAGACACGCAGATCAAGCACATGAGGTCCAAAGGTCTTTAAACTGGGCATGATGTAAAGAAATGTATGCAGTAACCTCTAGACTAACCACAGGGAGCCATCTGGAGGTGAATCCCTCAGCAAGCCATGGAAAGGAATCCTCAGCATCACCCCCTCCCAGGTGAGCCTATCAGCTCACACCAGCCTAGCAGAGCATGGCCTTGGATGTCAGGGGACAGGACATTAACAGCCCACCCTCAGCAGCATCATTTAAGTCTCATTTCTCAATCAGACAAGTTAAGGGCGACTGCCCTGTGGGTGTCGGAAGATCGCCTGTTGTATTGTGAACCCAGATCGCCTTTTGCACAATGAAAACACCGACTGATTTAGAGACACCTGGCATTCTGTATATAAGGAAATAAGTCACAGGGAAAGTGACATGGGCTTGGGAAATTGTCACACATGACGAGTATAAAATAGAAAAGGCTTAGTGCACAGACGAGGAAAACAATACCCAAGAAGGGAGAAACGACCAGGAGAAACCTGAGGCTCCCTGTGAGAGCCAGCTGTAGGAATGTCCCCTAAAGATGATCGAGTTAGCTTGCCTTACACTGCAGAGTTCATAAAGCCATGACTGCAGACACTGTGTCATCCTGGAGTTGCTGCAATCAGGGAGAGCCCTGAAGTACCTGACATCACCAAACGGGCCTCTAACAAGTGACAGATGCTCAGGACAGTGGCCCGAAGTTGTGATCTGGTTGGAAGTAGGGAGTGGAATGGGAGGAGTAAAGCCTTGGCAGATGTCACTACAGGATAGAGTGCTTATGCCCCGGGCGGTGCACTGCTCCAGGGAGAAGCAGGTAGGATGAACAGATCTGTTTCCTCCTCACCATGGAGTTGGCCCACCCATCTCCTGGTGTTGAAAGGATGGATAAAAAACATGGTTATGACAGGACTTAACAGTACCTGTCCACTCTTATGTTCACCAAACAGCATCCCACTCACCTTGACCTTGCTGTCATCACTCTGGTCCCCTCTGCGAGTTCATGTAAAATGGACAGAGGGCTGGAAGGGGAACTGGCACATCTACCAGGGATTGGGATGAGGTGGAACTGAGCAGTGTGCTCTGCTCATTGCACAATTCTTTCTGGAAAACTAGGAAGGCTCTAGAGAGATGGCTGGTGTGTCAGGGAAGGAAGGCCATCACAAAGCAGATGTCAGTGCTGTGTGCAGAGAGGCCATGAGATACAGGTGCTGCAGGAATGCCATGAGGAATGCCAGGAGAATATCTGGGCTAGGAAGTGATGGCTGCTTCTGAAAAGTATCTTGGGAATTAATCCCTGTCACCTTTTTAACTGAAACAAGTGTGGGTGCTTCTCTGCGTTCAGACTTGTAGCTAGGATGCTGACCAACACTTTTACTACACCCCAAAACAGCAGGACAGGAAAGTGCTCTTTTGAAATACAGAAGCAGGAAGCTTCAGAGAAGCCTCATCTCTGACCCCGCTGTAATCCCGGGACACCCACAGCCTGCAGCAGACTCTGCTTGTCTTCAGCTCAGGAGGAAACATGACCAAGACTTCTCTCTCCTGCACAGCTGTCTCTCCCTTCTCCTCTTAGTCTCTGTGTGTTAGCAGTAAGAAAGACAATTGCTCGTGTCTGTTCTGATGGGTTTATGAAAAGATCCAGACTGAGAAAATCGAACACTAAGCACAGAGCTGGACAGGGTGAGGCCTGACTAACATCCTGCATTCTCTTCTGAACAAAAGAGACCGCAGCAGCTCCACTGTCAGGGTGTTGGGAAGGGGTACTTTCTCAGTGACTGGAACACAGGACAGATTGATGGGCACAAATGTTCCTCTCAGGCTGTTGGAATTTGGATCTTGGCTCTTTAGACACCAAGAGGGAAAATGATCACTGTGTTCACTGTGTAGTTAATATTGAGTGTTCCAGCCACTGAGATCCCCTCTGAGGATATGTCTTACTGTGTAGTGCACAGACAACAAGCCAAGAGCATTGGTGAAAGATTTCTGAAACTGAACCGGGATCAAATGACTTCAGGAGAAAACACCGGTGGAGACCACTAAGTAATATGATGCCCTCTACTAGATGATGCTGACAAAAGGAAGGACATTTCCTTCCAAACACCCTGTAATGGTTCTTAATTACATAAAGTATAGGTGACTTATATAATGAGTAGTTTTGTTTTAGTTAAGAATGTAGCAAAAGTATGGATTTTAATGAATATATGAAATAAAAAAACCTCATTTGTTTAAATACATACAAATAATTTTAAATTATTAAAACATACTACATAAAAGGAAGCATTGATGTAGTTCTTCATTGTGAGTCATTTAATTCAGACAAAACATAAATATAAAACACTGATGTCTACTGTGAAAAAATTAACTAAATTTTAGGAGTTTCAGGAAATATCCTAAGAAGAAAACACACTTGCTGCACACAGTCCCTGTGACGAGGGGCTGCCAGTGTCTCCTCTGAAGATGCTGAAAACCTCCTTGAGCCCCACTCCTCTTCCTCCCACAGCCTGCCTGGGACCCGACCACCTTCTGAGTCTGCACTGTGTGCAGAGCACTTACCCAGATGGACGTGGCAGGGGAGGACTCTGCCTGAGGAGATCTCTACAGGTTTAGGTAGTAGGGGTTTTAATGCATCTCTGCAGTTTGTAATTTTAGTGTGTGTCGAAGGTGACACGTTCCCGCTGGGGATCACGGAAATGTGGCATCCCAGTGGAGATTTTACCTGTTGAGCTGCTCTGCTCTGTTTTGGATATCAACCATCTAGGGAGAGCTAAGCACAAACTTTATCTGAGCTCCCTTGCTGCGGGAGAGATCAGAAAGTTTATATCATATAGACAACCCTAACTTTTCTCATTTTATTCCTTAGGCTTAATTCAAACCAGTTTTATTCACTGGGATGCCTCTCCTGGGCCTCCCATTATTCCCTGTGTTTCCAAGGATGCTTTCCCTACACTGTGTGACAGGCAACCCTCTTCCTGGGTTGCCTATAATTCTCCCCCATGGAGCATATATTAACATCAGGGAGCTAGTTGGGAGATGGCTCACTGAATAAAATGATTATTATACAAGCATGAAGTTCAGAAGTCAGATCCACAACACACAAGTAAAGGTCGGGCATGTAAGCACATGCTTGTAATCCAAGTTCCAAGAAGGAACCTCACTGCCCCACGAGTCTAGCTGAAACAATGACTCTCGGGTTCAGTGAGAGACCTGGTCTCAACAAGCGAGGTGGAGAGAAATAGATGAGACCTGAAGATGACCTCTGGCTGCCACATGCACACAAGAGGGAGTCCCCAGGCCCACAAACACACACATGCTTACATCTCTCCCTTAAACACACACACAAAATGAAGACCTGGAGAGGTGGACTCTCCTGCCTGTTACCACACAACAAGCATTAGGAGCCTGGCATGTGTGTTCAGACCTCTCCAGCTTCTCCAAAGAGTGATTCTCGGCTCCTCCAAACAGTAGTCTCACCTGCAGATCCTCATCTCAGAACTTCCCTGGGACTGTGTAGGGACAGAGTACCACATGTAAATGGTGACCAATGTGACACACCATGCCACAGTGTAAGGCAGAAGTCTGGTCTGCTACAGGCAGAGAAGTTCCGGGTTCAGGATGAGGCTGGACCATGGTGGCCCTGTTTTCCCAGTAGTAACAGGCTGTGGGCTTCCTACTTCCTGGATGAACCCTACTTGGTTAATGTGTTTGAAGCTTCTTCAACAACTTACACTCACCTCATATTCAAAATCGTCCATTTAATCCTCCCTTCCTGACAATGGGCACTTGCCACCTTGTTTCCAAGTTCTCTGTAGCTTTCATCTAGGGTTTCCACCTTCCCAGGCCCATCCAGGCGTGGGTTTTGAGCTTGCCTGGTCAGGGTCCTTTTTTCTTTCATTGCAGCTGTGATTTTTGGGGTTTTGATTATTTTCTGGTTTTGCCATTGCTGTTTACATCATGAGAAGTTACTTTTGCTTTCCTGACATTGGGTCTAGTTGTCTGCCTCCCCTCACCTCCGGTGCTGGACAGCGCCCCCAAGACTGTGCGCTTCTGTGAGAAGGCCCCTTAATGCATGTTGTTGGTCCCTTCAGCAGGTAAGCATTAGGACCCCCTTTCTTTCCTTCTTTTGTGTTTTCTGCCGTGTTTGTCTTCCCATCCAGTTAGGAAGGCACTATTTTTTTCTGTTTCAGTTTGTCCAGCACCCCCACATAAGGGCTGACCCCCCCCAGGAGATGGGACCAAGGCTCAGCTCCTGAATGCTGAAAAAAATGGGTAACCTCTCCATGACCTCCACCCCTTCCATGTCTGATCTCTCTACAGCATTCAATATTGAGGAGACAGACAGTCCAGTGAAAACCTGCTGAGGAGAGTATGACCACAGTTAAGACCACGCGTGCCACTTCCCCATCAGTTCCACTCCCGCCGTGGGAGGCTACACCTCCACTGTGGTACCCTTGGAATGAAGTGCCTCCGTGTCCACCTTCCCCTGAAGGCAAAAAATCCTTCACAGTGTGGTATGATCCCCAGTTGCTGCAGACTTCCCGATCTCAGACCTCAAAATCCAGCAGAAGCCTTTCTGCCCAACCTGGGACAAAGTGCCACTAATGGACCTCTTAACTGATGTTCCAGTGACCCTTGGTATGCTCATTGGATGAGGTAACTTTGTACATCCCATCCATCAGGCACAGATGGGCCATCAAGCCTACTAGCAACAGGTCTCTGACCTGGCTTTCAAAGCTCTTAAGACATGCACCCCGCAGGACCCTTCAGCTTACTTCCATAATCTTACTCAACAGCCAGGGGAACTTTTTACTGATTTTCTCATGCATGTCAACGAGGCAGTGGAGCAGAGAGTAGACCTGGGCCCCACTGGGGTAATGTTAATCAAACAATTGGCTTGAGAAGGGATTAATGCCCCAAACACAATGTGATTGCAGACGAGGGCATTCACAAGTGGTTACTGGCCACAAGAGACCTTGACCCCAGTAATGGTTCCATCGTTGCCCTCACCGCTTCTCTGGATGCCCTCCTTGCAGACAGGCAGTGCACCAAGGACACCCCTGAGGGCCCCCAAGTAGATAGATCTTGTTGAGGTGCAGCAAACCAGGCCATCTGCAATGTGACTGCACCCAGGCACAACCCAGGACCCCGTTCCCCAGATGCAATAAGGGATTTCATTGGCAAAGGATTGAGGTCACAGCCTGCCAAAACACCAGTCCCTTTAAACTCCAGGTGGGGTGCTCCTTAGCCCCACCAGTAAGAGAAGAATCTGGTAATCCAAACAATGGCCCTGCCTCTGCCTCTCAACAATTCAATGACTTTCTGGGGTCCTAGAAGATTTCCCATACCACTGGCATCCCCTGCAATCCTTGGGGACAAGACATTGTGGAAAGGACCAACAGAGCTCTTATGGAGCTGCTGGACAGGACAACCTCACCACAGGCTACGAGGGATCCTCATCTGGCCTTAACAGAGGTCCTTTTTCATATGAACTTTTTTAGTTTTGATGACAAGGGTCTCAGGCCCTATGCATCTCTGCCAAGGAACACACCCTACCCCTAATGAGATGAAGAGATCCCATCAACCTCCAATGGCAGACACCAGCCCCCCTGCTAACTCATGGGTGAGGGTATGCTTGTGTTTTTCCTCAGACTGCCACAACGCCAATATGGGGCCCAGTAAGAGATGTGCCCTTGTCCATGCATCAGCCTGTTCCATCAAGGAGAGACTAATCCAGGATAGGTAATGTGTATAATCCCCTTCATTGCCCACCCAAACAAACTGATTTAGAGGAAGAAATTGGCACTTTAAACACCTTGTTGAGTCTCAGTTGTGACCCTCACTTTTCCACATTTTGCAAGATGCCTTTTGAGACACATAGGAAAATGCTCAACATCCTTAGTCATCAGAGAAATGAAAATCAAAACAATTATGAGATACCATCTAACACCTGCCAGAATGGACAAGATCAAAACTCTGATAACAGCTTATGCTGGAGAGGATGGAAGGGAAACACTCCTCCATGGCTGGTGGGAGCGCAAAAATATACAGCCGCTTTGGAAATCAGTATGGTGGTTTCTCAGAAAATTGGGAATCAATCTACCCCAAGACCCAGCAATACCACTTTTGGGAATATATCCAAAGGTTACATACTCATACCACAAGGACATTTGCTTAACTATGTTCGTAACAGCATTATTTGTAATAGCCAGAACCTGGAAACAACCTAGATGCCCCTCCACCAAAGAGTGGATGAGGAAAATGTGGCACATTTATACAATGGAGTATTATTCAGCTATAAAAAAAAACCAATATCTTAAATTTGCAGGCAAATGGACAGAACTAGAAAAAGCCATCCTGAGTGAAAGAATCCAAACCCAGAAAAACAAATATAACATGTACTTACTCATAAATAGATATTAGACATAAAGCAAAGGACAGCCAGCCTACAGGCCACAAGCCCAGAGAACCTAGGGAACGAAAAAGAACCTGAGAGAGACATGCATGAATCTGCCTAGAAAGGAGGAAAAAAGACAAGATCTCCTAAACAAATTGGGAAAATGGGGGTCAACATGGAGGGAGGAAGGGGAGGAGAGATGAGGGAAGAGGAGTGGATAAAAATGTACAACACAAAACAAAATAAAAACAAATAAATAAAAAGTAAAAATATCTGTTTTGCCTTGAAAACTTACCTAATATACAATTTGATTATTATATATGACTGCTAACCTGCATCTCATAATTATACATTTTTAAATAAACTGTATAAACACAACACCCTATATAAGAGTATAAACATATATATAGTATAGCAAATAATAACCCTAAATTTGTGTCATTATATCAAAATCCATACCCATGTAAAATATTTAAGGTTAATATTTGTCTTTTATCCTATATTCTTATATTCCCATTACATAATGGTAAACATCCATAACCCATCTAATAATCAAAGATCACCTACCCCACCTCTTGGGAATGTGGGCATTTCATTCTCTAGACTGCTCTTTGTTGTCTGAGGACAATGACATCTTTAGGGAACCTGAGAAAATTGAAATAATGACCAAGTCCTTGGAAAACTAGCCTTAACATTTGTGGTCCAGTCTCTGTGCAATGGGGAAGCGTAAGGCTTATCTGTGATTCTAGCTAGAATATTCTGTGAGGCTGGACCATCTCATCCAGCAGCCTTTAAGCTGTTCTGGATTCAGAATGCTGAGGAAACTACAACAGAGGCATTCTGGAAGGCTGAATTACCTGGGTAACCTATTTTCATTGGTGTCTAATCCCCTTGCTCTGAAAACACACAGACTTTCAAAGGTAACACACTTTATATACACATAAGTATAGACTATACATTGTACATAAGCCAGCCAAAATGATTTGCTTTATGTTTGAGCAGGCAAAATATACATCACCTGTCTTCCCTGATCAAACCTGATATCTATTAACCTTGAGCAAATTCACAGCCTTTCATTTCCTGTGGAAACAAAAGCATAACCTCTTCCCCCAAACAATACATTGTTTGACTTCCATTTTAAAGTGAAGGCATCCTTAAAGAATCTAGACTGGTTTAATTTAGCAGTCATTTTCACAATCTCGTGTCTCCCAGCAGCTGTTCTTCACTCATCAGCATTCAGAAAATTTAAAGTCAACACAACATCATACAGGATTGACTCCCTGTGTTTTTCCCATCCCTATGTGGCTTATTCTTTTTTATTATTTAGAAACTAATTTTTCTATGACTGTCTATACCCATTTTCTTTACTTTCTTAAACCTACGCACATTTTAAAGCACACCGTAACCTGTTTCGAGTTTTATCTCTCTTTATTGCATATCTCTAGCCTTTTCTGTCTGCAGAATCAAAAAAACTGCGAAGTTACCACTGGGTCCTCTGCTGCAGCTTTGGTGGCTGGCTCTGCCCCTGTAAGCTCACTGGCCAGGTCCGAGGTGTGTAACCAGAAATCGCATTTAATCCCCCAGCTCTAGGAAATTGGTACGCTGCACTGTGGCAGGCATTTTTACTTAGCTTTTGGTTTCTTCTGAGAGTACTGGTATGGCAGAGTCTCTTAAAGGAGCCATATTCATTTTTTCCCAGCTATCTCGGGCCCTATGTGGAAATATGGACCCTAACATTGGAATACCAAATGTGCCAAGCTTTTTCATTGGGGCCACCAACCAGCTCCCAAATCATGACAAAGAGACTTTTCATTAGTTTTGAACACTTGGCCTTAACTCTTTTCTGGCTAGCTCTTTTAACTTAAATTAACCTGTTTCTCTTTATCTACTTTTTGCCTCAGGGATTATGTTTCTGACTTCTGTATGACTTACTTTTTACTGTTTCTTTGTCTGGCTGACTGGCAGTGTAAACAAATGTAACATGTCTTCTCCTAGTTAAAATAATATTTTACAACAGCGTGGTTCCTTGTACATAGTTCTGTTTTGAAAGCTATGTAATTCCTTTTCTTTTGAATCATATGACTAGTCATGACAAGAAATGTTTTCTTCTTTAAGTTGTAAAAATAGATATAAGAGAGAAAGATGAAATATTGAAAGGTGTTAAAAGTAGTCACATACTTAAAAGTTATGGGGGCTATCCCAGGCCATAATGTGTAAGAGTCACCTCACAGGACTCCCTTAAAGACTCATTGGTGTGTGAGTGTGTGTGTGTGTGTGTGTGTGTGTGTGTGTGTGTGTACTCCTTATCATATCTCAAAGGGAATGTGGTTTAGTTTTCTGTTACATGTTTGCCACCACATGTGTTAAAGTAAATAATTTTAAGAGAAAAAAACACAACTTCATACTTTCATGTACATCAAAGCACATAGACACTACGCCATGATTGACAGCTCTAATGCTAGCACATTGGCTCTTCTTAAAGGAACGTACCCATCAACGAATATTCAAACATTTATCACCGTCTCACACATAGACCTCAACAAGTTACCTTTATATATTTTAGTACTCATAAACACCAAAGGACTGACAGTGGCATAGAGAGAGCCCACTAGGAGCTGAATGCAGTAAAATGTCGAATCATCCAGGAACATGGTTCTTGAGCAGGAGACGATGCTGTCCAGAATGGACATCAACACAAAGAAGCTCAGGAGCAGCAGGATGGACCAGGTGGCCCTTAGCTCTGGAGATGCTGTTGGAGAGAGGCTGGTGCTGTGAAGACGCCCGGACAGCTTCTTGTGCCTGCACAGGAGAGTCAGCATGTACCCGCTGGAGAAGGCCATGAGACTAATAAGAAAGGCTTCCCTGAGGGCCAGCAGTGTGGAAAATGTACTTTGCATGAGATAACTCATGGGTAGAATAGAGCAGGACCGAGTAACAAACATAAAGTTATTCAAGGTCAAGTTGGGTGTGGCGATAATGGACACTAAGAGGTGACTACTAATGAACATATAAAAAATACTCAGGAGAAGAAGGGCACGTGAGATGTGATAGGGAGATTTCTGCTTGAACTTTGCCAAACAGGAGCTTCTGGGACTGAGGATGATAGCCTGGAGCACACTCAACAGGCTGGTGGTACACAGAGAGAGACCCCTAACAACTCTGTACAAGTAGACGAGGAATTTACATGTGATGTCATCCCATCCCTGCCAAGAAATAAAAATGTCTGTAGCTGAGACCGCCATGACCAGTAGCATCAGTAGGTGGATTAGGGCCAAGAGACCAATGGGCAGGTCAGTGGGTTTGGGTCTGTGCCCACCAAAGAACTTGAGGATGTGGAAGAGAAGAAGGATGCTGTTGGCTGAGATCCCAATGCCAATTTCAGAGAGAAGGGTGTTCCTTAAGTTGGAACTAGTGTGGAGTCGGCTGTTCTCATTCATCTTATGTGGGCACAAACAGTGGCTGAGGAGAAGAGGTCAACAATGGCTTATCATGAGCACAACCACATGAACCCCTCCTGACACCTGTTCCACTGAAGATCTCAGTTCCACCTCACACTCCACAGACCGCCCTCAGCTATCACTTGTCCTAGACTTCAGAGCCATGGCTGGATGCTGTGTCCATGGTGGCCGCATCAGTGTGTGAGCGCCTTCCGCATTAAAAACAGCATCCATCAGAAATGATGTCTTTTCGCATTTCCCATGTTTGGGTTTTAATGGAGCAGGAACAGGATCTTGGTTTTCATCCACAGCGTCTTGATTGCCAGGTCCATTATAGACAGAGCTTTACTATTTAGGGCGAGTTTGAATGCGGATGATTGTGTAAAAGAGGAAGTCAGCCATTTGCAATGACAGAGGGTCCAGGGATCGGCATGCTCGTATTCTATTCAAGGTTGTCTTTACTTGGTTTATTTATCGTAAACTCAAATTTCTTAATATATTTTAGTAGCAAATATTGGGAATTGTGAACTATGAATCCAGACATTTCACACCCCACACACAATCAGCAGTTTCCTGAATGTGACCTTTAGCCAGCCAAGGCTGGGTTCCAATCACCTCCTCTGGAACATATGGACAGTTGTGTTCCTGTGCTGTAGGACAGTGGTCTTTTGTCCTATCACTTGTATTATTTTTAATAAAATGCTGATTGGCCAGTAGCCAGGCAGGAAGTATAGGTGAGGCAATGGCAACCATGCAGGAAGTAGAGGCATGGCAATGAGAATTCTGGGAAGAGGAAAAGTCAGTCTGCAGTTGTCATCCAGACACAGAGGAAACAAGATGTGACTGCCTCACTGAAAAAGGTACCAAGCCACGTGATTAACACAGACAAGAATTATGGGCTAATATAAGTTATAAGAGTTAATAAGGAGCCTGAGCTAATAGGCCAACCAGTTTATAATTAATGTATACCTCTGTGAGATTTCTTCGGGACTGAAAAACTGCTGGGTAGGACAGAAAGCTCTGTCAACATTCCTGTGTCAGGGAGACACTAGGTGTGTAAGAACATGCTTTATACACACAAAACATGGCAGTGTTCCAGCACATGATCGTCTCTGTCAGTGTTTCAGATTTTCTAATGCAGCGCCTTATGTTTGTGCTCTGGGAGAGCTAAGGCTGCTTGTAGTGACTGGTCAGCTCTATCCATGCCTGAAACAGAAGATAAATGAGAAATGAGAAAATAACTGAACACTGGAGCAGAGTCCTCTCCAGAGAACGCTGACGGACAGTTCAGTGTGTGAGCGCTGCTCTGTGACCGGGATCCCGTGTTTCTAACCCCACCCCAGAGCTGCCTCCATGAGAAAAGCACAGTGTAACATCAGCCGAGCACATTCCACCTCCTTCTCCTTCAGCCTGGGAAGTCAGGGGAAAGACTACAGCTCTCAGACTCAGGGCTCCCCATCCCACTTTACAGAACTAATTAAAGGAAAATGGTGCAACTCGGTCTTGAAAGGAGGGCTCCATGGGAGTCTAAGTCCCCGTTCTTCTTAACTGAGATGTGATACTTCTCCAGACTCTGATATGCCATCCCCAAATTTATTTTAGGAAATGTGGTGCTTTGCATGAGAATGGCCCTCACAGGCTCATGTCTCCGAATGTTTCGTTTCATTTGGTGGAAATGGTGGAAGGATTAAGGGATATGACCTTGTTGGAGAAAGTATGTCACTAGGTATGGGCTTTGAGATTTCAAAAACCCACACTAGGCCCTCTCTCTCCTATCCTCTTTCCTTTCCTCTCCTCTCCTCTCTTCTTCCCCCTCTGTCTCAGGCTTGTGGATAAGATGTAAACTCTCAGTTACTGCTCCAGCACCTGCCTGCCTGCCCACCCGCCCGCCCACCTACCCACCTACCCACCTGCCCACCTCCACACCTACCCACCTCCACATTCGCTGCCATGGTGGTTATGGACTTTCTCTGAAACTGTAACCAAGCCTCGAATTTAGTGTTCTTTTATAAGTTGCCTTGGCAATGGTTTCTGTCTTTACATCAAGAGAACAATAAGTAGGACAGGAAATGCAGTGTCACATCTCCTTTAGTTAGACACCTTGTATATCGTATATGCAATATTGTAAAGAAATTCCAATTACATAGTAAAAAGTTATCACTGAAAGTCAAGGGTGTAGGGTGAAATTGTTTTGTACTTATTGAGATATGTGACATTATAATGGAAGGTATTATGGAATGACAAAAGAGATAAAATTCACAAGGACAGGGAACCATTGAAGGATTTAGACCCAGGCAAATAGATGGTGAAAACATTTAACAAAGCAGATTTTCTGAAGTAAAAATTCTATAGCATTGTTAGAAGAAAGTTTTAATCATTTATAGGATTATAGACCATGTATTCTAGATAGCAGCAGGTGTTGATTAAATGAATAGTGTTTGATTATTCCCATTGAATTGTGACATTCTTTATAAACTCTATGGGTTTGTTGTCCAAGTCCGGGTCACAAGAATCAGAACAGAGTAAGGGCTTAGGGACGGAGGAGGAGTTAGTGATGCTTTCCAGAGATCAGGTAAAATGGCAGTTTTCTCTACTTTGAACAGGTCTAACATATGTGTTGTGCCGTGATATAGTGGGGAAACAAAGGAGAGAGCAATAGGGCTCCACTGTCTCCCAGCTGTATGGGACAGACGACACCAGGAGCATACACTCTGAATGTTGCTTTGTGATCTGTGTGCACTGAGTAGCAGTGTGTGTTTTATACACTAATTCTATGGAAGAAGGCAGAAACCTGTAGAGTTAAAATAGCAGTTCGCATTGCGTGCATGTCATCACTGCTAACTAAGAAGTAAGGGAGTCCTAAAATCTTTTCTCTTGTGCTGTTTCTGGAACTGTTGTAGTGGAAAGCACGGGCCCTTTGTTCCTGCTGCCCCGCTAGCCTACACTTGAAATAATCACACAGAAACTGTATTTATTCAAACACTGCCTGGCCCATTAGCTCTAACTTCTTATTGACTGACTCTTACATATTAGTTTAACCCATCTCCCTGTGACTGTGGCTTACCTGCAAGATTCTAACCAGTGTCTGTCTCAGGCAGGAGAACCACAGCGTCTGCCACTCTGTCCTGCTTCCCAGCATTCAGTTCTGTCTACTCCGCCTACTTAAGTGCCTCCCTATCAAAAGGCCAAGGCAGTTTCTTTATTCACCAGTGAAAGCAACACAAATACAGAAGAACCTCCTACACCACTGGAAATGTGCATTCTTCCTTAATTCCACTGAACTAACCAGAAAAGAAAAGAAAGTTGATCATCATGAACACATCACATGTGCATGGCTGTGCTCTTTGCAGCATCACTTCAGAAACCCAGCCCTGTGATCCTAAAGCACTTAGGAAAGCCGGGAAGGAGAGACTGAGCTGTGAGGGCCTGGGATAGCTTGGGATTTTTATCATCCACTGTGATTGATTTTACATAATGTAACAAAACAGGCTGCTTTCTAGAGATATGGTATTCTGTATGGTGTCAGGAAAGGTCCCAAATTCATGAAGTGGGTCCCATTAGAAAAGGTTATATTGGAGAAGAGGAAGACTTTTTGGAAGATTAGAGAAAAATGCATGGAGCAAGAAATAACAGAGAATCTAAACATTCCTCAGTTAAGGCCAACTGTGAAGGCTGCAGCTTCTCAGGACAGAGGACTTAAAATTTCCTGTGCTGTCTGAATCAAGGAAGCCATGACCTTAGCCTTTGTGCCATCCCACAGTTACCCAAACCATGGACAACCCACAATCCATAGCATCACCAGAGAGATGTGATAGGTCACTTCATGCACGTGACTTGAGGATGATACTCAGTCAGCATGTTTACTTTTGGCAAAATGCTAACTTTAAACTAGGAAGGCACTGGGGATAGATTGCTGGTGCACCAGGAAGGGAAAACCATCACCAAGCATATGCCAGCACTGTTTCCAGAGACCAAAATAAGTGAACTGGAATGTGATGTGCAAATCATGAAGAGCCTTTGGGATACGGAATGACAGCTGTTTCTGAAAGGCTGTGAGAATTGTATTTTTAAATTTTGAAACCTTGGAAGCCGCATCTCTGGGCTCAGACTGGCAGCAAGAATGTCACCTGATGTTTCTAAATCACCCTCCAGAATGAGCAGGAGCAGAAGAGCAGCCCCAGAAGAACAGCATGGCACAGACTCCAGCCACCAACACGGGACCTTACACAGCGCTGCAGCACAACCTGCTTCCCTCATCACCCAGTGGCGCCTGCTGAGAGGCTTGGCTTTGCTGCTGAGGGACTCTGACCTCCCTGTCAGAGCATTCATCACCTCAGTGACAAGAGAAGTTAGTTCCTGTCCATCTCTTCACATAAGTTCATGAAAAGATGAGATTTGGGAAAAAATCTGAAAACCAAGTAGAGACAGCAGGACAGAGTGGTCCTGAAACAAAATGAGTTTCAGGTTTTTCCATTATAAAAATGATATACAGCGCATGGGAAGAACATAGAAAAAAGATAAAGCATTCAACCACTCTTCCCAGGACATCCTATTCCTGCTCTCAATGAGTCAGGGAAGGAACCTGCCACAGTGTTCAGTGCAATTTAACAATTATTGTCCTGGCAACCTCATCATCATGGCTACTCCGTGACAGTTCTGACCAGGCTGGTAGAGGCTAAGGACCAAGACCTCTGATTTTTGGTAAATCAGTAAAATGCTTTGAAACTGACAACTTTTTCAGATATTCATTGTGAGTTACTTATTTCTTAGGAATAAATGTGGATCCAAAATTAATTTTGAGTGTCTGTAAACTGGGGAAAAGAATATCCTAAGACGAAAACACCCTTGTTGCCCTGCAGCACACCGTCCCTGTGCCGAGGGGCTGACAGAGCTCAGCATCCCCTCTGCAGACACTGAAAACCTCCTTGAGCCCCACTCCTCTTCCTCCCACAGCCTGCCTGGGACCCGACCACCTTCTGAGTCTGCACTTGGGTGCAGCGCACTTACCCAGATGGACGTGGCAGGGGAGAATTCTGTCTGAGGAGATCTGCCCAGACTCAGGTAGAAGGGGTTTTAATATATCTCTGCCGTTTGTAATTTTACTGTGTGTCGAAGGTGTTCCCACTGGGGAGCACGGAAATGTGGCATCCCAGTGGAGCCCCATGCCTGCCTGTCACAGTACTTACTCTGTGCTGGATAACAGGCATCTAGGGAGGGCTGGGCATAAATGATCTGAGCTCCCTTGCTGTATCTGTGAGAGGGATCAGTTGGCCCCATGATGTAAACAACCTGACTTTGCTCATTTTGAACTCGAATGTAATCAGTCCCGACCCATTTCATATTTTCTAATGAATCTCACATGGAGCACCTGCTTCCCAGGTAGTGTTGTTCTTGTGCCTCAGTTTCCATACTTCCAGCTTCAGTACTCGAGCTGCAAGTGGCTTTTACAAGTACGTTTAAAAGGAAGTAACATGATAAAGTAGAAGAAACAGCAGAGCTGGAGCCTGGAGGTGGTGCAGCCACAGGCAGATGAAGGCTGCTGATGCCAAAGCCAAGCCCAGGCTAGACGTCAGGCCCCAGAAGCCTAAGTGACCAGCCTAATCTTCACTTATGCGGCAGGAAGACTCACTCCTGAGCTGACAGAAACTCCCAGCAAGGTCTCTCATGCCATTTACACAGAGTTATACAGAACATTAGAAACCTGGGGACAAAATAGAGCCCACTGGATTCTACTTACAGCCAAGGCGGCAAACACCCACATTCCAAGCATTTAGGAGGCGAAGACAGGATTTGTGTTCAAAGCTGCATAGAAATATCCTGTCAATAGAAACAGTTATTTTATTGGACTCAGGAATAGTTCAAGTATTAGAATTGGAAAACATACTTTAGAACAACAGTTGCAGTGTTAGAGGTTAATACAGATAGAAGGACAGAAAGATTAGTAACTTCCACAGAGAACTAGAAACCTAGAAGGACCTCAGTAGAAACAGAAGAACTGAAGGCTATAGATTTCCAACCTCTAATTCCATGTGGATGGGCCAGTGGGGATTGGAGACTGACAGAGCACAGTGGCCTTTAAAGCTAGTTGACAGATGTTGATCATCGTGTACAGTTCACTTCAAGCCAAACCCAAAACTCCTCTACCTCCAGCCCATGGCTGGCATGGCATGGCCATTGAACACCCGCTGCTAGCCAGTTACATGGTTCTGTCCCTGACAGCCCCTGAGAGGGACTGGGGATGCTGTAGCAGAGGTGGGGCTGCTCTTTCAGGAAACCAAGGATCATACTTTGGAGAAGCCAGTGAGATCTGAATACACTTTCCTGGTGCCAGTGTAGATGCATGTGGCTTTAGGAAAATGACTCACCTCTCTGGGTCTTGGTTTCATGATTTTAAAGAAAAAGGAGTGGAAATTGCACTTTGGTTGTGATGATTAAATAAATAAGATAATACAAACATATTGATGTCTGGGTCCTCCCCCACCCCAGTGAAATCAGATGCCTGGAGCAGGTCTTAGAAGAACAGTAACAACACCCTCCCAAAGCCTCCAAAAAGAAACAACAAAAAAAAAAAAAACAAAGGTGCAAAACAGTGGTTTTTTAAGACAGAGTTTCCTTGTAGCTTTGGAACCTGTCCTGGAACTTGTTCTATAGACCAGGCTGGCCTCAAACTCACAGCAATAAACCTGTCTCTGCCTCCCGAGTGCTGGGATTAAAGGTTTGCACCACCACTGCTCGGAGAGGACTTGAGTTCTATCCCCAGAACCCATGTAAAGGTGGAAGGAGAGAACTGAACCCACACTGTTGTTCTCTGACCTCTGTTGTAGAATATTATTTTAAGGTGCGTTACTTTTGTTTATGCTCTGGAACATTTGGTTAGTGATACAAAGATGTGTTTGATTAAATAAAATTCACCTGTGATCTGAAGGCTGCATCAGCACTAGCTGACAGGAAGTTGTAGGGAGGAGTCAGGTGGAGAAGGGTTTACGAGGAAGGGAGAAAAAGCACAAGGACTTCTTGGGTGCTGCAAGGAGGTGAGCTAGGTGAGAGTCTGCTATTCAGACTCTCTGGAAAACAGGATTCTACCTCAGCCTTTGAATCTTGAATTCTTTAGCAGGACAGAGATTTAGATAAATTCTCTAAGTAGCTTTGAAAGAGTCAGTGCCTGAGGGAACAGAGTGTCCTCAGGCTGTGGCTCTCATGGCCTGCCTCTGGTAGCGATGGAGTTGCAGTTGCTGACTAGTGTAGATGTAGCTTAAAAGGCAGCAACCATTAAAAAAGAGGGCAATAATTGGCATTCCAACAGGTGGTAGAACCGCATGGAAGAAAGAATCATGCCAGATGGCTTGATAAGAAAATTGAAACCATATGTGGCTAACATAACAATGGATTTATGAGGATGTAATTTATTGCAGCAGTGGAAAAACACAGATTACTATTTCCCCAATCTCAGAAACTATAAAAAATAAGAAATGCTTATGAGTAAATATTAAAAGAAACTATCAAGGGCAGTCACAGACCACTCAAGAGGTACATAAGCATAGCATAAAAGCTGTTGGTATTTCAAAGGTACAACTGCCCTACCTTTAAAATGGTTGACTGACAAGCCTGGGTGGAACAATGGCCTTTGACATTAAAAAATTACAGGACTTAGAACAGCTAGTAAAGGAGCAGCTAAATGCTCAACATATTGAAGAATCAGAAGTACTTGGAATTTTCCTGTATTTGTTACTACAAATAAATTTGGAAAATGAAGGATTGTAACAGATGTAAGATCCATAAGTAAGGTGATTCAGCCAGTGGGCTCTTTACAATCTGGAACTCCCTTGCCTTCTTTATTGCCTAAGGGATTGGCTATTATAGTGATTAATTTTTTAAAAATATTTATTTATTTATTTGTTATGTATACAATAGTCTATTTATGCGTATGCCTGCAGGCCAGAAGAGGGCACCAGACCCCATTACAGATGGTTGTGAGCCACCATTTGGCCGCTGGGAATTGAACTCAGGACCCTTGGAAGAGCAGGCAATGCTCCTAACCACTGAGCCATCTCTCCAGTCCCTATAGTGATTAATTTAAAAGACTACTTTTTTACTATACAATTAAACAGCCAGATAGAGAAAAAATTGCCTTCATGGTGCCTACTTATATTAATTCTCAGCCTGTAAAGAGATATCAATAGAAAGTTCTCCCATGAGGGATGTTTAACATTTCTACCCTGTGCCAATAGTTTATATGTTAGTCATTAGAAATAATTTGTGTACATTCTCCAGTCTATAATTTACCATTATTTGGATTCTTATTAGCTGAGTTAAATGCAGATACTTTAGAAAGAGTGTTTGAAGAAATAAAGAAAATTTTGCCTTGCTGGGAATTACAAATTGCTTGTGAGAAAATACAAATAAAAGATTCTATTGATTACATAGGAAATAAAATGCTTACAAAAATTCAACCACAAAAGGTAATAATCAGGGAATATCAATTGTGAACTCTTAATGACTTTCAAAATGTTCTGGGAGACATTTCTTATCTTCAATTCACTATTGGAGTAACAACTCAAGAAATGAATAATTTGTTTCAAACCATAAAAGATGACAAGGACTTAAAAAGTCCAAGAGAATTATCAGCTAAAGCTGAGAGAGAATTGACTTTGGTGTAAAACAAATTACAGGTTGCTCGTGTGGATCATGTGGATCTGGAGCTTGATTGAATTTTGGTTATTTTACACTTTATGCATTCCCCTACAGGGATTTTAATGCAGAGGGAAGATACTATCTTAAAGTAATTTTTTTAGCCAAACAAGCAAAATAAAAACTTAAAGACCTATGTGGAAAAGGTTTCTGAATTGATTCTAAAAGGAAAATTAAGATTTCATCAATTGAAAGAAATGGACCCAGCAGAAATTGTAGTACCTCTTACTGATGCTGAAATTGCTTCATTATGGGCAGAAAATAAAAACTGCCAAAGACTAGACTAGAACAATGGAAGACTAGAACAATGTGGTAAATCAATGAGCTCTACTATAACAAGGTCCAAAAACATTGTTAAACATTTTATCTTACTCGTGGAAACATTGTTCTATAATGAGCCCTAACTTGAGTCGGAATAAGTGGAGACTACATTCACAAGAGCAGCAGCAAAAAACAGTCATATGACTAAATTCTAGATGGTGGGCTGGTAATTGACAGGAGCATCCCAGCCTTTCTTACCTGTAGCTGACCTAATGCGAAGATGGAGACTGAAGCTGCGTTTAAGGCAAAGGGACAAATGAGTCATCAGAAATTGCAAAGTGCAAAATAAAAGGATACTGGGTCTCCAATGCCTTGAAAAGCCATGGAACTCATAGTTTACTGTTGAAAGATAAATATTTATTTTGTTAAAGTCAAAAAATTAAATGAATAAAAACTGCCAAAGAGATTGTGAAGCACAATTAATAGAAGTTCAGGGTCAGAAATTGGGGTTCAACCTGACGATCCAAAAAGTAAAACAGCCAGCTCTTGTTGCGGGAGGTTCTTCCGCTCCTCCAGCCAATAGCCGCTGAGATACCAGCCCATTGGGGCGTGATCTCTCTCTTTAAAAAAGCGGCCACTTCCCTCCTCACTCTTTCTTTGCTTCCTGCTCCGTTTCTGGCGTTTAGACTCCTTCCTGATTGCGCAGAGGGCTGTTGTCTGGGACCATGATCTGTAAGTTTTTTCCCCTTTAAGTAAATACCACTCTATTAATCATAATTCCAAACTGGTGTGGGATTGTTTATGACTTACGCCTTCAAGCTCTTACCTTGACCTCAGTCTGAAAATAGCAATACTGGCTTCAGGAATCTCAGAAGGAGACTGTCTGAGATCTGCCTCCTTCCATTTTATATTCCTCTCTAGGGTTGGGATTAAAGGTGTGCACCAATGTCATTAAAGGCATGCACTGCCCAGTTCTATGGCAACTAGTGTGGCTAATTGGATTAAAGGTGTGTGTTACCATAATCTAATCTATAAGAATAACCAGTTGGACTGTTTTACTCTCAGATCTTCAAGCAGTCTTTATTTATTAAAAAAAGACTGAAATGCCACTACATTTCCCCATTTTTGTCTAAAATAAAGAAAAGGTTATAACTAATATAAGAAAACTATATACAGTAAGTACAATGACTATGTATAATATATAAGGCAATAAATATAACAACAATGTCTAGTTCATTTGCATTTGACAAATTCAGAAAAAATATTTTATACCTATCCTATCTTAGTAAGTCCAGAGTCTTTTTTTTTTTGACAGAGACAAGGGTCATCCTTGAAACAGGAATGCCCCAAGAATGCCCCCTTTATTGTGTCCAGGGGCAGCTTATACAGGGATAGCCATGCTCCAGCCAAACACCAGAAACCACTTCCTGCCATAAGGAACTCATACTCAGAGCAGCTGCAGGCACTCAGATCAGGGGAAAACAATTTGTTTACAAGAATTTCAGGGGGCTGGAGAGATGGCTCAGTGGTTAAGAGCATTGCCTGCTCTTCCAAAGGTCCTGAGTTCAATTCCCAGCAACCACATGGTGGCTCACAACCATCTGTAATGAGGTCTGGTGCCCTCTTCTGGCCTTCAGGCACAACGCAGAAAGAATATTGTATACATGATAAATAAATATTTAAAAAAAAATTCAGGATCTGGGAGTTCACTGCTCCCAACAATCGCATGATTTTTAGTTGTCTTTTCATTATTTCATTTTTAAGGCATTTTATATATTCTATACATAAAGTCTTATACATAATTTACTTTCTATCATAACTTGCTTTCTGTATATGGTAAACTATAACTATAGCTATCTAATCTTCAACTCCCTCAGAGACCCAAGAAAGAAATAATTTTAATTGGGTAAGCAGGAAGAACAGGCAAGTGACTTCTAAAAAAATGTGAGAAATGACAGAAACACCTGGCTGCATGGACAGTCACCCAAAATTCCTCTGCAACATTGGGGCATCCATCTTTGTCCTACAAGCCTAGCATATTTGACAGACTTTTCTGCAAAGCAGGATAGTTTGTGTCCTGCTCCTCTAATTAGGACAGCATACTGTCAGCAGTTGAGACATGGGTATTTTCTTGCCCAATAGAAAGTAAACTCTATGTGGAGTTTCTTCAATACCCATTATCTTCTCTGAAGTAGATTGGTGCTGCCAGGAGCAGATGTGTCTCATTGCCATATAAAAGAAGAACTTAGGTTATTAAAATATCTTAAATGCCATATTCTGTAGATCTCTAAAGTGTTTGAAGATGACCTGTCTATTTAAATCATATCTTTGCATTGAAAACATACCTAATGTGACTACAACTTTAATTATACTAAGTGATTAACTACTAACCTATATTTGTTATTATCCTAAACAGTTGATAATAATAATTTTTAAGGACTATAAATTTGCATTACATTGTTAAATGAGCTGAATAGGTACAGTACCTTGAACAAGATTAGAAACGTATGTACAATATGTTTTAACAAAATTAATCTAAAATTTGTATCAATATACAAAACTTGTATACAATATACAAAAGTAAAACCAATGTAAAACATTTAAAATTAAGAGTTGCTTTTAAAAAGTAGATTCAATAACCTAACTTTCTATCTTATCATATTTATATCCCCTTTTTACTTTTTTTAAAAAAGAAATACCTGAGATTACAAAATTTACACCCCAACCCCTAACCCTATACCAGTTATAATTAACTCCTAATTGATGTCCCTAACCCCGAGGACAAACTGTGTTGAGAAAAGGGACATCATCTTCTCTAACTCCTTCTAGCTGTCATGGAGGTGACGTTCTTTCTACTGGATCCTGTAAAACTAAAATAATGATTAAGTTTCAAGATTACTGTCTGGTATATTGCAAATAGTCTCTGAGAAGTTGATATTGTTTTTCTGAAGTTTTTATTTGAAGTTCTTATCTGAAGTTCTGGACAGAATGTTATAAGAAAGTGCACAATTTCAGCTAACCATGTTGGAACCACCTTGAGCAGCTGGCACCCATAACCAATCTTAAGGTAGCACTATCAACATCAAGATGCCATAACAGCCAGGTGGAATCATTGTGGAGCCCCATTTTCTTCCTGGAAACTTCTAAGATTACTGCAGGAAAATTTATTGTTCATTGTAAAAATACTTAAACATTATTTATATAGACATATATTCAATAAAAGGTATAAGAGAGACAAAAAAATATTTATGGGGAAAAGTAAAATCCTTCCTAAATACTTTCTTCTTTCTGCCACATACCAGATCACTCCTGATATGAGACAGAAACTCTGAATTTTTTCATTTAACAACATGCTTAGATTTAGAGATGGATAGCCATTGTCTAACTCCAAAGCCAGCTTTGATTTTTAAGTGGTTTACACTTTTATTATACTGAGAAATGTGTATATATTTATATACATGTGTATGTATATGCACATAAATATGTATGCGTGTGTGTGTGTGTGTGTGTGTGTGTGTGTGTGTGTGTGTGTGTGTGTGTTCAGGTAATGAAATTTTACCCCGTAGAGAATATGGTACAATAAGTCAGATTTCTCTTTGCTTGGTGATTCCTTATGGATAGATATATTTTCTTCTTTAGGCATCTACATATCCAAGGTCTCTTTACTTCTTGAAGATGAGTAGCTTTCTGCAAAGACAAGAACCCTGCTTCAACACCTATGAGATTTTTTTTTACCACCTCATGGATGATTGTGACCTCTGTGGATGAGCTGTCATTTCTTGTCTCAAGAGGTCTTTTTCAAACTGAATCTTTATTAATTTTTAAGGAATCCACAGCTTTTTTCTTCTCCTGTAGAGACAAGAGTGAAACCCCTTCCCCAATGTAGCACATCTCCTGGCTTTCATTCTGAGGTCAACACATCCTTGAAATACACTAGCTGATTTAATTCATAAGGTTTTTTTTCTGTTATCCAATACCGCTCTGCTGCCTTTGTTCCTTTCTCATTCATGTTAAGAAAACTCAAAGTTAATAAAGCCTTATATGATCTATTTCTGGGGGTATTTTCCATGCCTTTCTGTTTGCTTAACAGTTCGATTTCATCTTTCTATACCTGCCTAACCTATAGGAGTATCTGATATCTCTGTACTATGTTGTGTATTGTAATAACCAAAAACTGTTTCACTTTCTTAGAGACATATGCTGAACCATTATCTGTCTTTATTTGTGCAGGTATACCCATGATGGCAATAAGTTCTAATAAATGCATGATTACTGAATCAGCATTTTCTCAAAGCAGTTGCCCATTGATAACCTGAATAAGTGTCAATGGTGTGGTGATAATGTTTTAAATTTCAAAATTCTGTAAAGTAGAACACATCAATCTGCCAGATTTCATTCCGTTGGGTTACTTCCTGCAGGTAGTGGTGTTTGGTTATAAAAAGAACAAGTAGGACATCTCCTTATAGTCCCCTTAGTTTTTGCTATGTAACAGAAAACTCTGTCTTTAAACCTTTGCTATCAACATGATGTTTTTTATGAAATTCTGAGGCCTTCAGTACATTTACAATGATCAATCAATTTCAGCATTACCTTGTGCTAGAGGACCTAGAAATCCTGTATGGGATCAGACATGTTTTATGTACATGAAACAAACCCTATTCCTGATTATATCTTGAAACTGAATGAGTAATAAAGTCAATTCTGTATCACCTGGTATAATTTAGCAGTTTCAATATGTAAGACAACTCTTTCTGCATATTGTGAATCAGTAACTATATTGAGAGAGTCCTTAAAATCCCTTCGTGCCATGAGAATAGCATATAATTATGCCTGTTAGACAGAATTACAAGGGATTTGTTCTACCCTACTTAAATCTTCTGATATGTAACCTTCCTTTTCTGATGTATTTGCACCATTATAGAATGTACAGGCTCCAGTTATGGTGTGACACCTACAACGTGGGGAAGAATCCAAGTAGTTCTATTTATAAGGTTAAGTCTATCATTTTTGGGATAATTGTTATTAATCTCTCCTAAAAAATTAGCACAGCACTGTGCCAGGGTTCTTTGTCTTTCCATAATTTTTAAATTTCATCAGTAGTAAAAGGCATTATAATCTCTGCTAGATCTATTTCTGCTAGTTGACAAAGTCTCAATTTTTCTTTTATAATTAATTCAGAGACATTTTCCACATAAATTTTTAATTTTTTCCCTAGGTTTATGTGGCAAAAGATCCATTCTAAGAAAATATCTTTCCTCTCCATTAAAATTAATGTAGGAGAAATTCTGGAAGGCATTATCACTATAATGCAATTAAGATTTGGATTCACCTGATCCATATGTGCATCCTATAATTTCTCTTCAACTACAGTTAATTCTTTCTCAGCTTCAGTTGTTAATTCCCTGGGACTGTTTAAGTCTTTGTTACCATCTAAGGTTTGTGTTTAAATAAATTATTAGATCAGGTGTTATCCAAACAGTGGGTCATACACAGAAAAAGTCTACTAACAGTCTTTGAAAGTCATTAAGAGTCCACAATCAGTCTTTCCTAATTTGTGCCTTTTGTGTTCTAATTTTCTGTAAACTTATTTTATAACCTAGGTAAATGACAGAATCTCCTCTTTGTATTTTTTTCCAGGAGCAATTTGTAATCCCCATTTAGGCAAAACTTTCTTGGCTTCTTCAAACATTATTTCTGATATACTGATAAAATGTGAAAGTTATTTTTATTACACTATATAAATGTTTCTACTCTTGTCTAAAGGATTTTTGTAGATTGATACAAATTTCAAGTTGTCCCAGTCCTCGGGGCGCCAGGGCGGGCTGCACTTCCTTTGTTTCTGTGGCCTGCCTGCACCAAGGAGGGTAGGCGCTTTGTTTGCGAGCTGCCCAACCAGCACGGAGGCCTGATCTCTCGGCCCCAGGAGAACCAGCGTTGGGGTGAGTTTCTGGCCTGCGGCGCCAGCCAGGGACGGGGATCTCGGGGGTCCCTTGGCCTCCTGTCTTTCTTGGGCTCTCTGCAGGACCTCTATTCCCTGGTTACTGCCTCTTTCTTCCTGGCCCACCCAGCTTCCGTCCAGAGCCCTCCCCACTTGCCCCCCCTGCCCTCTTTTGGCGCGTGGCATTGGGAGCTGGGTCCCAGTCCTCGGGGCGCCCGGGCGGGCTGCACTTCCTTTGTTTCTGTGGCCTGCCTGCACCAAGGAGGGTAGGCGCTTTGTTTGCGAGCTGCCCAACCAGCATGGAGGCCTGATCTCTCGGCCCCAGGAGAACCAGCATTGGGGTGAGTATCTGGCCCGCGGCGCCAGCCAGGGACGGGGAGCTCGGGGGTCCCTTGGCCTCCTGTCTTTCTTGGGCTCTCTGCAGGACCTCTATTCCCTGGGTACTGCCTCTTTCTTCCTGGCACACCCAGCTTCCATCCAGAGCCCCCCCCACTTCGCCCCCCCCTCTTTTGCGTCCAGGCGGGCTGCAGTTCCTTTGTTTCTGTGGCCTGCCTGCACCCAGCAGGGTAGGCGCTTTGTTTGCGAGCTGCCCAACCAGCACGGAGGCCTGATCTCTCGGCCCCAGGAGAACCAGCATTGGGGAGAATCAGCATTGGGTCGAGCCAGGGTTGGGCACGGAGACCTGATCCCTTGGTGCCAGGAGAGCGAACATTGGGGAGGTCGCGTTGGGTAGGCAAGGAGACCTGATCTGGTAAAAGAAGATCCATAAGGGAGTATTTGGAAGAAGAGATGGGCAGACGCCAAGGCAAGAATTCGCCCAACAAACTAAAAAGCAACATGAAGCCACCAGAAACCAGCGACCTCACAACGGAAGGACATGAACACCTTAATCAAGAAGGAGAAAAGATTGACTTCATGAAAGTGATTGACGCCCTTAAACAGCATGTAAAAAAACGCCCTTATAGAAATGGATGAGAAATATAACAGAAAGTTTGAAGAATTGAATAAATCAGTGAATGATACCCTAGAAAACCAAGGAAAAACAATCAAACAGATAATGGAAACAGTTCAAGACTTGAAAACTGAAATAGAGGCAAAGAAGAAAACACAAACAGAGGGCTGGCTGGACATGGAAAATCTAGGTAAACGAATAGAGACTACAGAAACAAGCATAACCAGCAGAATACAAGAGATAGAAGAAAGACTCTCAGATTCTGAAGATACCATAGAGAAAATAAACACTATGATCAAAGAAAACAGCAAGTCCAACAAACTCTCATCACAAAACATTCAGGAAATATGGGACACAATAAAAAGACCAAACCTAAGAATAATAGGAGTGGAAGAAGGAGAAGAAGTGCAGCTCAATGGTCCAGAAAATATATTTAATAAAATTATAGAAGAAAACTTTCCCAACCTAAAGAAAGATATACCTATGAAGGTGCAAGAAGCATACAGAACACCGAATAGGCTGGATCAAAAAAAAACATCCCCTCGCCATATAATTATCAAAACACAAAGCATTCAGAATAAGGAAAAAATATTAAGAGCGGCAAAGGAAAAAGGCCAAATTACTTACAGAGGTAAACCTATCAGACTTACACCTGACTTTTCCATGGAAACCATGAAAGCCAGAAGGACCTGGATAGATGTACTGCAGAAACTGAGAGACCATGGATGCAAGCCCAGATTACTATACCCAGCCAAGCTTTCGTTCACTATAAATGGAGAAAATAAAATTTTCCAGGATAAAAACAAATTCAAACAATATGCAGCCACAAATCCAGCCTTACAGAAAGTAATAGAAGGAAAATCACTAACCAAGGAGTCCAATAATGACCACAATAACTCAGGCATCTAGAGACCCTTCATCAACACAAACCAAAGAAGGGATACACACAAACACTACGACTAAAAAAAAAATGACCGGAGTTAACAACCACTGGTCATTAATATCACTTAATGTCAATGGTCTCAACTCACCTATAAAAAGGCACAGGCTAAGAGATTGGATAAGAAAACAGGATCCAACATTCTGCTGTTTACAAGAAACACACCTCAACCACAAAGACAGGCACCTACTCAGAGTAAAGGGTTGGGAAAAGGCCTATCAAGCAAATGGACCTAAGAAACAAGCAGGTGTGGCCATACTAATCTCTAACAAAGTTGACTTCAAACTTAAATCAATCAGAAGAGATGGAGAGGGGCATTTTATATTCATAACAGGAACAGTTCATCAGGATGAAGTCTCAATCCTGAACATCTATGCCCCTAATATAAAAGCACCCATGTACATAAAAGAAACATTGCTAAAATTCAAGGCAGCCATCAAACCGCACACACTAATAGTAGGAGACTTCAACACTCCTCTCTCACCAATGGACAGGTCAATCAGACAGAAACCTAGCAGAGAAATAAGACAATTAATGGAGGTAATGAAACAAATGGACTTAACAGACATCTATAGAACATTCCACCCAAATAGGAAAGAATACACCTTCTTCTCTGCAGCTCATGGAACCTTCTCGAAAATCGACCACATAGTCGGTAACAAAGCAAATATCCACAGTTACAAAAAAGTATTACTAACCACCTGTGTCTTATCAGATCACCATGGATTAAAGTTAGAATTCAACAACAAGGCTACCCCCGGAAAGCCCACAAAGTCATGGAAACTGAACAGCCAACTACTGAACCATACCTGGATTAAGGAAGAAATAAAGAAAGAAATTAAAGTCTTCCTGGAATTCAATGAAAATAAAGAAACAACATACTCAAACTTATGGGACACTATGAAAGCAGTCCTAAGAGGAAAGTTCATAGCACTAAGTGCCCACTTAAAGAAAACAGAGAAAGCTCACATTGGAGACTTAACAGCCCACCTGAAAGCTCTAGAAAAAAAGAAGCAGACTCACCTAGGAGGAGTAGGAGACTGGAAATAATCAAACTGAGAGCTGAAATCAATAAAATAGAAACACAGAGAACAATCCAAAGAATCAATGAAACAAAAAGCTGGTTCCTGGAGAAAATCAACAAGATTGACAAACCCCTATCCAAACTAATCAAACGGCAGAGAGAGAATTTGCAAATTAATAAGATCAGAAATGAAAAGGGGGACATAACCACAGACACAGAGGAAATTCAGAGAATCATTAGATCTTACTACAAAAGCCTATATGCCACAAAACTGGAAAATGTAAAGGAAATGGATACTTTCTTAGATAAATATCATTTACCAAAGTTAAATCAGGACCAGGTGAACAAT
Organism: Microtus pennsylvanicus; assembly: GCF_037038515.1. Lineage (NCBI taxonomy): Eukaryota > Metazoa > Chordata > Mammalia > Rodentia > Cricetidae > Microtus > Microtus pennsylvanicus. Next base: position 55,118,090 of record NC_134586.1, on the reverse strand, counting down.
CTAAATAGACCTGTTAGTCGCGAAGAATTAGAAGAGGTTATCAAAAACCTCCCTACCAAAAAAAGCCCAGGACCAGATGGTTTCAACGCGGAATTCTACCAGAACTTCCAAGAAGACCTAATACCTATACTCCTTAATGTATTTCACAACATAGAAACAGAAGGGTCATTACCAAATTCCTTTTATGAAGCTACAGTTACTCTGATACCAAAACCACACAAAGACTCAACCAGGAAAGAGAATTACAGGCCGATCTCACTCATGAATATCGATGCAAAAATCCTCAACAAAATACTGGCAAACCGAATCCAAGAACACATCCGAAAAATTATCCACTATGATCAAGTAGGCTTCATTCCTGAGATGCAGGGCTGGTTCAACATACGAAAATCTATCAATGTAATCCAGCATATAAATAAACTGAAAGAAAAAAACCATATGATCATTTCATTAGATGCTGAAAAAGCATTCGACAAAATTCAACATCCATTTATGTTAAAAGTCTTGGAGAGATTAGGGATACAAGGGTCATACCTAAATATAATAAAAGCTATATACAGCAAGCCGACAGCTAACATCAAATTAAATGGAGAGAAACTCAAAGCCATCCCGCTTAACTCAGGAACACGACAAGGCTGTCCACTTTCGCCATACCTCTTCAATATAGTGCTGGAAGTTCTAGCAATAGCAATAAGACAACATAATGGGATCAAGGAGATTCGAATTGGAAAGGAAGAAGTTAAACTTTCGTTATTCGCAGATGATATGATAGTGTACATAAGCGACCCCCAAAACTCCACCAAAGAACTTTTACAGCTGATAAACAGCTTTAGTAATGTGGCAGGATACAAGATCAACTCCAAAAAATCAGTCGCCCTCTTATACACAAAGGATATGGAAGCAGAGAGGGAAATCAGAGAAGCTTCTCCATTCACGATAGCCACAAACAGCATAAAATATCTTGGGGTAAACCTAACCAAGGAAGTGAAAGATCTATTTGACAAGAACTTTAAGGCATTGAAGAAAGAAATTGATGAGGATATCAAAAAATGGATGGACATCCCTTGCTCTTGGATTGGGAGGATCAACATAGTAAAAATGGCAATTCTACCAAAGGCAATTTATAGATTCAATGCAATCCCCATCAAGATCCCATCAAAATTCTTTACAGATCTGGAGAGGACAATAATCAACTTTATATGGAAAAACAAAAAACCCAGGATAGCCAAAACAATCCTATACAATAAAGGATCTTCTGGAGGCATTACCATCCCTGACTTCAAACTCTATTACAGAGCTACAGTAATGAAAACAGGGTGGTACTGGCATAAAAACAGAGAAGTCGACCAATGGAATCGTATAGAAGACCCGGATTTTACCCCACAAACCTATGAACACCTCATTTTCGATAAAGGAGCTAAAAGTATACAATGGAAGAAAGAAAGCATCTTCAACAAATGGTGCTGGCACAACTGGATGTCAACCTGTAGAAGAATGAAAATAGACCCATATCTATCACCGTGCACAAAACTCAAGTCCAAATGGATTAAAGACCTCATTATCAGCCCGAAAACACTGAACCTGATAGAAGAGAAAGTGGGAAATACCCTACAACAGATGGGCACAGGTGATCGCTTCTTAGGTATAACCCCAGAAGCACAGGCATTAAGGGCAACATTGAATAAATGGGACCTACTAAAACTGAGAAGCTTCTGTAAAGCAAAGGACACTGTCACTAAGACACAAAGGGAACCTACTGACTGGGAGAAGATCTTCACCAACCCCGCAACAGACAAAGGTCTGATCTCCAAAATATATAGAGAACTCAAGAAACTAGACTTTAAAATACTAATTAACCCAATTAAAAAATGGGGCACTGAACTGAACAGAGAATTCTCAACAGAAGAACTTCAAATGGCCAAAAGATACTTAAGGTCGTGCTCAATTTTCTTAGCAATCAGGGAAATGCAGATCAAAACAACTTTGAGATACCATCTTACACCTGTCAGAATGGCTAAAGTCAAAAACAACAAGGATAGCCTTTGCTGGAGAGGCTGTGGAGGAAGGGGTACCCTCATCCATTGCTGGTGGGAATGCAATCTTGTGCAACCACTGTGGAAGTCAGTGTTTCGGTTTCTCAGGAAATTCGGGATCAACCTACCCCTGGACCCAGCAATACCACTCTTGGGAATTTACCCAAGAGATGCTCTATCACATGTCAAAAGCATTTGTTCAACTATGTTCATAGCAGTATTATTTGTAATAGCCAGAACCTGGAAACAACCTAGATGCCCTTCAATGGAAGAATGGATGAAGAAAGTATGGAATATATACACACTAGAGTACTACGCTGCGGTAAAAAACAATGACTTCTCGAATTTTGCATGCAAATGGATGGAAATAGGAAACACTATCCTGAGTGAGGTATCCCAGACCCAAAAAGAAGAACATGGGATGTACTCACTCATAATTGGTTTCTAGCCATAAATAGGGGTCACAGAATCTACAATTGGCGAACCTAAAGAAGCTAAGTAAGAAGGTGAACACAAGGAAAAACATATCGTTATCCTCTTGGATAAGGGAAGTAGACAAAATTGCCGGGGAGAAAAGTGGGATCTTGGGGGTGGGGTGGGAAGGGGGTAAGGGGAGATGGGAAGAGAAAAGGTAGAAGGGAAGGAGGGGGGACTTGGGGAAATAGGAGGATCGGGATAAAGGAAGGTTGGATAGGGGAGCACGGAACCACAATCCTTAGTTAAGGGACCCACTTTAGGGTGGGCAGGAGAATTGACCCTAGAGGGGCTCCCAGGTGCCCAAGCTGAGGTCCCCAGTTAGTTCCTTGGGCAGCTGAGGATAGGGAACCTGAAATGACCCCATCCTAGCGCAATACTGACGAATATCTTGCATATCATCTTAGAACTTTCATCTGGCGATGGATGGAGATAGAGACAGAGACCCACACTGGAGCACTGGACTGAGCTCCCAAGGTCCCAATGAGGAGCAGAAGAAGGGAGAACATGAGCAAAGAAGTCGGGACCACGAGGGGTGCACCCACCCACTGAGACAGTGGAGCTGATCTACTGGGAGCTCACCAAGGCCAGCTGGACTATTACCAAAAAAAGCATGGGATAAAACTGAACTCTCTGATCATGACGAACAATGAGGGCTGATGAGACGCCAAGGACAATGGCACGCAGTTTTGATCCTACGCAATCTGCTGGCTTGGTGGGAGCCTAGCCAGTTTGGATGTTCACCTTCCTAGATATGGACGGAGGGGGGCGGACCTAGGACTTACCACAGGGCAGGGAACCCTGACAGCTCTTTGGACTGGAGAGAGAGGGGGAGAGGAGTGGGGGGAAGGGGAGAGGGGTGGGAGGAGGGGGAGAAGAGTGGGAGGAGGGGGAGGGAAAGGGGAGGCTGGGAGGAGGTGGAAATTTGCTTTTTTTTCTTTATTCTTCTTTTATCAATAAAAAAAAATGTTAAAAAAAAATTTCAAGTTGTATTTGTTACTACATATTATATATGTGTTTCTCCTCTTGTTTAAGGTATTGTACCTATACAGTTCATTTTAAAATGTATGATAAAATTCTAGTTTTGAAATCTATTATTATAAGCTTTATAGAACAATCAAGAAACATAGGTCAGTAGCTAGTCATTTATAACAGTCAAATTTGTAGATATGTTAGGTATGTTTTCTAGGTTAAATAGATATATTTTAAATAGGTGATCTCTCTTCAGATACTTCAAAGACCTATAGAATATGGCATTTAAAATATTTTGTTAATTTAAATGTTTTCAAGGCACTGAGACACATCTCTTCCTGGAAGCACTGATTTACTTCAGAGAAGATAATGGGCATTGAAGAAACTGTTTATGAAGTTTACTTTCATTGTGGCAAGGTTAGCCACTGGGCAAAAAAAAAAACGATTCTTGCCTTTGACTGATTACAATGTGCTGTGCAGATTGGACATGCAGAATACACCAAAAAAAAAAATGTAGAATTTTTCCAAAACAAAGCAGGACAGATTTTCAAAATTCCTGCTTCACAGAAAAGTCTGTCAGATATTCTGCAGGACACATAGAAAAGCAACTGATAAATTTTGCTAAAACAAGGAAGGACAGTTCCTTCAAAATTCCTGCTTCAAAGAAGAGTCTGCCACACATTCTGCAGGACACACAGGAAAAAGACGGTTGAAGTTTGCCAAAACAAGGCAGGACAGTCCTTGAAAATTCCTGCTTCATGGAAGAAACTGATTGACATCATGCAGGAACCAGAGGAAAGTGATTGATAAAAGTTGCCAAAATAAGTGTGACAGTCTTTCAAATTTCCTGCTTCATTGAAAAAATCTGCCAGGTACTATGGGCCTCTGGGCTGAAGATCACTGTGCCAACACTGCAAAGGAACTTTGGGTGACTGACCAGGCAGTCAGATGTCTCTGTTATTTCTAGAGATTTTGGAAGTTGCTTGCAATACACATTTTGTTCACTCAAATAATATTATCTTTCTGGAGTCTTTAATGGAGTTGAAGACCAGATAGTTATAGTTGCAGTTTTCCTTAGTTACACTAGAGAGCAGATTAGGTATAAAAGTTTAAATTCAATAAGATATGATAGATAATGGGGCATTTTCTTTTAATTTACCAGACTCAAATGAACTGAAATTCATTACATCGTGAATGTAATTTTTACTTGTTTTTTTAAATATTTGTTTGTTTATTTATTTATTTATTATGTATACAATGTTCTGTCTATGTGCATGCCTGCAGGCCAGAAGAGGGCACCAGACTCCATTACAGATAGTTGTGAGCCACCATGTGGTTGCTGGGAATTGAACTCAGGACCTTTGGAAGAACAGGCAATGCTCTTAACCTCTGAGCCATCTCTCCAGCCCTAATTTTTACTTGTTAATTGTTCTTATTGTGTACAGTCTTATCATGTTAGAGTTAAAAACCTTTCATTTTTTTTGTTTAGACAAAAAGGGGGAAATGTTGTAGAATATTATTTTAAGGTGTGTTACTTTTATTTTAAAAAGCTCTGGAACAGTTGGCTAAAGATGCAAAGATGGGTTTGATTAAATAAAATTCACCTGTGTTCTGTAGGCTGAGTCAGCAACCAACTGACAGGAAGTTGTAGGGAGGAGCCAGGTGGAGAAGGGCTTATAAGGAGTGTGAGAAAAACCACAAGGACTTCTTGAGAGATGTGAGGACATGAACTAGGTTAGCTGCTTGCTATTCAGCCTCTCTGGGAAACAGGTTTCTACCTCAACCTTTAGTTCTTTAGTGGGACAGAGATTTAGATATGCTCTCTTAATAGCTTTGAAAGAGTCAGAGCCTGAAGAAAAAGAATTTCCTCAGGCTGCAGCTCTTGCAGCTTTGCTGCTGCTGGTAGCAGTGAAATTGCAATTGCTGACTAGGATAGAGTAGCTTAAAAGGCAGCATCTATTAAAAAGAGAACAACAGACCTCCATGTGCATGTCATGGCATGTGCACCTCTGTTGTGTGACAGACTTTTACTGAGTAAATGTAACACATGCTCAGGTAGGGAACCCACACTATCCCAAAGTATGGATGTCACTAAAGTCCAGCTTGGTGAACTAATGAGTTTTATTGGGGTTAATTACAGGAATATGAGTGAGAGGTTACTTACAGGAGCAGAAATGATTCAAAGACAGCTGTATCACCAAAGGCCACCCCATCACAGGTGACAAAGCCCAAAATCTGAGAACCTGGAGCACACAACACAACCCTCAGGCAGCTCAACATGTTGGAGAGTGTCCCTTCCAGGTGCCTCAGTTGGTTTGAACCTCTTTCAGGCAGTTCAGTTTGTCTAAGTCTTCTTTGCAGCTTAACTTGTCTGAGAATAACTCTTAGAAGGCTGTTTACTTAGAGAAGAAGGGGTCTAGTTAATCCAGTCAGCTTCAGAGACTTCCTGAATCGGTTTTTTGAGTCATTTCTTCTCTCTCTCTCTCTCTCTCTCTCTCTCTCTCTCTCTCTCTCTCTCTCTCTCTCTCTCTCTCCTTCTTTGTCTTTAGGAGCTTCCCCCTAGGATGGAATGTTTTGCTCTTCTAAGAAACTGCTACACCACAACCTGCACAAACCATATACATAATTGTCCTGGCTAGTTTTATGTTAACTTGGCACATGTTATCTGAAAGGAGGAACCCTCAATTGAGAAAAAGTCTCCATGACATCTAGTTGTAACACTTTTTTTTCTTTTCTGTGGTTTTTTCGAGACAGGGTTTCTCTGTAGCTTTGGAGTCTGTTCTGGAAATTAGCTCTTGTAGACCAGGCTGGCCTTGAACTCACAGAGATCCACCTGTCACTACCTCCTGAGTGCTGGAATTAAAGGCATGCACCCTCACCACACAGCAGGGCATTTTCTTAATTACTGGTTGATAGTAGATGGCCCAACCCATGGTAAATGGTTCCATTCAGGACTGGTGGTTCTGTGTCTATAAGGAAGTAGACTGAGTAAAACCATTGAAGTAAGACAGTAAGCAGCATTCCTCCATGCCTTCTGCAGCTCCTACTTCCAGGTTTGTGGCCCATATTTCTACAATGAATGGTGGCCAGACTTCCAGGCCATAGGATCCCCATTTTCACTGGTAGCTGGTCTCCTTGGTCTGAAAACACAAGAACTTTCAAAGGTAACATACATATCTGCATTAACACAAGTATGAACTTAGCATTGTACACAAGCCAGGCAAAAATGATTTTTTAATTTTATGTTTGAGCAGGTAAAAAATATCTATCAGCTTTAAGTTTGTGTGGACTGTATAACCAAAATGCTATCCATGCCTTATGAAAGGATGGCATGTATTAAGTCACAAGGACTCTGTAACCAACAGGATTTATCATGTCTCACCAACTTTCAGAGCTGTTCCCTTGTCAAAAGATCAGCATAAATATCACCTGCCCTATAGTTTTCCTAGGTTTACTTCTTTATGTCTGTAGTCAAGATTTTCAGAGGGTCACCCCAATCAAATCTGGTCTCTATTAATTTGGGAGGAATCCACAGCCTTTCATTTCCTGTTGAAACAAAGGCTCTTCCCAAATGCAATATTTTTTTCTGAATTGCATTTTAAAGATATCCCTAAATTATCTAGGCTTGTTTAGTTCAGCAGTTGCTTTTATATTCCCATGTCTCTTAATAGCTGTTGTTTGCTCATCAGCATTCAAAAATTCAAAGTCAGCAAAGCACCATACAGGATCCAGACTTCCTGTGTATTTTCCATCTTTACTTGGTTTATTCTTTCTATATTACTTTAATATTTCTTTAAAGACTTTACTTACTCTCTCTTTAATAAGTTTTTAAATGGTTTATTATTTCTTATGTTTTTTTTTGTAGGTAAAAGTAACTCTTGTATTCTTTACAGGCATAGATTTTCTGTTTATTACCTCTTATAACCATCTGTTATAAACAACTCTAGAAGGCAAATAAAGTCACTTTCTACAATAAATAGAGCATCGTGTGCTTCACAGCAGACGCGACAGAGGCGCGAGGCCCCATGCCACAGCAGGGTCTGAGCCGCCTTCTGTTCTAAAGGGAGCAGTTTCTTGAGTGGGACTCAGAGAGAGTGAAAGGTTCGGAGACTGAAAAATAGAAGATAAGTGTTGGGGGAGGGAGAGAAACAGGGAGAAAGCCCCGAGATCTTACAACACAGGTTTAGACAAGGGTCACAGAGTCCACAGCTGACCAACTACCTGGGGAGAGGAGGACACATCGGCTCCTTTAGCTAAACCACACTGCATGGCTGCACAGTGGAGGATTACGATAATGGAGAGTATAGGCCTGAATAACTTAGCGACAGTATCTTACAGTTATATACACCACGCCTGTCCCAGCTGGTGCCGTGCTCTTTACTGGACAGAACCCCGCCCTCTCTGTGAGTTTTGTTGGCTCCCTTTCAAACTCTGGCTCAAGTCCCAAATGTGGAAGAAGTTGGTGGTTGACTGGCTGCGTTTTAAAAAGTCTGAGTATGTAAAAATGGCAGTGATCTCCCCAGTGACTTTGTTTTGCCCAAAACCCCCTATGAAAAATTTAAAACAATTAAAAATAACATCAAGATAGAAATCAACGTGTCAATCAGTGGTCCGCAAACCCGCCTGCGGCTTTGGTGCTTAGGAGGTGAAATGTCAAGAGCAGAAGCCTCTAAAGTTGTGTTGGTTTGTCAGTCAGCATTCCTCATTCACAGTTTGTTTTCCTTCCTTTGGGAGATGAGGGAGGAAGTTGAGGAGGTGAAGGTGGGGAGAAGGTTGAAGACAGGGTATCAAAGAAAAAGGCCGTGTCTCTTCTCTGGGCAGCAGGAGCAGAGCAAGGGGAGGGTGCTGGAGGGCAGCCCGTGCCCCTGCGGTGATGGCGCGCAGTAAGGCTTAAGTCTGCTGCAAGAGGAGGGACAAGCAGCAGGCCAGCTGAAGGGCGTGTGCCGCCCTCAATATCCATGCGGCCTTCCGCATGGACGGGGGCCCACCCTTGGCGCTCCTCACCCAGACGGAGGGCGGGAAGCCCACTCCATCCACAGGGCATGCGCACACAGCCGAGCTAGGCAAGTCGGCAGCACAAGTGGAAGTCTGTGGGTGTGGGGAGACTGGGGTAGCTTCTACCTGGGACTCAGGTGGCTGGCAGACATCTAATCTAACATAGCAGCTGGCCAGAAAGGAAATGGGCATCAAAGAAAAAGATGGATTTGGTGATGTTGCTGTCAATTTGGCACGAGGGAGAGAGGAGAGCAATGGGAAAGGAGAGCCCGGGCTGGGTGTGGACGATGAGACGAGGAGGGGTGAGAACGGGTGATGTGGGGGGAAGGGGAGCTCAGTGGGTTCCCGAGGGACCCTGGCACATTATTTCTTATGACTGTCTATTCCCATTTTCTTTTCTTTCTTAAGCACCTAGGCACACTGTAACTGGTTTAAAGTTTTTTTTTCAATCTGAACTTATTTTAATGTGCACCTGTAGCATTCTCTGACTGCATGAGTCAAGCCTTAAATTCCTAAGTGGCAGCTAGACCCTCCACTATGAGGCTTTAGCAGTTGACTCTGTCCCCTTCATGGGTCCATGGGAGCTGAGCCTTAAGCCTATGGGCATGGCATAGATCTGGATTTAATGGGGAACTACATCTAACCGACCCGGCTCTAGAAAACTGGTGCCTGCACTGTGGCAGGTGTTTTGACTTAGCTTGCTGCGCCTACTTAGTGTGGCAGCTGCTCAAGTGCTCTGATACACAGCAGTGCCTTTTAAAGGAGCTCTATCCTCTCCACCCCCTTTTTCAGTGTTCTTAAACCCTATGTGGAAATTTGGGCCCCACATTGGGGGCCACTTGTAGTTGAAATTTATCTTTGGACCACCAATCAGCTCCCAAATAAAGACACAGAGACACATCATTAATTATGAATGCTTGGTCTTAGTCTAGGCTTGTCCCACCAGCTCTTTTAACTTAATTTAACCTGTTTCTATTCATTTACATTTGTCTCAAAAGTTTTTCCCTTTCTTTCTTTCTTTCTTTCTTTCTTTCTTTCTTTCTTTCTTTCTTTCTTTCTTTCTTTCTTAGGTCCTACTTTATTACTTCCTCCATGTCTGGCTGACTGGCTCCTGGCATCTCCCAGGTGTCTTCTTTCCTTTCTTCCTCAAGAATAAATACCTTATCCTATCTTCTCTCCCTGCGCAGAAGTCCTGCATATAAGTCCTCCATTGCTATTGACCATTCAGTTTTTCATTAGAAAAATCAGGTGCCTTAGGCAGGCAAGGTAAAACAGCAACATATCTTTGCATAGTTAAATATTCTACAACAGAAAACCACTGGACCTGGAAACAACCTAGATGCCCTTCAATGGAAGAATGGATGAAGAAAGTATGGAATATATACATATTAGAGTACTACTCAGCAGTAAAAAACAATGACTTCTTGAAGTTTGCATACAAATGGATGGAAATAGAAAACACTATCCTGAGTGAGGTAAGCCAGACCCAAAAAGAGGAACATGGGATGTACTCACTCATATTTGGTTTCTAGCCATAAATAAAGGACATTGAGCCTATAATTCGCGATCCTAGAGAAGCTAAATAAGAAAGTGAACCCAAAGAAAAACATATAGGCATCCTCCTGAATATTAACCTTCATCAGGCGATGAAAGGAGACAGAGACAGAGACTCACATTGGAGCACTGGACTGAAATCTCAAGGTCCAAATCAGGAGCAGAAGGAGAGAGAGCACGAGCAAGGAACTCAGGACCGCGAGGGGTGCACCCACACACTGAGACAATGGGGATGTTCTATCGGGAACTCACCAAGGCCAGCTGGCCTGGATCTGAAAAAGCATGGGATAAAACCGGACTTGCTGAACATAGTGGACAATGAGGACTACTGAGAACTCAAGAACAATGGCAATGGGTTTTTGATCCTTCTGCACGTACTGGCTTTGTGGGAGCCTAGGCAGTTTGGATGCTCACCTTACTAGACCTGGATAGAGGTGGGTGGTCCTTGGACTTTCCACAGGGCAGGGAACCCTGATTGCTCTTTGGGCTGATGAGAGAGGGGGACTTGATCGGGGGAGGGGCACTTGAGTGGGGGGAGGGGGAGGGAAATGAGAGGCAGTGGCGGGGAGGAGGCAGAAATCTTTAATAAATAAATAAATTTAAAAAAATAAAAAAAGAAAAGAAAACCACTGGATACGGCCATTCTAGTAACTCCTGGAGTACAGAAAGAACCTGTGAGATTCATGCTAGTGACATGCAGAAATCAAGAGCTCATTGTATTCAGAAATTATCAGACATAATCAGCAGTATTAATGAGTTGGCATTTCAGTTAGAACCTTTTATCAAAAGCACCTTTTACCATAGCACCTTATGTAATATCCAAGAAAGAGTCTGCCTGTAGAAATCCATGAGGTTCCAGCTTCTTCCACAGCCAAGAATAACATTAAAATGTAAAGCATGAAGAAAATTGACCAAAACAAAGAGCTGTACTGACAATATGCACCAAGTGTTAGGACGGGAGGACACTGAACTAGCATTTCTCACCTTCACTGTTCTGCTCATTCTTTTCTGGTATATGTGTGTGCTCTGACCCATGGGTGAGTCAAAGGAGACCATAGAGGGGGAGTGAGAATAGAAAGGGACAAGAGACACAAGAGATGGAGACAAGACAGGATTCTGATCAAGTCTCGTTTATTCAAGGGAATAAGCAAGGTAAATATAGGGTAAGGGAAATGAGAAAGTTCTTTGTGTGTATATGGGTAACTAGGTAACTTAATAGACAACCTAACCATGGTCTAGTGGTCAGGCAGAAAGTTCCTAACTGCAACATACAGAAAAGTCAGGTTGTTAAGAACACAGGAATAATGGAGCAATAACTCCTTGTAGAGTTGGTTTTTGACAGATCAGAACATCAGGAGAAGTCAGGCACAACAGGGTGGGTGAAACTGATTTAGAGAGCAGTAAGTCTCCCACAGGTCTCCCTTTTTTTATTTTTTATTAATTTTTAGAATGCTGAAAGTTACTTGAGTGGGCTGTGCATGTCTTAGGTCGGGGGGGGAGAGGGGGGTAATTCTGTAGTCCCGTCCTTACCCATCCTAGAAAGACAGAATGGCTTTTGGTTCTATTCCTGTCTTAGGTGACATTTTTAACATAGGTATACAGCCTCCCGTTACCTGCCTCTGGCTATCCAGGCCAGCACACCAAGTTTAAAGACAATTATCTGGGTACCTCATGTGTGCATGAACATTATCATATTTTTCAATGTCGGCCATATCCAGTTTATGGTAATGGACCTGTATAGTTTTCATTTTAGTTGCCTCATTTATCTGTTGTTTTATAGATGCTATCAACTTAAAAGAAAAGATCCTAGCGATAGGAAAATTAATAAGCCAAGCAAGGATGCTAACAAGGGAAGAAAGTAGGGGGCGCATTACTAATGCCTTCATGGCATTCACAAGGAGGGCAAAATAAGCTTGTAGTAGGTCGTGGGTGTTTGCTGGTGGCCCAACTCCTCCTTCAGCTGCAGACATCAGAGGCAGCAAAATTTCCTGTAGTATGGTCCATTTCTTCATTTTTTTATCTGAAATTTAAAAATATTTGTTCTCAGGGAGACACTTCATCCCTGGAATATGTTAGATCATTATTTTCATTATTTTGTATTTTATCAATTTGTCTAACTAGGCATTCAGGAAGCCATCAAGCAGATTTCATGTTTTGGGAATAAATACATACCAACCCTCATCTCCAGATAAGGAGTAGGTCTGGCCCATGCCAGGAATTATTTATAGAATCCTTTCATAGTACCGTGGCAAATTGTTTATGAGTTTCTGTGTGTCAAAAGCAGATGGTAGCTGATTGTCCATCAGCATCCAATTTTTAAAAATTGATGATAAAGAAGGCATGAGATAGGATATTTCTGGGTGACCCTCTCGTGAAGTACCAATCTCCCTTCTTATTTTATCAATGGTAAATCTGAGCGTGAAGTGTGCTCTTTCAACAATGCCTTGTCCCTGGGGGTTCTAAGGAATCTCCGTAATATGGGAGATATTAAGTTGTTTACAAAACCTAGAAAAGGCAGCACTAGTATATCCAGTACCATTATTTGTCTTGATTTGCTGAGGACAGCCGAGCACTGAAAATGTTGTCAGTAGGTGACTAATGAATGACATGTTTTGTTGCTTCTCCAGATTGTAGAGTAGCAAAACTAAAGCCACTATAAGTATCTACTATAACATGTATATATTTGAGATTCCCAAATTCAGAGAAATGAGTCACATCCATTTTCCATAGTGCATTAGGGACAAACTCTTGAGAATTGACGCCCAGATGTGGTACTGGAAGATGTCGAACTATTTGTCTGGCTTGTTCTTTGGTGATATGAGGCGTGAGCATTAAGATGATGTAGTTGGTGACTATGATGAGCCATCGTGACCTTATCAATATCTTGACTTGTCTGCATAACAAGGAGTTGAGTATGAGTGGCCATGTCAGCACATTGATGACCTTCAGCAAGGGGTCCAGGGAGACCTGAATGTGCACACAGGTGCCCTATAAAAAATGAAAAAATTCTTTTTCTGATTAAAATCTGTAATTTCTGAAAAAGCTTTCCAGCCTTAGAAGTATGTTTTATTTGTCCCACAGTTTCTAATAGTGGCACAGAGTGAGCAAGATAAGCACTATCCGTGTAAATGCTTATGGGCTGATTTGCAAAAGCTGAGAAGATACAGTATAATGCCTATCTTTAATCACAAACACACACACACACACACACACACACACACACACACACACACACCGCTGAAATGATGTGTCTATGAGTTCATTGAGACTCAAAGGTGGGGAGGGCTAGAATTCTACACTAGTACATAATGCTTCCACTTTAAGTCACCACCAACAACTGTAGAAGTTTTACAAGGCACTTGACACAGGAAGAAGTAGTAGTTGGCAGTATTTTCTGTAGAACCTGGCAGTCTTTAATGCACATAAAAGCTTAGGCACTAAAAAGACCCAGCAATGGGTACACACCCCAGCCATGACTGGGAAACCGTGGGGCAGATGATGCAAGTGGTAGTAAAAATCTCTTCCAGTGTTTCTCGGGCATTTACTATGTGATTTTTTGTTTCAAAGATAAGAAAAACCAACAGACTGTTATTGCTATTTTTTTTTAAAGATTTATTTATTTATTATGTATACAACAGTCTGCCTCCATGTATGCCCGCACACCAGAGGAGGGCGCCAGATCTCATTACAGATGGTTGTGAGCCACCATGTGGTTGCTGGGAATCGAACTCAGGACCTCTGGAAGAGCAGACAGTGCTCTTAACCACTGAGCCATCTCTCCAGCCCCTGTTATTGCTATTTTAAAAAGCCCCAGTCATCTTCCACATCCTTGGGTTCCTTCTTGAACACAGGCCAAGACCAGTTGACATGCTTATTCTTACTGGGCTGAGACAAATTCTCAACTTAATTTCCATCTCTGTAATAGTTAGTGGTCGACAAATTTTTACTATGTTTACTGGACATTTAAACCCCATCTCTTGGAAACTGTATTCTCATGTCCGTAGCCCATCACTTGACTTCTAGGTATTCATTTTATTACTCTCCGTATATTCTAGACATTAATCCTGTCATCTTCAGCGAGCAAGGCTCTGTAGTGTGCTGTTCCACAGCACTCCAAATGCGCCCTCCTACGTTGTCCAGCCTGTAATGACGCCCCCCTCCCCCCCTCCACCCAGCCCTAGTTTCTTCCCTCAAACTCCTAAAACCAGAGACACCGGAGCCCAAGGCAAACCCCTAGCTTGAGCACCTAGGCAGAAGTACCGCCCCGCTGACAAGGGTGGCGCATGCGCAGTGAGAGTAGCGGGTCTGGCTGGGTGGAGCCTCGAGTGCTGTCACACCATGGCGCAGTGCTATTGCGTCATCTGGAGTCGCGGGTCAGTTGCGTCTTCAGACTGCGTCCCTGCCTGGCTTTGGTCCCTGAGCGTCGCTGTTGGACCCGGCCCGTTTTGTTTCGTCCCAGACTCTTCTCGTGGCTTTGCTCACTGGTGTGCTTCACCAAAGTCTGCCTAGGATCTGGAGAAGGGAACGGCCTAAAAATGAGTATGTGAAAAGTAACTTCCAAGCACCTCACATCATGGTAATAAGTATCAAACGGAAAGGGAAAGCTCGCAGGTATGTTTCTGCCATGGCAGAAGCAGCGCTCCCACAGGCTTCAGAAACAGACTCCCCGCGTTCGTCTTCCTTCAGGTTCAGAGGGCTTGGTTCCAGGCCTCCTTCGGTGTCCGTATCCGTAGCACGTGATGGGACTCACGCACGCACTAGCAAGTCTAGTCCTTGCTGCTTGTCACTAATCTCTAGGCTATCCGCAGATTCCTCGTCAGCTTTTGGTTTTCTCACAGTACACAGGGCACCGTTACTAACGGCGCTGTGAGACTTCTCAGATGACGATGGGAGTGTGCTAAAATGGAAAACTATGTCAGTCACTGTGTGAGTGCAGGGAAGAGTTCCCCATCTCCGCAACTGTGCCCCGCAGCCGCTGTTTCTTCTGTCAGGCAGAATGGGAGGAGCTGTACTGCCTGGATGCAGGGCGGGGTGCGAGGGCCATGGGATACCAGACCAACCTGAGTTCACCCTGGCTGGGCAGTCCACACCACTCTGCCTCTGTCTTTTGTATCCCATGAAGTGTACTTTGTCTCCTGCATCACATGATCCTGTTCATCCCAGGAAGCAGCCATAAGGGTCGGGAAGGTCCGGGAACATGAAGCCACTGTTTCGATGAGATTCTCATCAGTGCTTGTCCACATGCATGGCCTGGAGAGTGATGTGGCTTCCAGTCTGTCCCTAGTTGTGGTCAGCTGTAAGGAGTCACACGTGCCCTGAGCCCCTGTGGCCTGATGGGCTCTAGCCATCCTTTCATTTTCGGGCATAGGGATGTGGCTTTGGGCCCATGACTGTTGAGCAAGGGCAGCTCACAATCTGTCAGACTCAGGAGTCCTGTCTCTGCTTGATCCCTCTCATTACACAGTAGCATCTGGGTGCCTCACTGTCTCTGGATGTCCATCCACAGTCCCTCTTTGCAAAGTCCCCACAGTCACACCTGGGTTCATGCTTCAGGTTTCTGTCCAAGGCCTCTAGCTCCCTTGTGACTGGGCCTGTGATGAAGCAGAACATCGTGGTGTCCGGTACGATGCACAGAGTGCCTCATCTTAAGGTGGCCAGAAAGCAGAGAGCAGGAAGGAAAAAGGACCAGGATCAAAGCACAGCCGTATGAGTCACAGCCGGTTGACTTAATTCCAGCAAGTGGACTACCTTTAACAGTCCTGCCACTTAACAACCATTCGACAGATCACCCTTAACAGAGGTGTATCTAGGGCCCACAGGCATCCCAGGAGCTATGCATGTAACACAGCACATCTGTACATGTCAAAATGTGATGCCCCTGGAAAACAGATCTTGCCAGACACAGGTGTGTGAGTTTCTAAAGTTCCTGGTATCTGTCAATCCTCACAGCCCAGGGCATCAGAAGATCCTGTGAGCAGGCAGCCAGAAAGGTCACGAGTTCAAGTACAGTCTGGGATAGAGTGAGAACACTGATTCAAAAAAGCAACCCTCAAGGACTGGGGACACAGCCCAGCGGTAGAGTTATGCCCTGGCATCAATTGCCAGTCACACATACCACCCCGCCCCTCTCCCCCGACACAAGTGTAGGGGAGTGTGAGTGTAACAGAGATACATAGACTGCTTTGGGAGGAGGAGCAGAAGCTAGACAAAGACCCTCTGAGGAGTCAGACACAAGCTATGGTGGCTCACATAGCCACTGAGAGGCAATGCAGGTGCTCACTAGGGCCACTCATCCCATTCCCCTGTGGGCTTCAGTTCTATGCCTCAGCCTGAGTGGTCTCCCCTCCGTTTTCTGGGGGAGAAGTGTGTTCACAAGTTCATCTGCAGTCTGTGCTCATCATGAATTCAGCCCCTGCTCAGCACGAGGCCCTGGAAGGTAAACATGAACCCTGGAGATCCAGCTCATCAGGGAACGCCACCTGCATGAAGCCCTTCACATCCCCCAGCCCCCTCCAGCCTCACCTGGCAGTGTTGTAATACATCCATGACCTCTACACCTTGTGTGATAACACCCTGGACCAAAGCAGAAAGAGGTTCAGAAAAGGGAACAGAAAGGGGACTGAAGAAAGGAATGTCAAAGCAGATCACCTGAGTGTTAAGTCACCAGTGTGAGATGTTATTCTCCAGTGGGCACCCTCTCTCCAGAACCTACATTCCTCTGGACTTTTCCCATGAACCTGAGAGCAAATAGCACCACAGCCTCACTGAGGCCATGCTTGATTGTTATTGCAACTTTCTTCTTTTGGAACCTAAGTAGATAATTCTATAACTAGAGCTGTTGGTGTGACCATCACATCAAGGACAGGAATCTTCTTGTGACCCCTGAGCAATGACAGGTGCACAGAGTGGGAAAAGAGGACCCCACTTAGGTCTGGAGGAAGCAGGCTGCGGGATACAAAGACAGAGATGGAGACAGAGTGAGTGCCCCGAAGAGGCTCCAGGTCTGGAGGGGGCTGGGAGACTCCACACCAGAATGAGTCCCTGCATCTCCTCTTCCTGCCACATGCTGCTGCTCTGCCCCCAGAGCAGATTTCCGGGCACAGCTGGACTTCCACCAGGAAAGCCTTCTTCTCTGCACCAGCCAACCAAACCCCTCCAGGCTCTGACCTTGTAGGGTCTTCAGTCAATGCCTGATTGTTCACAACACCTGCCTGCTTGTTCACAACACCCGCCTACTGCCTCAGCTGACTTACGTCCTCGGGACCACCTGTTGGCATGCATGTGCCCTGAATTTTGGAGATAGCTTCAGGGGCTATGTTTAAGATCTAGCAGGGACCGGGCGGTGGTGGTGCATGATGTGGGAGTGTCATATATCAATCTGTTGATTTCATTGTAAGCAATAAAGAAACTGCTAGGCCCATTGGATAGGCCCACCCTTAGGTGGGTGGAGTAAACAGAATAGAACGCTGGGAGGAAGAGGAAGTGAGGTCAGACTCCACAGCTCTGCTCTCCGGAGCAGACGCAGGAGAGACGCCATGCTACCTGCTCCAGGGAAGACGCACACCATGCCCCAGCTCCGACCCAGGATGGACTTAGGCTAGAATCTTCCCGGTAAGCGCACCTAGGGGCGCTACACAGATGATTAGACATGGGCTAGTCCAGGTGTGAGAATTAGCCTAGAAGAGAATGGGCCAAGCAGTGTTTAAATGAATACAGTTTGTGTGTAATTATTTCGGGGCATAAGCTAGCCGGGCAGGGCAGGCGGCTGGGGTTTTGGGGACACAGCCCCACCGCGTCCATATTACTACAAATGACGCCCAGACGTGTGGCTAACTAAACCCACTTAAAAAACCTGAGAAGGCTTAAAAATAAGGGAGAGAGAGTTTAACACAGATTTTTGCTGTTTGTTGGTGGCGTGCTGTAGAGAGATTTCCTGATTTGGCAACAGCAGCAGAAAAAACGCTGTGTCATTTCAAAGCGTGGCTTCCTGGGGCTGTGCCGCCAGTGCAAACTCTGGCTTTATGTTTGTGTTCCCGCTTGGGATCGGAAGGAGAGTGCTCTGAGACCGTGACGATGACTCAGAGCTCCCCGCCTGCTCCTGGGCAGAAGGCAGAATCAGGCTTAGGCAGGCGAAAGAGCATGGCGGATTCCTGCCGCCATACAGGGACGTGTTTTCAGACTGCGCAGTGCTCTGCGTGTCAGATTTGGATGTAACTTTGATGAAAAGAATTTCTGTGCTGCATGCTCAGTTTCAGAATTAAAGTGCTGAGTGCCGCTCCTACCTGGTAGCCCCAGAGCTAGCACAAAATGGTACGTCCTCCATTTTGAAATTTTCCTGACTCAGCTTCAGCTGCAAATCCCTGAAGCTCATTAAGAGGTCCTGCCACGAAACACTTAAATGGTGTTGACGAAAAGCTAAATGCATGCTTTTCGGTTTTCAGCCGTAGCAGGAAAAAGCTGCGCCATTTAAAAATGCCGGCTTTCTGGGCTTTCCTGCCATGGCAAACTCTGACTGAGGTAGGAGGGCCGGCTACCGAGAGAGGACTTGAGTGTTGTCTGTTGTAGCTTGTTGGCTGGCAGGGACCTTGAAATGCTATAAACATGGCTACAGCCAGTACCTCAGCCAAGAGGCTGAAAAGCTAAGGAATGGACTGGATCTAGCTGGCAAAGCCACGCCTTTAGTCCTACTGATATTGCTTGGTAAATTAAAGGCTCTTGTGGTCAGAAAAAGAGAGATATACAGTAAAGAGAGATTCAAAGACAGAGAAAATTTCTGAATGGTTTACTGTGTGTTAAAAATATGTGCGAGCTAAAAGTTGAAGTTCTTAAAGTAAAAAAGGAAGAGAGTTGTTGTGTGTACACACCTTTAATCCCAACACTTGGGAGGCAGAGGGAGATAGACCTCTGTGACTTCAAGGTGTGGTAGCACACGCCTTTAATCCCAATGCCTGGGAGGCAGAGACAGGCGGATCTCTGAGAGTTCAAAGACAGCCTGGTCTACAGATATACGCTCAAAAAGCAAAAAGTTAACTTAGGAATGTCACAGCTTGGATTCTTAAGCGTCTAGTGATTTAAAGGCGCAAATCAAAAGTGCTCCTGGATAGTAAAAAATTGTAGATTCACAATAGGACAGATTCAGACCACTAAATGAGTCACACTGTTGGATGAATGTACGTTGGCTTGGGAGAGAGAAGAAAAAGAATATAGAGAATAAAGTTAATGGTTTAAAAAAAAAGGTAAAGTCTTTAAAAAGACAGAGTACAGATAGTTAAGAGATTAAAAGAAATAAAGAAAAATAAGCCGCGTAAAGATGAAAAATTCACAGAGAGTCTGGATTCTTTGTATTATTGTGTTTTCTTTAAAATTTTTGACTGTGAAGGAGCTAAGTACAGAGAGACATTTCATTGCATGGGCTGCCAAGCTAAACCAGAATGGATGTAAGGGTATTACGATTTCAGAATTTGGGTCTAAGGATATGATGCTTGGGAGAGAGTCTTCTTTTGTTTTCACAGAGGATGAGACTCTATGGATTTCTTCTATTCCGATTTGGTATAATGGACCACGTCCTCCTGAAGGTTTGCTGTGAACATCTTCAGAAAATTGCTTTGCTCAACTGCCAACTGAGATAAACCTGGCATACAGGTTACACCCTAAATAATCTGATTAACAGCGCCCCCATTCAGCAGGAAGCAGTTTGGAGAGAAAAAACTGCGCCCATGTTCCCAAATATAGTTTATAAATGTTCTTTTACATTTAAAGGGGGATATGATATAGGTATGAATAATTTGCATTAGTATAGATTTTGCTTTATTGATAGAGATTTAAGGTCAATTTTGTTATATGTATAAGTGTTTCTAATTTTGATTAAGGTATTGTGATTGTGTAGTTCATTTAAATATTTACTGTATAATTAAGAAATATAGGTTGTTAAGGGATAATCATCGATAACAGTAAAGCTTCTAGTCATGTTAGTTAGATTTTCTAGATATATAGAGATATATTTTAGATAGACATTCTTCATGTCCTTCAAAGATTATAGAATAGGACATTTAATGTTTTAATAACTGAGGACTTTTCATGACAATGAGACACTCTGCTCCTGGCAGCACCAATCTACTTCAAGAAGAAGATGGGCATCGAAGAGGATCCTTATGGAGTTTGATAGCCATTTGGGCAAGAAACTGCTCTTGCCTGGACTATTGCATAAACTGGACACAGAGAACCCACAGAGAGAGGACTACTGAACTTGCCTAAGGTGAGATGATCTTTCGGGGTTCCTGATTCATGAAAGAGTCTGCGAGTCATTCTGCAGGACACAACAGATAGTGACTGAACTGACTTTGAATTTTCCTGCTTTATGGAAATGTCTGCTGGATACCATGGGCCTGAAGGCTGAAGACAGATGCCCCAACGGTACGGAGGAACTTTGGTGACTATCCAGGGAGTGAGATGTCTCTGTCATTTCTAGAGTTTTAAAAGTTGCTTTTTTTCTTGTTTGCTTAGGTAGTAATGTATCTTTTTGGAGTCTTTGATGGAGTTAAGAATAGTTAGTTATAGTTATAGTTTTCCTTAGTTATGATAAAGATTATTGTAATTTTTACTTGATAACTGTTTTGTTATATGTAATTTTGCCTTCCTTTAACCTTTTGTTTAAACAGAAAAAGGGGAAGTGATATGGGAGTGTCATATATCAATCTGTTGATTTCATTGTAAGCAATAAAGAAACTGCTAGGCCCATTGGATAGGCCCACCCTTAGGTGGGTGGAGTAAACAGAATAGAACGCTGGGAGGAAGAGGAAGTGAGGTCAGACTCCACAGCTCTGCTCTCCGGAGCAGACGCAGGAGAGACGCCATGCTACCTGCTCCAGGGAAGACGCACACCATGCCCCAGCTCCGACCCAGGATGGACTTAGGCTAGAATCTTCCCGGTAAGCGCACCTAGGGGCGCTACACAGATGATTAGACATGGGCTAGTCCAGGTGTGAGAATTAGCCTAGAAGAGAATGGGCCAAGCAGTGTTTAAATGAATACAGTTTGTGTGTAATTATTTCGGGGCATAAGCTAGCCGGGCAGGGCAGGCGGCTGGGGTTTTGGGGACACAGCCCCACCGCGTCCATATTACTACAGGTGCATGCCTTTAATCCCAGCACTTGGGAGGCAGAGGCAGGCGGATCTCTGTGAGTTCGAGGCCAGCCTGGTCTAGAAGAGCTAGTTCCAGGACAGGAACCAAAAGCTACGGAGAAACCCTGTCTCAAATACAGAAAAAAAAAAAGATCTAGCAGGGTCTTAGCATCTTGTCTCTGATTCTCCCTGTAAGCAGAGCTGGCAGCAGTCTCCCACAGCCATGCTGAGCTAGAACAGCCACCATAAGTGGGTCATCAGCCCCAAACACCTGTCACCTGGTCACTCTGAGATGCTGCAGCTGTTGAGATCTGTGGAAGCTGGGCTTCCAGTGTGGTCAGGTTGGTGGATCAAAATAGATTATCAAAAGGGATCCAAATAGATTTAAAAAAAAAACAGAAGAATGAAGCTAGATGGGGGAAGGGGGCAGCATTGGGAGAAGGAACAACACTTCAGTGCACAGATGAGGCTTTCTTAAGCTTTGTGTTACATTGGTTTCCAGGACATATACATGCATGTATGCATGTGCACACACATTCACTCTGTCTTTATGGACAGGACGGCAGGGGCTGCCATGCAGAGGTATCCTGCAGGGCTGCAGCCGTGGGCTTACATTCTCATTCTTGTGAACTTAGCCTTGATACACACGGGCTAGCCTGGCATGTAATTATCTGGGAGTAACAGTCATCTCATCTTTTACTGAAGACCACCTCCCCAGCACGAAACCTGAAGGACAGACAAGCAGGGCAAGGCATGGCAGGGCACAGCAGGGAAAGGTGGTCTGATCTTCTACCAGGAGGGGCCCAGCCTTCTTGGCCCCAGGAAACTCTGGGCATTCTTCTAGCTCAGTGTCCCCTAGGGTGGGGTCATTTCTCCATGACTAACCGGACTTAGCTTCACAGACCTGCCTCAGTGCCCACACTTGCCCAAGACCTCAGAGTTGTGCACATGAGCGCACAGTAGCCTACACTTCCAGCCTGGCTACACTGCTCTGGTGGTCTCAGTCCTTGCCAGGCTGAACTCACCCCACGGCTCATCATCCTCAAGGCTGGGGGGCTGCCCCTCACCACTTAGAAGCAAACATGAGAGAATCCCCTAGTGACTTTGAGACCCACAGATCTTACTCCTCACCATGATAGCTGCCGAGCTGATTCCTTGGATCTTGACCTTTGTCTCTCTTGACCACTTCTCTTGCCCCAGCTCTGGTGTCTACCCTCTGTTCACATATACTCCAAAGTCTACATGAAGTTGTCTATTTGAGATGACAAACATGTTAAATCACACCCCATGCAGGCGCACAATTGTCAATTGAAAAGCACAGCGCAGATGAGGTCAATGCACAGATACTTCTCAGTGCCTCACCTCCTGGCTTTGGGTGTCTTTCCCTTCCCCTCCCTTTGATTGGAGACACTTTGTTCCTGGAGACCTGACCTATCATCACACTGTCAGGCTGCTCACTGGACATGGACACTGGCTGGATGATAGAGCCGCAGAGGATGAGCTGCACCCTTGGTGGTCAGAGTCCACAGTGCCTCCTTGAGAAGTGAGCTGTTTTCTGGAGGTGTGTCCTGAGAGCCCACATGGCTTTTTGGCTCAGTGCACAGGTACTCATGGAGTGGATGCAGAGGGCAGCAGCAGCATCATGCTGGCAGGCTGCCCTGAAATAAGAGATGCTCCTCTTCAGCAGGGAGCACTGGGGAGCAGCAGACATGATGGCCCTCTTGCCTTCCTCCACCCTTGAATGTCCACCACTGGAAAGCTGGCATTTATAGGGAAAGGCGTGAAGGGCTGACTTGCTAGCTCTCGGGTTCAGGAGGAGCGGGAAGGTGGGAAGATCTGCAAGGGTCACACAAGGTGTCGCACCTGCTGTCCTCTCAGGGGTTCTGGTGTTGTAATACCAGATATGTAGTCATTGTTTTATTGAAGATTTATGCTTTTAAAGATTCCAGGACCTCATAAGGGTCACATCCCAAATCTGCCATGATGACTGTGATAATGGAGTCTGGGACACTCCGGCAAGGAAAACTCAAGAGAAGGCACCTCCCCTAGAGTGAGCCATGGATGCTGCACAATGCAGTCTATAGTGGCTGCTGGGGTTCAGGGTGAGTAACTGACCAATCACATTTAACACACTTGCAGAAAGATGGGGTAAAGTATTTCTCAAACAGGATCTTCTGCTTTATCCTGGGATTGGTAGGTGCTTGAAAAGGGAGGCACCCTGTGGTCATAAAGTAGGACTCCCAGGCTCCACATATTAGCTGCGGGCCCATCATATCTTTCTCCTACAGGAGCTCTGGGGCACAGAATGGGAGGCTGAAGAAGAACGACTGCAGCTTTCTGCCCAGGGCTCACCTGAGCCCAACCCAGAGTCACTGAGTTTGATGTTGCCTTTGCCATCCACAGGGTATTTTCTGGCCTCCGGTCTCCATGCACCACACTTTGAATGACAGTGATGCACAGTGCTCCCAATATGCTGGGAAAGTTGTCGCACCCCTCCCCCCCACAGATGTCCATCCTCCTGGATCCTGTCCAGCAGCTCTCTCCTGCTTCTGTGCCCTATTACAAGGCAGGTGTTGACAGTGGTGTTGATTATCTGATAAAGCTGGATGACTGAGGGATTTCATGATGTCAATTTCTGATGTGACAAATGAAAGAGTTCCTCAGCAGGACTTTCAGCGCCACCAGGGTCTGGGTAAGGAGGTGGCAGAAAATCTCCACAAGTGTGGTAGTATATGCACACACACAAACACAAAAAAAACCCAAAACTCCAATAAGTACCTCTATTAGCCTTATACCCCTAACCAGCAAGCCAAGAAATAGTTCACTATGTCAGTGCCCAGCAGAAGACCAATGTCAAGTCCAACAAATCACCAACTTCCAAGTCCACAATGCAACAGCTATGCAAACTGCACAACCCAGCTGCAGCCAGTCCATGCTTCTTTTGGACCTTGCATTGCTCACAATGGCTCCCTGTGATGTCAGAGCAAGGTGCTACTGATGTACAGACTTGCCTGGCATTACTCATTGGTGGGTTCAAGAAACCTGAATTCCCATATAGAGTTGTGACACATAGCGTTTGTCAGAGCAACTAGGCAGGAGTGGAGCACACACCTGAAAGCGGAAAAGAATGATGGGTACTACACAGTACTGGAGACTCTCAACAAATAATTACTATTTATATCTGTAATTATGTGTCTGTGCATGTTCACATACCTGTGGAGGTCTGAAGAGGGTGTTCGATTCCCTAGAACTGAAATTAGCAAGTGATTGTTTTGTTTTTGTTCTTTTTCTATATAGACATAGCTGTCATGGAACTCGTTTTGTAACCAAACTGGCCTCCAACTCAGAGATCCACCTGCTTTTCCCTCTGGGGTGCTGGGATTATAGGTGTGCGGCGCCACCACCTGGCTGACAAGTGATTGTAAGCCATCTGGCCTTGGTGCTAGGAATGGATTCTGTAACAAAGTAGGCTAAACAAGCCTTGAGCAAGCCAGTAAGGAGCACTCTTCATGGTCTCTGTATCAACTCCTGCCTGAATTCCCATCTTGGAGTCCTTTGATGATGAACTGTGATGTTGAAGCCTAAGCCCAATAACCCTTTCCTCCCCAAGTTGCTTTGGTCATGGTGTTTCATCACAGCAGCACAGCAACCCTAAGACAGGTGTTAGGGTTTGTCTATATACACATGAATGTAGTACTCACAGGTCAAGTGTTGGATCCCTGGGACTGGAGCTATGGAGGGCTGTGAGCCACCATGTAGGCTGAGAACTGAACCTTTGTCATCTAGAAGAGCACCAAGTGCTCTTAACCACCGAATCATCTCTCCAGCCCCCATGAAATTTTGAACTGTATATAACGCATTTTGGTCATAGTCACCCCATTCCTGCCTCTTATAACCCTCTCCTCCCCCAATTCCCCCCTTCTCAAATAGTTATTTTTCCTCTTCCTTTTCATTTTTTTTTTTGAGCCAATGTCCTTAATTAGGGTTGCTCACAGGTTCATGGACACCGTATCAGGGTCTATTTGCTTTGAGAAACAAAGTTCTGTGCTCTTAAGCTTTACAGTGGTGGCACCTGCCCCAGTGTGGCATGGCAGCATCCTGGTACTCAGGGTGGAATATGGGCTAGGCCACTTCTCACAAAAAGCTGTGGCAGTGGGGGAAGCAATGCCACTGACTGGGGGCTCTGGGGGCTTGGTGAGTGTCCCTTTGCATTTGATATTAAATTACAAAAATGCTGTCTGTGCCTTTCATCTTATTCTTTCTTGCTCTAAGGTAAGGTCCCCGAGAGCCAGGGAAGAACTGAAACCTCAATCACTGGAGTCCTGCTAACAGTGGCTCTAGTTTGTGAGGAGCTGGCCAAGGCTGGGATGACTCCAGTGAGGGAGGACCTAGGAAAGCCATGCCTTGCCCCACAGCAGCAGACCCTGCAAGGAAAGAAATCCTTACTGCTTCAAGGTTACCCTTACAGATCGGTAATGAATGCACTCAAAACATCTGTGGTTCCCGATAGTGTGGCCTAAGAACTAAGCCGCTACCTCAAGGGATCTGCACGAGCTATCCTCAAGGGAACAATCTGCCTTGTTTGCAGAACAAATGTTCAAAAGAACAAGGAACTTGCTCTGCACTCAACACTGAACATGTTAAAAGATTCCACCTGGGGGGCTGGAGAGATGGCTCAGCAGTTAAGAGCATTGCCTGCTCTTCCAAAGGTTGAGTTCAATTCCCAGCAACCACATGGTGGCTCACAACCATCTGTAATGAGGTCTGGTGCCCTCTTCTGGCCTGCAGGCATACACATAGAAAGAATATTGTATACATAATAAAAAAAGAAGATTCCACCTGGCTTGGCTTTATCTGAGACATGGTATTATTATGTAGCCTTGGCTGTCCCAAAACTCCCTGTAAGTGTCAGGCTGACCTTGTATTCTCAGAGAACCACCTACCACTAACTCCCCTGAAATTAAGCAATGTGCCACCATTAGACTGGTTTTACTAGTATCTCTGAAGAGTACTTTCAATTAAATTCATTTTTCCTAATTTATTATTTTCCTTACAGAAAAATATTTGTAGCTCAGCATGTCATTCGGTAAGCTAAGGCAGGAAGATCAAGGCCATCTTCGTCAACTTAGACTTTGTCTCAAAATTACAAAAGACTGGGGCTGGGATGTGCCTTCCTGGCAAGCCTCCCACCCCCGCCCAAAAAATCTTCACACATGTTCATTCTCCACCATCACAAGAGAGCTAGCAACTTTCTAACTAGGAAAAAGCCACATTCTAAATCAGACAATTTTTTTTCTTTTTAATTGAGTACTTCATTCAGATGTTTCTTCTGCTGGCTTCTGCTCTGGGAGCAGCTAGGTCCCCACATCAATATTACAACTGACTTGACCAAGTGAACATAGGCCCCAAACCAGGGCTTTTGGAACAGCAAAACAATAAAGCAAAAGCAAAGCCTCTCCTTTCACTCAGGAAGGACTGGGAGTCACTAGGTCCAATCCCACCCTGCAACTGTAGACACCTTGGAGTCTGAACTGCACAGAAACTTGGGAGCTAGGAATAAGGTAGCAGTCCCATGTACTCTAACTCAAGCATCTGACCACCAGCCTCTTCCAATAGGAATGGACCTACTCTTGAAGGAGTTTTGGCATCTAGTTAATTTCCCAAAGAGGTGTAAAATATACCAAAAGGAATATAACGGGTCAGAATAAGTCAGCTTTCTCACGACGAACTTTCCTGAGTAACAACTTTTGGTTGTTGAGAAGCCACAGCACAGTATTTCAAAGTGACAAAATCCGGGGCAATCACAGAGTACATCCAGCAGTGGCTTAATGTTCAGGGACAGGTTTACACAGGACATAGGTGTACACACCTCTTTTCTTCAGTGTATATGGCAAGTAGCCAAGACTCCTGATCATTAAAATAAGTTATTTTGTACATTACAGTGCACAGAGGAAAGGAACTTTCACAGAGGTGACCAAAAGGCATTGTACAGAAAGTCTCATGGTGAGTGGCAGCCAGGGCCTGCGGCCTTCAGGAGCTTGACCCCTGCTCTTTGGCTGCAGAGGCCTTAGGAGCAGCTGTTTCCTCCACTTGCTCAACTGGCTTTGCCTCCTCTTCCTCCTCCTCGTCTTGGGGATAGAGGTCCGGGTATTTCTGCATGCACTCCTGCATGGCCCGAAACTGGTCTATACAGTCTGATCCCTTGATTTCCTCTTTGCTGTGGTGGAAGCAGGAAAAGGCAGACTTGAACTGTTCCCCACAGGGGCCGCTGGCCATTCCCCCAAGGCACGGGCAATTCCAGTTAATATCTCCATTGGGCAGTATCAGTCCTGGAAGAGGAAGACGAACAAGGTGAGAGATGTCCTCTGTGATCTTGAACAAGCAAAGCATGTTTGTCTGGTCCTTATTCTGCGGAAGGCTTCCCCCCATGACCTGGTCTACCGTCTAAGCCACCTCCCAGAACTAGAATCAGAACTCTGGGACTTAAATACCAGGAATCTCCTAAGCCAAAGCAAGTACTGATCCTCCAGGCCCTGCTCCCCACGCAGTCCCTGACCATGCCTCTGCTCAGCACATCCCAGAGAGTGGTGTAAACATATGTCTGCGAAAAGTTCTTAAACTCTGTTGCACAGCACAAAACAAGTGCTGTTAGACTAGTGGGGCTCTATTCTTCCTACACAAATCAATCATTAGGGTGGGGTATAGCAGAGGTAGAGCAGGGCTCGCCATGTACAGCCCGTAAAAAAAAAATAAAATAAAAATATATATATATATTTGGTGTTTTTTTTTTAAGACAGTGTTTTCTCTGTGTAGCTTTGGAACTGCTCTGGAACTCACTCTGTAGACCAGGCTGGCCTCGAACTCAGAGGTCTGCCTGCCTCTCTGCCTCCTGGGTGGTGAGATTAAAGGCGTGCACCACCACTATCCTACTAAATCAAACTTCTAAGTTAAGTGATGTACTATGAATAAGCTGAGAAGTCAAGCTGTAGGTAGGCTTTTAGTAAAAGCTACATTGGCTTCTTCCTTTTGATTTTGGCTTTTTCTATAAATTTTATTCACATTTAAATAGAATTTTCTAGTTTTCCAAGATGGTTCAAGATGACATTTCTACTTTCAGCTTTGTGATGGTTATAGAAAGAGTTCTCCTGTGAGCCTACTGAAGCGGAGAATGCTGACAATCGAGCACTTGCTGCTAGTACTGAGGATCCTTGGCACTGACTAGAAAAAAAAATAAAGGCCTATATAAACTGAAAAGTCGCGTGACCCTTTACTCCAGTGGCATGCCCAGGGGCAGCTGCAGAGCTAGTGTCCAAAGTCCTGGGTTGAATCCCACCTCAACACCAGCTCTGAGAGCCTATCAGCAAATCTGCTTCAGCTTTTGGGGACAGCAGGAAATGTCGCCGGTGCTCCTCAGCAGGCGGCTCATCAGCAACAATACGGTTACAGAGTAAGTTCCTGTACATGAAGCTGCATGGCAACCTAAGTAGTCCTTCTGACACTGTCTGCAGGTTTCTGGGCTTCAGAGCCAGGTCAGGAAGGTAGCAGGGCCTATCAGATCCCCAGAGACCCAACTTGCACTCCTCTACTTCCAACCTCTGAGGGATTCTCAATACTGAACATACCGCTGGCACTGCAGGTTCCAACACGCTAACCCACAGAACAGCTTTCAAAGAACTAAGACTGACATTTAAAAACTATAGTCCAGACGCTATCTGTGGTGGCACATACCTGTGACCCCAGCCTGGACTACTGTTTGGGATAGGGTCCTAGCTGTACTGGAATCTACTCTGTAGAGCAGACTGGCTGGCCTTGAAATCTCAAGTGCTCTTGTAGAGGACCTAGGTTCCATTTCCAGCACACAACCAACCACCTGTAACTCCAATCCCAGGGGATCTAACACCTTTTTCTGGCATTGTCAGGCACTGGATGCATGTGCGAGCAAATCACCCATACACATAAAATTAAAAAACAAAAACACAACTCAGGTCTTGCAAAATGAATTGGGACATAGAACACACATCTACAAGATGACAGCTTTAGCAATTATAGCATTCAAACACAAGCAGACATTGTCTGCTCACACCTCCAGAGTTCTGCGACATGTGCAGCTAATATGGACTCAAGGTAAACAAAGGACCAGAACTGACATGAGTTCGTACTTCCTCATTAAGAAAGACTGACATCAGCTGTCGCTATCAGAGCACTAAAACTGCGACACCTGACTTGCAAATATAAATATCCCCAACACAGTGCTAGGTACTCACCCTTACCTGGCAGCAGGCTAACAGGTGATGATCCCCCCACAACAAGCATCAGCTTTAGATCAGGTCTGAAAGTCCTAACCACAAGCCCGTCCTCCACAACTGCCTGCTTTAAGCTCAATCTCACGCACCAACAATTCTCACCTGAAGTACTTGTTCCAGTGCTGAAGTGAGTCGTGTTGACACTTTACGGACAGGGAATGCTGCATTCACCTACCCCACAGACCGGAGTACCAACGAGTCTAGCCCAAAGCATGACATCCTGTGTCCAAGGGGCTACCATTACATTCGGAGATGAGCCCAGGAGTGTTACAGTTCTGAGCAGCTTTGCTGAGCCCTCCTGATTTAACAGGGGAGAAGGACCAGCTGCCTGGCTGCTGCTTTCCTGCCTGCACGTTAGCTGGTACACATGGCAGGGCTTACCCCAGTAAGCAGACAGAGCAGAGATCCCTGTCAACCATAACTTCAGTCACTCTCAGTCTCATCAGTACAAACACGTACAATGGAGACAGAATGTTTTAGTAAGAAACTGCTGCCTGGGCACAGTCCCAACCCCTGGAAGGGAGACAAAGTGGGAAAGTGGTGCTCAACACCAAGCCTTCCCGAGTGTCTGAGGGTCCCTCATCTCTCACCATGCTCCTCATAGGGATCATTGGGGTCATCAGCCACCAGCTCCGCACTGCTAGGAGTTTCATGGTCTTCTTTGGTCACAAATATTATCCGATCCTTCCCTAGGATTTAGAGCAGAAGAAGATGGATTCATTGAAGAAAAGTGAAACACAGAACAGCCAATCTGAAGACGGTCCCCTGACCCTGTCCTCATCACTGACTGGACAGTCCAGTAGTCATGAGGGCCAGCTGGCATGAATTCCACTCAGGTGGTAGGTAAGGTAGATAACATCCAGCTCTCTAAACTGAGGGGGAAGAGGAGTGCATTCCCATCCTCCCCTTGTGAAGAGCCTATGAACAACTCACAACCAGGTAGAACTGGAGCACTATGACCTGGGGCCCCCAGTCCACAGCTGTGAGTCTCCAGAGCCAGCCTCTGAAAGACAGAGCGTATCCAGGGCCAGCCACCGTGAGAAGGAAGGAGACTGGGTAGGGCAGATTTAGAGCAGCCTCGTAGTGAGATCTTCTTCCCTCTTCTGCAGTGCCCCACCCCCCCAGAGCACAACCTTCTCAGAACACCCCCACCCCCTTGCTCACCTTTACTTAGGCCTGGCTAAGGTCCTGAGGCCACAGGGAAAAACATAAGGAGGCAGGTATGTTTGACATTAGAGTTTCTCCCAATGGTGTGGGGACAGACATGCCTATTTGACAGAAACCTTATAGTGACCCTGTAAGGAATCCTGATGATCCCAGCTACTCAGAAGGCTGATGCAGGAGAGTGAGTTCAAGATTATTCTGGGCTACATAGAGACCCTGTTTCAAAAAGTAAAATCAAGTAAATTTTTGAAAAGGAAGAGAACAAAGGGCTAGAAGAGCTTTCCTGCACACCCTGTGGCTTACCCTGACAGACTCTGGCCATCAGTTTTCCGCCTCCCATCACAGCAGCCACCGTAAGGCATTTCCATTGTGGTGGGACCGGTCCTCAGCACCCACACTGCACAGGGGTTATCTGTTTCCATGGTGGCCCCTTGGGGGCAGAATCCTGTGTGGCAGCCAGCCCTCTACTCACCACTCCTACAGAACAGCAGTGCCCTCTGCTCACAATGGTGACTTACATAGGCTGGAACCTATGTAAGCCACTCACTCCCAAACCTTTCCAGCACCCACACTGTCCTCCCGGACACACATTACTGACCTTTGACCTGAGCACTGAGCATAACAATAAGGGCAATAGAGACCCACCCTGTCCCAGCCCCAAACTGAGGAGGAAGAAGGAAAGGTCAACGGCCAAAATTCCTAACCCTCCCAGGAAAAGTGCTCGGACAACCCTGAGCCTTCTGACAGCCCACCCTGACCCAGGGGACCTGGGGTCCTCACCCAGAGGGTACACTGAGTAAACCTGCCCTTCCTGAGTAGCCCTGAGGGAGGTAGCTACTGTGAAAGCTGAGGTCAGGCTGCAGACAGGTGGCTCTCTTAAAGTTGCCAGCACTGTGTCCACTTCTCCCACTATTTTGGAAAGTTCTGGTTCAGGCACATGAAGGAAGAGTAAGGCAAAGAGTGGAGCCCACACTTGGGCTGGAATACCCAAGGAAGAGGCCAGGAGAAGGCTCACGAGGACAAACGTCAGAGAGGCTACCTCAGTGAAAATGACAGTTTAGGAACAGGTCTCACACACTGGCAGACACAAAGATGGGCAGGTCTCCACACACAGGGCTAGCCCCACTACCCACCTGGGCTCTATGCCAGAGGCAGTCTTAGCCTCGGCACCCAACAACTAACACAGCCAGACTGTTCTTCCCACTGCTGGAGAAAGCATCTGAGCAAGGCCACTGGGCCATGCTAGAGTGACTAATGAATGACCCTGGAGACTGGCCAGTTTCCAGAACCCCCAAAAGCAATTTGCATAACTGCTGAGTTCTAAGCAAAAGCAGCTGACAGTTGTGACCTCAGCTGAGTGCAATCAAACTCTCTGCCACATCCACATGGCCTTAGGCTCCCGGACAAACACCCAGTCAGGTTGGGATGAAGCAGCTTAGGACTCCTTTTACATCTGAGTTGTTAGCTCTCACATCAAAGCAAAGGTAGGTATCCTTTATTCTCCTTTCTTGAAATAGAAAGCAAGTAAAACACATGCAAAAAAATAAAAGGGAAAAGCATTGTCCATAAACCTTCAACACTTTCTGCTTGGTATCAGGACTTGGGGATGGGGTGTCAGCTCTGACTATGATACATGCATCAAGTGAAGAAGACTGATTGGGGGTAGGGTTGTCTATAGAAAGAAAAATAAATAACTCAAGTGTTGGGCTTCCATCAGGGCTAGGATAAAGAATTTAAAAGGGACTGGGGCCAACGCCCAAGTGGTAGGGTGCTTGCTGAGTACTGCACAAAAGGCCAGATTGATCACTATCCTAAAATAAAGGTGGCAGAGCAGAACACACCTGCAATCCCAAAGGTAGAGGCGTGAGCGGTCTGGAGGGAGCTCAAGGCCCAGTGAAGCTGGAAGGCAAAAGGTAGCCAGTGTGTTCTCACAGGGTCAGAGGTTTTGAGAAAACAGCACCTGAGAGGGTTTTCAAAGCCTGGCAACCCCTGCAGAGCCTTTAGTACACTGACTCAGCATTTTCCCTATTACTGAGCACTTCAGTCTGGAGACTGATATGTGTATGGACCTTAGAGATACATGTGTCCAGGCGATCATTTGCTTAGAGAGAGGACAGGCATGTAGCTGGGGTCCTTCGATTAAATCCTGAGCACCCACTGTGTCCCAGGCCTTCTGCCATGTCTCGGGTTGGTGGGAGAAGACAGAAATCTCAGAGTTTATGAGATACAAAGCATCAGGAAAGACCTGGTGACTTTTGGGCTGGTCCCTAAAGGACAAGAACTGGCAATGTGAGGAGCTGGAGGGAGAAAGTACCCGACAAAGGCATAGCCAGAGGAGCTGAGGAGCAAGAGAGCAACCATGAGGCCACCAGAACACAGTATGGTCACCTTAAGCCTTACACAGTCTGTAACCCTGGCTGGCCTTGTACTCACAGAGGTCGTAGGTAGGGAGGAGCACACGCCTTTAATCCCAGTATTTAGGAGGATCTTTGAGTTTGTAGAACTAGTCAGACTGTTTCAAAACAAACAAACAAACTAAAACCGGGCAGTGGTGGCGCACGCCTTAAATCCCAGCACTCGGGGGCAGAAGCAGGCAAATCTCTGTGCTCGAGGCCAACCCGGTCTACAAGAGCTAGTATCAGGACAGCCTCCAAAGCTACAGAGAAACCCTGACTCAAAACAAAAAACAAACAAACAAAAAAACAAAACAAAAAACCTAACTAAAAACAAATACCACATGATGGTTATCTTTTGAACCAGGAAGATGGGCTCAATCCTGCAGTAGCAGCAAATGGACCCAACCTCCTTCCTGGAGAAGCTAAGGCCTGTAAACCCTTCAAGAGGTAGGTAGCAGTGTTTACCTGCTTAGCATCCTTTCCCCAAAGACTCACCATCAACCTGCCAACTGGTTGTTTTAGAGGAAACAAAAATCTTGACAAGACTCTCCTGCCTAACAGTGCTGGGAGATGGGGGCTTTTGGATAAGGGACACCAAGGGCTAACCAACAGACATAGTCCTCAGGAGAGATGTCAGTCAATTATGATGCCCGGAAGGGGTGTTCTAAGGTAGGAGGGAAAGGCTGTACAGTGTGGACTGGGCCTTCTAACTGAATGCATGGCCTTGGGTGGATTAGTTCCCCCTTTACCCTCAGATTCCCTAGTCTTACAGTGAAGAAGCTGACCTCCTCATCCTAAAATTCTGGGTGACCCAAGTCTCTCTGTAGCTCTGTATTCCCAGAAGTTCTCCGGCTCATTCCTGCCCTGGGCACGTGCTGGGTGAATACCGGCGTGAACGATGGCCGACCTCTCAATTTACAAGACTGGAAACTAGGGCCTGGAGGGGTTGGCTGGCAGCTCAGACACAAGGAGCCAGTTAGTGCCAGGAAGCCATGGCAGACTAGTCCGGAGTCTTCTGGGCTGCTGCCTACAGGTAGCAACAGGGAGGGAAGTCAGTGGTCCTCAATGTGGCTAGAGGCGGAAGGAAGGCTCCAGACTGGCACTGCAGCTCCAGGACCTGTGGGCTCTAGGGCCGAGTAACCCATCTCAGTTTACCGTTTGATTAAAAACGTGGACAGTAACAGAACCTTAGAAAGCTCGCTACATGTAAAGAGTGCCTGGTATACAGGAGCAGCTCAATAAATGCTCCTGCCAGTGGCACTTTCCGGGATAGTTAAAAAAAGCCTGTGCGGGATACAAACACGTGGGGAGTTCTAAGGACGGTGGTTATTAATTCCTTAGGGTCCCCGATTGCCAGCCAGATACAACGTGCTCCGCACTCGCAGGGCCCACGTGAGGCCTCCGAGGCCCGGGTTTGAGTTTCACGGTGACCTTGGACCAGCCTCGTTCCTCAGGGAGCCTCTACTTTTTCATCTGGAAACCGCCGCGTGAGGCCCACGAAGAACCCACGGCCGCCCTGTGGAAACCACCCAACCGCGTGTCTTTCGCAGGCCCGCGCCGGACCGGTCTCCATGGCAGCGCCCGACTTACCTTCTTGCCGGCAGTAGGACATGGTTGTTCCGGACGCTCGCAGCTCTCCGAGGCAGCCGGCGCGACTGTAGTGGACACACCTTCAGGCGGTGACCTCCCTTCCCCTCTCCTCACGCCTGGCGGGCGGCACTGAGGCCCGCGCGGACCCGCCCCCTCCAGGCCTGCCCGCCGCGCGCCTGCCTCCGAGCCTCCGAAGCACCAGCGCCGCTCCTCCGCCGAAAACTACATTGCCTAGCAGCCCGTGCGCCCCTCCAACGAAGCAGGTACTACATTTCCCAGAAATCTCGCAGCGCGCACGCGCACTAGTGAAGCAATGGGTGTGTTGCACTTTGTGGCGAAAGTGTCCGACAGCGGACTACATTTCCCAGCAGGCTGCGAAATGCGCACGCGCAGACAACTTGCGGGGCGCAGATAACTACCCGCGGGGCGGTAACTTTTGTCCTGAGTCCAGCCAGGTCTCGGATTCCACACGGTGTCTTGCAGCTCTGTAGCAGACAGGAGGTCACCGTATTCTGCATTCCGGTCTTCAGAACAATTCCCAGCAGAGCAGTGCGAGACCACGGAGGCGATCTGGGCTCACCATGGCCGCGAACGTGAGTAACTCCGGTCCTCGGGCCACACCATCATCCGGCCCGTTTCTTCCTTGGGTCCACGCTGTGTCCTTAAGCGATGCGACCCTAGTGGGTGAGGCGGCTCTGATCTCCCAGCTCTCGTCCATCTGTTCACTCACCCTCAGGCCGCGCCTTTGTAGGACGCTCTCCTCCGTCTAGTTAGCTCGTGCATGCTGCTCTTTCGACTTCTAGTTACTTTCTGGGCCCCCGGGGGTATGACACTTGGGGACTAGAAGGACCACGAGGAAAGAAAGTGTCCGTCGGTGGGCATATGGGCAAGGCGATTTCGCCCAGGTGGAGCTGTCCAGCAAAGGCTGCTCTGACCTCCTCGCCCTAGGGGGTGTGTACGCAGGGCTGTGAGGCCGCAGTAGCTGGACGAGCCTGGCTGGACCACCAGGAGAGGGAGGCTTTTCTCTACCTCCCGGTCCCTACCGCACTTATTTGGTAAGAGACCCTGGCTGAGGATAGTCTTCCTCACATTCCCCCCCCCCCCCCATGGTTTCTTCCTATTGCAACAAGTCTTTAAGAACTATAGTAGTGAACGCTAACATTCATTCAAGGAGCTGAGCAGCATCACTAACTAGGGGACTGGGTGTGGGAGAAGCTAGTGACTCACCACTGCTTCTGGCGAAAGCGCCTCTGAAGCCAGTTCAGGAACACTGCCAACCCCAGGCACACCCTCTCTCCCTCCTTGGTAGAGTGTCCAATGCTGCCCTCCTCTGGCCCGTTCTGTCCTCTTCCCAGGCTTCTCCTCTGTCCTGCAAACCTCTTCTTGGCCTCCTACATTTCCTAAGAGACTAGAGTTTGTGTCACCCACTGCCCAGGCAGTGACTGCTTGGCACATTGTCCCGTTCTGGAAGGAGCGAAGAGCCAGAGGTTAGGAAAGCTGCACTGGAGCCAGAGGAGAAGGCAGCCTGTAGACCAGTCTAACAGGAGCAGGTGGACTCCTGCTGGCGCCTATCATCAGCATCAGCATCATTGTCATCATCGTCATCATATTTGCACTTCCCCAGCAGAAGACACTTGCTCAGGGGCTCTAAGCCAGCTTATGCTGCAGCACCATCTTGGGAAGGTGACAAGGGCAGGCTTTGGAGTCAAGCCTAGAGGCAAATCAAGATTCTTCCACTCTTAACTTCCCAGGGTTCACTCTCTCATGGGATCAGTTATTTTGAAGTTTTGAGGAAGATTGCTAGGTACGGAGCCCTTACATGGGAGGTACTTAACTCATGAAAAAGTCACTCTTAGAGGCTTGTACAGTCAGAGACCATCTTGGGTATGTGTGTTGGGGTCTGACTTCCACACCAACAAACAGACACAATGAGGTATCTATAGTAGCCACGTCTTTGTCCATCCATTTTTACATTATTTTCCTGGGAAGATTTGAACAAGCATCCATTCGGTCAGACAGGATAACCATAGACCAAAGGAACAAGCCTACCAACTCCATCTTGGTGAATCAAGGAGGTTAGGGGGTGTACTTATCACCAAAGTCCCATATCAACATGGGTGACCACCCCTGGAAAGCTGTGTAGATGGAGTCTTGTCTCCTTTGCTCCCAATCCCCCTTCCATTAGCCTTCTGCCTCCTGTATACTCCAGCAGTACTACATACTGCTGGGGGTGGGACATAAGAGGGGAGTGGCTGGACTCTCACCTGAGGGTATAAAGACCCTCTTCCACTCTTCCAGGAAACATGCCTGATCATGTGAGGGGCTCATGTGGATAATCAAAACTGTTCTTATTTCAAGATGGCAATGGCTATGTCATGTCTAGGGGACAGAGTACCAGAACATCCATATTGTAGCTTAACCACCAGGCAGGGTAAGCAAGAAAATCTTAAGACAGTGGGTGGAGCAGAGGCATCACAACTGTCCTGTCAGGTGGGTATTATTACCAGCAAGTGAGGAACCAGGACCAGAGAGGTGGAGCATGTTACCAGGCTCACACAGCAACAAAGCTGGAATTCCAACCCTGGTGTGCCAATTTCCAGGCCCAGTATATTTCTACCTATTGCTTCATTGTTTGCTGATTCTGAGCCCAGTGTGCTGGAAGTGGACTATGATATGGAGGATACATAAGTGTGCATATACACATACATATACACACACCCATATGTGCATTTCCCATCTTACCTCTTCCCCAAAACATCCTGCCCTCCCTTCCTTCCTGGGCTTAGGAAGAGCTGGAGGAACACAGGTCTCCTTTTTCTGCTTCCACTTCTTCAATTCACATTACAGTTAAGCGATAAGGAGGGCAGAGGGATCTGCCTGGATTTGAACACTCACTCACTACTTATAAGCTATTGATCTGGGCAGATAGCCTAAGCAGTGAGTCTTGATTTCCTCATCTGTGAAATGGAGTAGTGGTAGTCTCTTCTGCCTTGAACTGGCCTGACTGATGGTCACCTTCTTGTCTGCAGTGGTTGTCTCCACTGAGTTTCTGATGGTATCATTCTGGCTTCCGTGGGTGTCCTCAGCAGGCCTGAGGCAGCCCTGGAGAGCAGCCAGACTGGCATCAGCTATGATCACAGACTTGGACCCAAATCCATCCTCTGATCCTAGGCAGGAAGGGACCTGGCTCTCTGAGGTGCCTGCCTGGTGACCACTTTGTATCTCTGTGACTTTCATCCACACCCACAGTCTGGGTGGAAGCCTCAGTTTCAGTGATGGAGAAATCTGATAATGTCCCTATAGTTGTAACTCCCATAGGA
This sequence comes from Microtus pennsylvanicus, assembly GCF_037038515.1. Classification (NCBI taxonomy): domain Eukaryota; kingdom Metazoa; phylum Chordata; class Mammalia; order Rodentia; family Cricetidae; genus Microtus; species Microtus pennsylvanicus. The sequence continues at coordinate 55,080,168 of NC_134586.1, read as the reverse complement.
GCCGACGAGGCCCCAGCTCTGAGCCACCACCCCAAGCACCGGAGCTTAGCCTCCACTTTACCCGTGAAGAAGTGGAGGGTCCACAGCTAGTGGGGTGGCAGAGCCAGGATTCAGGCTCAGTCTCTGCATTTGGTGATAAGCATTAGACATACTTCTGACAACAGCAAGCTGGGCAAAACCTGCACCACTGACCTGTGGCTCTGGGCCTACCGGGTGTTGCCTGGGCATGTCCATCTGCCTTGTCTTTCTACCAGCCCTGCACAGCTAGGGCAGACAGTGCCACTGCATACCATTGCTTCACAGTCCCCTACTGAGGGCGCCTTTTTCCTGAGGTCTGCCTCTATGCCCTCTCCTCCAGATAGCTTGTCTTGATGCCCTAGCTGGAAGGTGCAGCCAGCACTGGGCGCACCTCTCACTGGATTTTCATCATAGCCACTTGGTAGTTCTTAGAACTGTGACCCCACTGTCCAAAAGGCCACCTGCTACTCTTCCAGCCTCACAGAACAGCACAGTCCTCAGGAAGCCCAGCCATTACTTCTCAAATTTAATTAAAAATAACACTTCTAGCTGCTTTGTATAATAGCTTGTTGGTGTCTTTAGCATTTGCTTGCCTTGTGCTGAGCTTATGGCCCAGAAATTCTATGCCAAAGTAGAATTGTCCCTCAATGTCTGTGGGGAATAGGGGTTCTTCTGGGAAGAATAATTTTGGACACCAAAATTATTTCTTAAAACTCATCAAATTTTCAATTTCCCCTTCAGTATTCCAGTATCGGCAGTAGGAAAGAACACGTCAAGGTGACATCTGACCCCCAGCCAGGCTTCCTGGAGCGGCTGAGTGAGACTTCCGGTGGGATGTTCGTGGGGCTGGTGACCTTCTTGCTCTCCTTCTATTTAATTTTCACCAATGAGGTAAGGTGCAGGGCGAGGATCCAATGACTGAACTCTGAAATAAAAGGCCTAGGTTTACAGGAGGGAGAGGGCTGCTGAGTTAATCAGAATTCTTTCCACTGTGACACACATCAGTGTAAGCCAGAGGGGCAGTGAGTCAGTTCGCACACCTGAGAACCTTCTTCAGGCATGACTGAAGCACTCAACGTCCAGGCACTCATGGTGGATTGCTGGAATTCTGCCTCTTTGTGACATTTTATGGGGGGGGGGCAGCCCCTTCCCTTGGAGCAATTTCAGCCCCCCCTTCCAAACAGCTTATCATCTGCGAGAATCGGGGAACCAGAACCATGTCTTTTTAAGTCAGTTTAGCAGAAGTTACAGCTATCTCTCAGGTTCTTGGTGTAGGTCTCGGTTCTCTGAATCAACACCAGACTCAGTTTCACCTGACTACATGGCCTTGGAGGGCAGGGAAGTAATCATGAAAAGCTGGGAAAGGTGCCCCTGCCACCCTAGGTTCTCCCAGAGGCTCCAGGCACCTTTGGGTGAGGCAGATGAAGTGTGTCAGCTATGCTGAGAGCACACCTGGTCGGCAAGTCCTGGATCACATGATTTGGACAGTGCTTCAGATTGGCCTTTGTAAACCACATGGATTGGAAGCTTGGGGAGTGGGAGGCAGAGGCAAGTGGAGGCAGAAGACTAGTCCAGGGCAGGGAGACACAGAGCTGTTTCCAACTTTGGACAGTCTGAGATTGGTGGGGTCTGCCTGGGTTCTAGTCTTGAGTCTCCAGTTGCTAGACCTCAACAGCTCTGCTTGCTGAGGCCCATCCCTCTCTGTACCCACAGCAAGGTGCCAAGCAGCACCTGAGCTGTTGAAATCCCTTCTTCTGCCCTCTGACAGGGTCGTGCACTGAAGACAGCCACCTTACTTGCAGAGGGCCTGTCACTTGTGGTGTCCCCAGACAGCATCCACAGTGTAGCTCCGGAGAATGAAGGGAGGCTGGTGCACATCATCGGGTCCCTGCGGACGTCCAAGGTAGGCTGGGGATTGGGTGGCAGCTGCCGACTGCAGTAGCTCAGAGTTGGACCTCAGAGAGACCCACATGGGTGTGATTGTCATTTCTCAGTCCCGGTGTCCCCTATGCTAATGACAACAGTCTCACAGTCATGTGATAACAACAGCTCAAATTACAGTTTGCACACAGTATGATGATTGGAGCTGGGCTGTTGTCTGAGCTCAGGGTCATGGGCGTTGTGCTGAGAGCTGAGGCTGGCAGCTTCATGCTGGTCTCCACTTCCAGTCCTGCCCGTCTTTATCCCTCTTGTAGTTGGGCTCCTCTGGACTGCCATACATCTGACCTTTACACTTTGTTTGATTCTCTTTGAAGCTCTTGTCTGACCCAAACTACGGGGTCCATCTTCCAGCTGTGAAATTGCGGCGGCACGTGGAGATGTACCAGTGGGTGGAGACAGAAGAGTCCAGGTGAGGATCTAGGCGTTGAGGAAGTGGAGAGCATGAGGGCGTGAGGGGCTCAGTGCTAAGATAAAGGGCGGTGCTTTTATGAAGAGGCCATTTAACCAAATTCAAAGTGTAGGGTCTGCTTATCAGAAAAGTGTCAGACCCAGCATTGGTGCATGGCGACCTTTTATTTGGAGGTGACAACAGTCTAGCACAGAGTGGGCCAAAGCAGAAAGGCAGCTGCTCAGCTTACTTACCTGGACATTCCAGGATGCACTGCCCAAGGCATGACAGTCCAGGCTCAAATGATGTCACTAGGAATTAATATGGCCTTCCACTGCCAGTCCCTGCTCAGCTTTTCCTGCACTGGGTCATCCTCTCACAGAGGGCGCAAGCCACTTCTCAGTTAACTCACGGCCTGGTCACCTAGAGCCAGAACCAGACTCTGCCCCACCTGAACTACATGGCCTGTGAGGGGAAGGGAGTAATCAAGGAATACTCGAGAACATTCCCCTGCCACCCTAGGTTCTCCCAGAGGCTGCAGCTGGATATCTCTTTGAGCCCAAAGCTAGACATCTTTGGGTGAGCCAGCCGGAGTCTGTAGCTAAGCTGAGAAACCATGTCCCTCCAGGCAGGCCTTCTAGAGATAGTGCCTGCTCCATGGTGGCTGGGGACTGTCTGTTCCTGAGCCCAGCAGGCTTCTACTCCCTGTGGGGAGCTGGACCGTGAGGCCACTTCAGACACTTAGAGAGCAGATGGCCTCGGGCGCCTGAGCTGACTTCCGCTGTCTGTGCTTTTTCTGCAGTGAGTACACGGAGGACGGCCAGGTGAAGAAGGAGACCAAGTACTCCTACAGTGAGTCCCGGACCCTCCAAGCCCCTGCGCATCCCCAGGACATGTGACTGCCACCCTAGCCCAGGCTGGCGGTGGTGGGCACCACAGTGGGGCTGTGGGCAGGTGTGGAAAGCCTCAGCACCAGGCAAAGTTCCTGAGTGCCAGTCCTCAGGGTCCTGCATGCCCACCATCCAGGGAGTCCTGAGCAGCTACCCTGGTCCCCAAGGGTCATGGTAAGAGGATGCTGAGACCACTCTTTGCTGGTCTGAATTGCCCCTTCTTTCTCTTCACGCAGATACGGAGTGGAGGTCAGAAATTGTCAACAGCAAAAACTTTGACCGAGAGATTGGCCACAAAAACCCCAGGTGAGAGCTTGGCTTGGGCCCACTCAAGTCAAGTCCAGTCTTATTTATCCTTGCAGGCTCCAGCCTCAGTTTCTAATTTGAGTGATGGGTTGACAAACACACAAGATGCAGTTTTAACACCAAGCTCTGTGTTGGCATCAGGTGCACAGATGAAGACCTGGTCTTTGCTGACCCTCAAGTTAGCACTGGCCTGGTGAAGGACTGAGAGAATTCTCTGTGTCACAAAGTCCCTTGTTACTGTTAGCCAGGTTGGGGGCTCTAGTGGCAGTGTTAGCATTCCTCAGGGGGAAATCACTCTGTGGTATGGGTGAGGATGATGAAGTAGCACTTGGGCATGGCTAGATCATTTGAAGCCATGGTCCAAGTTGAGCTAGGAAGATGGAGACTGCCCAGGCTGGAAGTGGTATGTGGTCCAGAAAGGCTCCATTTTATGGCTAATTGTAGCAGCTTTCTCGGACCACCAGCCCCCAAATCATGACCCAGAGACTTAGTTATGAATGTTCAGCCTTATCTTATGCTTGTCCCACTAGCTCTTATAACTTAATTTAACCTGTTTATCTTTATGTTTTACCTTTCTTTCATTCTGTAGGTCCTACTTTCACTACTTCCTCTGTGTCTGGTTGGCTAGCAGCCTCTCTCCTCTCTTCCTCTCCCCCACCTCCATCCCTCTCCTGCCTAACTATTGGCTGTTCAGCTTTTTATTAGACCAGTCAAGCGTCTTAGGTAGGCAAGGTAAAAACAGCAACACATCTTTACATAATTAAACAAAGGCAGTATAAACAAATGTAACACACCTTTACGTAGTGAAAGTAGCATTCCATAACATAAGCAAATATAACACATCTTTACCTAGTTAGAGTAGTATTCCACAACATAAACAAATATAACACATCTTTACCTAGTTAGAGTAATATTCCACAACAGCTAATAGGCTGGCACAGGTTAGGTAAGAGGGTATGCAGCTCTGGGTGATGAGACAGAGCAGGGGTGTTTCCCAGAGAGGGAAACAGGAGCCCTGGCGTCATGTGCCTAGACTTGCAGGATCCCCTTCCTGGGTAGGGACTGTCCCCAGCACACTACAACCCAAAGGTGACCAGACAGCTCCCACCCTGGTGCCCCATTATTGACTGTCCTCCCTCTCTCCTGCAGTGCCATGGCAGTGGAGTCTTTCACAGCAACAGCCCCCTTTGTCCAAATTGGCAGGTTTTTTCTCTCAGCAGGTGAGTCTCGGGCCTTTGTAGAGGTGCCCACCCAAAGCCTTTCTATCCCCTTGGCCTCTTCTAGGTCTGGGGCCCTAGTATTAAGCAGACCCACAGCTTATGGTAGTCGGTATCAGGGTCCAGCTGGCCCCCATGTCAGAATTATACTCTGGACTGGGACAGAGTGAGGTGAGCCCTCAAGAGTAGAACCCCCACTCTTGGCAGTTCCTCTGAAGCCTGAATTGTTCTAGAAATTACCCCAGGTGCTACACCCTTTGGACACTTCTGTGCATGTCTGTTCTGAGCAGACATTGCACCAGAGACCTGCCTCAGGCAGCCCTCCCTCCCTCTGACCTCTGGTTCCACTTCTGAGCCCTGCCAGGCATCTAGCTCTCCCACAAGGAGGTGCATCAGAGCCTCCTCTGTAACTTGAGGAGAAACCCTAAAGATTTAAGGTGGCACCATGAGTCATATAATGCTTGGGTTCCCTGGGCCTATCCTGGGAAGGTGACAGAGGTGCTTGAGACCCAGATAGGCAGTCTTAGCCTGGCTGTCCCAGTAGCTCTGCCACTCAGCTGGTGCCTGTGGTGGAGGGAGGTCTGGCCTAGATGTGGGTGAGAGTGTGTTCCAAGGAGGGATGGCAGAAAGCAAAGCCACTCTTACAGCTGGGACTAGGCTGACTTAGCAGGACAGGGCATGGAAAAGCCTTCCTGGAAGAGTTAGTGAGTGAGTTGGGCACAGGGCAGTTCTGGAGATAGAGTTGGGAAAGGGGGCATTGCAGCTGGCGTGGTGGCACATGCCTATCACCCTGGCACTCAGGGAGCCAAGATAGGATTAACAAGTTTGAGACTGATTTGGGCTTCATAGTGAAACCCTGTCATGGAACAAAAAAGAAACCATGTATGACAGTCATCCCATGTATGGCCTCGTCATCCCAGCACTTGAAGAGCAGAGCGAAGGAAGTAAAATCCAGAGGTCAAGGTCACCCTTAGCTCTTAGTGAGTTTGAGGCCACAATGGGCTATTTAAGACCCACCACTTTAAAAAGAAATCCATTGCATTTGGGAGAAAGGCAAAAGCCAGAGGGCATAGGCTGGTACTGGCCTTGCTGTCTGAGAGCACCAAGGACGGCGTGTCAGGTTACAGGTTAGCAGAGCAGGGTTCTCAGGGGAGGCTATGGTTTCTGAGCACTCCGCTTCCCTCAGGCCTCATTGACAAGATTGACAACTTCAAGCCCCTGAGCCTATCCAAGCTGGAGGACCCCCACGTGGACATCATTCGCCGAGGAGACTTCTTCTACCACAGTGAAAACCCTAAGTATCCGGAGGTACGTGGACATGAGGGCTGCTCACATAGCAGAGGACAAGGCTTTTGAGTAGCACTGAGAGTGTGTGCAACAGCTGAACCCAGGCTGCACTTGGCCATGGAGACTGGAGATGGGCCGGCCTCCTAGGGAACGGGCCAGTCTCGGTGAAAGAGTGAAAACAGCCAGGTGTTGGATCACCATTCACTCTCTCTCTCTTCTCTTTCACCCTCAGGTTGGTGATGTCCGCGTCTCCTTTTCTTATGCAGGACTGAGCAGTGATGACCCTAACCTGGGCCCAGCTCATGTGGTAATCTGCTTCCCTGGGGCTGCCCCCAGTCATGATTCCCTGGGTCCTAACTGTGTTGCTTCTCATTTGCAAAAGCAGCAGGCATGGTCTTAGGCAGTTTCAGAGGTCTGTGTTTTCCACAGTGACTCCTGGACCTCAGGCTGGGAGCCACAGTCCTAGTGGTGCTTGTCCAATTAGAGCAGCCCCTTCTCCCAGCCACAGTACGTGGTCTTGGTTCTTTATTGTACACTATCAGAATGCCACCCCAGAGCCTGACCTTAGAGGCAGATAGAAGACTCTTAGGGCTCAGGAAGCGGTGGTGGAGAAAGCACAGATGATCCAGGCCTGGTCTGGTTGCTTGGTGTGCATATGCGTTGTCATTCATCTGGAGTCCACTGTGACCACCAGTCCTATTCATAGTAGCTCTCAGTCTAGAAGGACAGCAGGACCTTTCCCTGCTGGAGACCTGCTTCCGCCAGGGTTCAGGTCCAAAGAGGATATGTGGAGGCTGGGGGTGGGGGACAGACACCATCTGAGGGTGAATCAGGATGGCTGCCAGCAGTGTTTACTGAAAAAATACACGTTTTATTCTCTGTAGTTGTACATAACACAAAATGGAGAAAGGGGGCTTGTGAGTTGGGGTGTGACTTGAGATAAGGGGTTGAGGAATCTAGCATTGACCTTGACAATAGGGCCACAAGTTCCTCTTTGTGTGATCAGAAGAGTAACTTCCTTTGTAGCAAGCAGGAACTTTCTTCAAGCTCCTGAGGGAATGGGGACCCCTATCCAAATGTCTGACCTTGGGAAAAGGACTTCTGGGACTAGACACTCCCACTAAATTTAAGAGCAATTTTCATTCCTCAAGGGGACAGGCACTGAGCTGTTCCCTATTCGTGTCCCTTTGTGTCTTAGTCTTACTCTATGGGTGTTCCCTCATAGGCTCCCCAAAGGGAAGTCCTGCTGTCTTACTCTTTTCCCACTGTACCGTACCATTCTGATTTCTCTACACTTACTAACTGAACTCTTGCCCCTAACGGCCTCAGGTTCTGGAGCAGAATTGTAGGCATTCATCCTTGGGGTCAGGCGTGTAGTAAATCTCTAACATTTCTGCACTTGGTGAAATTAGGAGGGCACAATGGGATTCCTGGTTCCAAGATGGTGGGGATTTTATTTTCCAAAGAATTATTTTGTTTAGAGAGGCTACCATTGTGCACGTTTTCATTCTTTACCGAAGCCCGCACAAAATTTCCCAAAGGGAAAGGCATTGATAGTGAGAATCATTAAAAATGAGACTAAAACAGTGCTGGAGAAGTGCGGTCTGCCATGGCGAAGAAATGCTGGGACTTTGTCAAGCAGCAATGTCACCATGTGGTCCACACCATCTCCCTGTGTAGGTCTGCCCCAACCCCCGCTCTGCCCCAATGTGGGCTTTGTACTGAGTACCTCCCTAGAGCTTGGACTGAAGCAGCTTGGCCAGAGCACCAGGCGCTGTACCCCATAGAAACAAAGAGAGAAGCCCCAGGTCTCCTCACCTCCTGACTGGTGTAGAGTCTGAGGGGTGGGCTGTGGATCTCACCCTGTGCCTCTGTCTCTCGCTCCACTCAGCTCTAATACTGACTCTCCTGATCAGGTTACTGTGATTGCCCGGCAGCGAGGTGACCAGCTAACCCCATACTCCACCAAGTCTGGGGACACCTTGCTGCTCCTGCACCATGGAGACTTCTCAGCTGAGGTGAGTTGCTGCTGCCCTGCCTTTGTGTTGGGGCCAGGCACATCCTGCCCTTCTCGGTGCTATTTAAGAAGCCCCACCACTAGCGGTCTGGCCAATGCAGGATGAAGAAAAGGAAATAGGACAGCAGCCTCCTGTGAGCGAGGCCCTGAGGACTGACACTGCCCTGACACCGCCCTCTCAGGCTGTCAGTCTTGTGGGAGGAGAATAGTGAGACCAGGGTAGGAGTGTGAGCAGCCATGCCCCAGCACGATGGGTTTCTAATAGACCGTTTCTGTGGCCAGGGCCTCTGACAAGTCATTTTTGTGCAGGCCCTCAAAATGAACAGGCCCACCCTAGAATAATCAAGTCAGGCAGGAAAGAGCTCACTTGCCAGTGGGTACCAGGAGAAGAGGGGACAGTGGCTGCAAGGTTGCCATAAGGCAGAGGCCACTCTCAGGTGCCTCTTCTTCCTTCGGGGGCATCAGTGAAGGGTTTGGAGCTGCAGCATCAGAGCCTTGTGAGTGAGGTGATCACCCACACACAGGTCCCAAAGTCCCCTGGGTGTGCCTTTCCCAGTACTGAGAAGGAGGAATGCACCTTTAGAATAGAGCATTGTCAATTCCAGCTCTTGCTAGTAAACCCAGTAGGTCCCTGCTGGGGCCTCCCTGTGTGTCTTAAGCAGATCTGTGGGTTTCAATCCAGAACCAGCCAGAAAAGGCCAAGGGTGCAGCTGGCCTCAGAGCATAGCTGTGGCCCTTCTGCTGCTATTACTGCGTCCTCAGCTACCCTCTTCCAGCCACCACCAGTGGGTCATAGTGTTTGGACCCCACCTGCTCCTTTACCTGGCCAAGATAGGGTGTGGCTGGTCTGTTGTTGGTGAGCCTGGTTACCAGGCTCAGGGTGGGGCTGCCACCTCCCAGCCTGGGCTATGAGTCATCCTAGGAACCGCTCTAAAATTAGGAAGCCCTTTTCTTTCTCCCAGGGCTTTGCCCAACCCCTGGTTTCCAGCCTTCTCAGGCAGTCCCAGGTGTCTGGAGGACTCCAGAGGATGGTGGGTGGGATGTGTGGCAGAGGAGTCCCCGGAGGGAAGGTTTGGCTAGACAGGCAAGCAGGCAGCCACACAGAGCTGAGAAGAAAGCTGGGCTCCAAAGTCAGGATGCGGGGACTCCAGGGTCTGAAGAGTTCAGGGGCCCAGACCACGGCATGACTCAGCTCCTGCCTAGTTCTGGCTCTGCCTCTCACCAGCCACAGACCTTGAACAAGTCTTACCCTCCCTGGGCCTGTTTCCTCTTCTGTTGTAATGAAACATTTTAGAAAACACCACCACCATTGTCATCCTCATCTCATGTGGTGGCTGTTCACGCGGTCCACACCTGCTCACTAAACACAGGCATATCAGAACGGCTTTCCTGTTAACTATCTATGGTGAAGCCTTGGGGTTGTGCCACAACCTCACCGAGCCTCAGCTTCCTGTCTCAGTGAAACAGAAGATTCTGATTAAGTTATTTTAAGTCAGATCAGTGTATTTGTAAACCACAGGACAGTGGCAGCTAAATCCGGAGACAGGTGTCCATCTTTGTGTGTTAGAGACTGGACAAGAGTACTGTTCAGTCAGAGCCTGGGAAAGGCTCTCAGGGAAACCGCATCTTAGCCAAGACTGCAAGAAAGTGCAGAGCTGCTGGGCAACTGTGGGCAGACAGTCTACACACGACAGCACACTTGACCTGGGCTCCCCATAGGTGGCCAAGGCCCAGGTGGAGGGTCAGAGCTGGTTGGGGTCACAGCAGTTGCTGTGCAAGGAAGAAGGGAGGCCAGCAAATCGCGGGCTAATGTAAGAACCCCGTGAGGAACAGTGATGGTGTGGATCACCGTAAACAGCAGAACTTGTATGGTGAGGGGCAAACAGACCACACCTGACCCTGATTTCGACTTGTGCAGGTGGGCGGGCTGTGGGATCATGTGCTGCCATGGAGAAGACAGACTCAGGCTGGGGTGGGGCTGAGTCAGTGCTCAGCATGCCAGGAGGCTGGGACAATGTGTAGGAGGCAGTGTAGCCCTAAAGCAGTGCTGGGCATGTAGTGTTATGTTTGAGTACAGGCACATGGGATGTGGGATGCATGGGGTCCTGGGCAGAGTAGGCTAAGCAGACAGAATAGCAGCATTTACAGGTCAGAAGGAAAACCAGGAACAGCAATGAGGTACAAAGGTGCAGCCTACAGAGCAGGAGGGAACAGTCGGAGTCAGGGGGCCTGAAACTGCAAGCAGTGTCCTGGGGTTGCGGGCTAATGCTTCACCCAGGACCAGCGTGTGCTTTAAACTGTCCACCCATATGGACAGCTGCAGTGGGAAGGATGGCGAGACCATGTACTAAGGGCATAGATCTCTTATTCATATTCTTGAGCCAGACAGGCAGACTTAGACATGAGATTTGCCCATCTCCCTGTGCTCTGTAAGGAACAATGCGCCGCCCCCAGGACCCACACTGTTGGTTGGTGACTCTGTGGATCCTGACACCGTGCCACCTTGTTGTACAGGAGGTGTTTCGTAGAGAACAGAAGAGCAATTCCATGAAGACGTGGGGCCTGCGGGCGGCTGGCTGGATGGCCATGTTTATGGGCCTCAACCTCATGACTCGGATCCTCTACACCCTGGGTAAGTGGGAAAGGTGCAGGAGCCATCCTTCCCTCTTGAGGTCCTGTGTTCACCACACTGCATTGGTCAGCCTTTCAGCTGGGATCCTTGAGAAGGACACCAAACATCTGGCCTGTCTCTGTGTCATGTCTGTCCATCCATCCGTCCGTCCCCCCCCCCCCCCATGGTAGCTTTAAGATGAATAGCAGAGAAAGGCAAGGCAGGTGTGATGGGCAGGGATGTTCACACCTACTAAGGGATGGGAGGCTGGTCCAGTTTGGGCTGCTCTGCTCATCCCTTACGCCATGACTGGACAGTTATGGGGAGGAGGCTTGCCAGCCTATGCTGTGAACTGGATCTGCACCTGAAATCCCTCAAGTCAGAGTCATGGGTACCCCTCCCTGGCCTTCCTTTTCTTGCCCCTGCTTAGGAGTTTCCTGTATGGAAACATCCTCCAGAGCCAGGCCAGGTTTGCAGCAGCTAGCACATCTGGAGCCTGGGGAGGGGCTGCTCACTTGCCCTAAGTCTGGCATAAGAGAGTCCGAGTTTAAGTGTTGGTGACCAAGACATGAAGTGTGCTGCAGCGCACAACGCCTGTCTGCGCTCTATGTGCTACCATACAGTTCGCGAGCTTGGGGCAAGGGTCTGGAGATTGAAACACACAAAGACACAGAGACAGAGAAACGGACCTCTAGTCACTGGGTAAGAAGCCCTTTATTCAATAGCACCACGGAGGCTTAAATACCCAACAGTCACGTGGGCCAACAGGTGAAAACCTTATCCTCTGATCCTCAAGGCAAGGCAACACGTGCTCGTGAAGCAGTGCTGGTAAACAACTTTGACACAGCTTTCAGTAACTCAGATCAGAAGGAAAGTAAAGATCTCTAGCAAGGAAGAACAGCTGGAGGCCAGGACTCCAAATGGTCCCAAGAGTGTGCCAGACTGACACACTCAGCAGAATGAGAGCTGCTCAGGGAGACTCGGTAGGCAGGTCTCTGTCCCAGTGTGTCCTCGTCCAGCCTTCTTGTGGTGCCAGCAGAAGCCCTTCCCCGACGTAGGTCTACGGACTGGGGAGAGGTGTGACTGGAGCACATCCCAGATTGGCAGCAAGTATTGGGGACTGAGGGGGATTTCCTCATTTACAGACAGAGAACTAAAGTCATTCCCTCAGACTTTCCCTAGACAGCTGAGCTATACTCATAAATACCAGCCACATTGTGGGCACGTCAAAGAATGATCAGAATTTATACAGAATTATGTTGGCCATGCAACTGAGGACAGGTCAGTCCCTCTGAGTCTCAGTCCCCACCATGTTTGAGAAGCCCTGTCTGTGATCCTGGTTCTTCCATTGAAGGCATGCTGGCAGGTAGGGCAGATGTAGTGTGGAGGGATAAGGGGAGCCGTGGCAGGGCCTATGTAGTCCTCTCTGTCCATCAGTCAAGGTGGCCTGCTGAGCGCCAGGCGCTTCCTCTGCAGGCTTGGCACAGCGGCTCAGAGCTCAAGCTCTGAGCAATGTAGAGTATCAGCATTGGCTCTTGTGGGAGAGAGGGTGTTATGGGTCATTTTGGTTGCTTCAACATGGACTTTGAAGGGCCAAGGCGCCCACTCTTGGGAATGGGCTGAGCGGGAATACAGCTGTGGATGTCAGCTTGCTGAGCTTCACCTCCTGAATGTCCACCTTGTTGATCCTTTCCTCCCTTGAATGGCTGAGGGGAGCGGTCTAGGGCATGGGAGCACAGTATCCTCAAGGACTCATGACCTTCTCTTTCCCTACAGTGGACTGGTTTCCTGTCTTCCGAGACCTGGTCAATATTGGCCTGAAAGCCTTTGCCTTCTGTGTAGCCACCTCACTGACCTTGCTGACTGTGGCTGCTGGCTGGCTCTTCTACCGACCACTGTGGGCTGCTCTAATCGGCAGCCTGGCCCTGGTACCAATAATCATTGCACGGACCCGGGTGCCATCTAAAAAGCTGGAGTGAAGCCTCAGGGGCCAGGTCCTGTCACCTCTGTCCAGCTCCAGCTGAAACAGGCGTCTGCACACCCCATTCTTCAAGGGGCCAGTGTCTAAACTGCATGTAGGGTTTGGTGTTCACCAGCTCACATCTTCTCCGCCCCACTTCTTGCCAAAATGCAGCTTTGGTGGGCAGAAGCACCCCAAGGATGGTGACCCAGCGAGTACTGTCCTGCTTAATGCCTTCCCCTCTCAGGGCTTTATTCCACTCAGCTGTCAGCTGACCTGCTGGTGAAGGACTCAGCCTTCTCACTGCCTGTCCCTCGTCACTGAAACTAAGTGCCAGGACTGCCACAACCTCCGGCTACAACTGAAACCCCAGAATGCAGCCATCACCCACTCTTGACCACATCTCATCAGCAGGACACACCATACCCAGGCCTGGAGAAGAAAGTGTACCCTAAACCAAGCCTCTGGGTAGACCCTGATGTGGCCTAAAGAAACACCGAAGTTCTATCTTGTCCCAAAGGTCACTGTCACTGTGGCTGGACAGTGTTTTGGTATAAGCCCTGACCTCTGGTTCTGTTACTCCACTTCACGTGTTCTTTCTATCCCAAGAAAGAGCTGAGACTTGAAAACACACACACACACACACACACACACACACATCTATGAATGGCTCCCACTTGACAGTTGCTGTCACTGAGATTAACTCAACAGGACTGGTGTTTAAGTGGGTGTGGCTTGACTGGTTTTAGTTCCCAAGGCCACAAGGAAGCTTTAACTTTGTGATGCTTCTGAATCAGTGTTAGCAGATTTGTTCTTGCTAGGTGGGGTCTGTGGAGGAAGCCCCCCTTTGTCCTCTGCAATCACAGATATCCTGCTCACTTGAAGGTGATTTTGAGTTGTAGTCAGTGTTACAGGAAAAGGCTGAGGCTTTCCTATTAAGAGGGCTCATTCACTGTGACCTCCAGCCAACTGAGGCCAAGAATCAGAACCAAGGCTTGCTGGAGGAAACCCTAGCGGCCTGGCCCAGCCTTTTTCCTAGGAATGCTTTTGACCTTGACACTCCAGCCTCAAATAGTTGCAGGACAGTGATTCTTTTTGCATTTAATGCCTATCGCTTTCCTCATCCCAAATAAAATTCACCCATACCAAAGGACATAATTAATTTCTAAGTCTCCTCTTTACCATTACACCTTTGAGGGATGCTTGATTTATCCTGTATCTCAATCTTATTTGCAAACTGTCCTAGCGGTTGCTGTAGCCAAAAGTGTTTGGTAGCTAAGATGTCAGAACCCCTTGACCCTAGTAATATCTAACAATCCCTCTCATGTGGTATCTGTGCTTTCAGCTGGGGTTCTTGGTAAAAGTGCAGCCAGAGATGCCTTGCTGGGTTTAGAATGGAAACAATATTCACTATTTAGTGCATGCTGATGTAGTCTCTCTCATCTAAACTCCAAAAGATGGTTTGGGAAAACATGGCACAATCAGTGATCGCTAAATATGCAATCCTCAGGATTCCGCCTGTAACTTTCCTTATATGGGTTTTTCTGCTAGCTTAAAGGTGTTAAGAGCAAATTATGGAAGAATAATTTGATGTCTTTGAAAAACTGAGGTTTGTATTCTTTGTATTAAAATTGGAAATAAATTTCTACCTATCTTGGTATAGGATCTTGCCAGTAGTCTGTTTTGAGGGGAGATTTTGTTGTTTCGTTCTTTAAAGAAAAACAGCCATTAGACTCATTTCAACTGATCAGCTATTCATTGCTGCAGGTGGTTTCAGTTCTCTCAAAAGAGCAGCTCAGTATTCCTTCTTTAAGCCTACTCTGTCTTGGCTTTATTTAAAGTAAATGACTCATGCTTCACCAACTTTGAGAATGTGCTAGAAGCAGCACTGGGTTTGAGTGTCACAGATCATGTCTGCCCTACTGGCTCATGGTGTTCTATCTGTAAAATGGGGACAGAGCCTGTCACCATACACAGCTGTAATGAGTGAACAGGCTGAAGCCCAAGTGCCAAGTACACGGCACCTCTTGTTTCCTCCTGTCTGAGGCACTGCCATGCTGTTACCTAGCAGGCAAACTTTCCAAACCTAGCGTGGCACTGCCATCCCGCCTTCTCATAGCTGACCCCTGCCAGAATAGGTTACATCTCCAGAAACATGGCTATGCCTAACCAAAACCCCCCAAATGAAATCCTGTTTAGGAAGCCTGTCAGGCTCTGGTGCAGGAAGTGTGAGAATACGGTTTCCATGGTGACCTTAGTCTGTTTCTCTACCAGAGTGTCCAGTATGAGTCATAGCCCAAGTGTTTTGTTTGTTTGCCTTGGTAAGAGTGACTCAACATTTTAAAGACTCAAAGATGAAGTAATATTGAACACAGTCCCACACACAAAGCTTCCTCGGCGTGTAAAAGGGGTTCCCAGCCTCCATGAAAACAATCCTGAACTTTCTCCAAGTCTCACCACATACAAGTCTCTGTTACCTAGATCCTCTTAGCTGGTTAAAACCTGAAAGAAAATGCACAGCCAAGTGAGTTTAGGTAAATGCTTTATTTTCTGTTAAGATTTTATTAAAAGGGCTTTTTCTCCTGAGTAGATGGCATATACCAGCTAAGTAAATGTATCCAGAACTGAATAAAATGTAGTCTAACTAATCTTTTACTAAACGTTTTCATAATTCTCCTTTTGCTTTCCCTTTCTTGATTTTAGCTCGTTGTTCTAGTCTTCTGCTACTGTAAAATCAACCCCAAAATGCCTTGACAAGAGATGGCCTGCCCCTCTGACAAAAGAGCACCAGGCAGTATTGGAAACCTGACTCGGAAAAAGTAAGCATAAAAAGTAAATGCCCTGGGCCTGCAGGAGAGGAGAGCAGAGCACCCCAGGTGTGAACAGCATTTAAAGAAGGGTATGTCCTCAATACTCCCATACCCGGAATTTCCCAGTGATTTCTATTTAAAAAGCAAATGTTAAAAAACAGGCAAGGCATGGTACCATAAGCCTGTAGTATCAGCCCCCAGTTTAAGGCAGGGGGATTTTGAATTTGAAGCCAGCTGGGGCAACAGATAAGACTCTCCAAAACAAACTCACATTTCCAAAGATGGGAATACGAAGGTCCAGGATCAGAAAGTATCCCCCAGGAAAGTGTTCCACACCCCAGAGTGGTTCTAGGCAGCTTCCAGCACCTCGTGGGGATCTGGCTGGGCTGGCATCAGACCGATCTGCAGCACAACTTCTACTTGGCCTGTAGTCCCCAGGCCATCAGCTGTCTGCCATTCTCAGCAGACAAGAATTGCCCCCTGGCCTGGTGAACACTCGCTACAGCTTCTCGAATGGGAAGAGATGGGAAGCCTCTGCCGCCCGCCTCTTCCGGGTCATCTTCCGGTACTCAGGCTTCGGCTCTTCTTTAGCCTCTCGGTTTTGTGGCCAGGAGGCAGCCAGAACTCTGGCTGTTTCTGCTTGTGAGCTGGTCCCTTCCTCTTCATCAGAAGAGAGTCCACCGCCCGCATTTCCATGGGGAACTACTGCCTCACTCTGGGGGGAAGACAGTTGCAGGGGCCACAGTTAATGGTTAGCTGACTTTAAAAGGCAGCAAAGTTCCCCAGAAGAATCCAGTCTTGAGTCTGGGCCCCTTGGAAGACAGGGTGTATGTGGTGCTGGGAGGGCCCAGGCTGCCTTACTGGCCTTCCCCAGCCTAGGAGCTCACCTGAGCCAGGGGCTAAAGTGAGAACCACAGGTGGAAAGAGGGTGCCCAGGCGTTGACAAACAGGTGCTGCCGTGCGTGTCACCTCACCCTGACACACATGCATGCTATTTCCAACCGCTCAGTGCTTAGGCCCCACCTTCAGCACTAAGGGATCTAGGGTGGTACCCGGAGGCTGGCTAGGTAAGCGGGGTGTGTGTGTGTGTCCTGGATAGAAAGGGAAGGCAGCATGTGGGTGGCCAGGAGCCAGATGAAGGGTCCATAACAGGATTCAAGAGAACATATGACTAAAGTGTCTTCAGCAGGCAAACAGGCAATGGGAAGGGAGACAGATGAGAAAGAACATTTAGAGCACGGCCTAATGAGTCTGCCTTAGTACCCATCAGACAACTGCTCTAGGTTCTGCCTGTACGGAGATGAGAGCCCTCCCCCAACCCAGCACTGTAGACAAGGACTGCAGGTGTGTCGAGTGTGCAGGCCCGAAGCTGTCACAGTACTAGGAATCCTGGAAGCCAAGAAGTGCAGACATAGAAGGCCCAACACACCTGAACTGCCTACATGGAACTCTGTAGCACACTAGACCCAGCACAGATGTTCATGTCAACAGGACACAGGACAGGACAGGAGCAGCTAGAGGAGACAGGCAGGCTTCCTAATATAAAGCCACCTATACTGTGATGTCACAGAATCTGGGCCGGTGACTGAGAGGTAAACAGACTGTTTTGTCTACAAAGGCCCCCCGCTGACCTTGGCCCCATAGCGGAGTTGCAGCCTCTCTCTGATGAGCAGTCCTCTGACCAGCAGCTTCCAGTTCCCCAGTGCCCGCTTCTCCTTTTTCTGCAGGCAGAAATAAAGGGAGGAAAGGTGAAGCCATGGCATCATCAGAGAAACGTTAAGGCAGAGCCTGACGTCCTGACATCGTCTATGCAGTTCAGCTTGGAGAGTCTTCCTGCCTGGGGAGATGCCCAGTTGTTAAAACACTTGCTGCACAAATAGAAGGACAGAGTTTCGGTCCCTAGAACTCACATAAATGCTGTGTGCATGGACAGGCCTGCCTGTAACTCCAGCTCATAGGGTGGACACAGGATCCCCAGAGCAAGCTGTCTGCTGTCAGCGAGCTAACTCTTCCTTAGTAAGGTGGAAGAATGACCGAGGAGGATTCCAGATATTAACGTGGCCCCCCCCCCCCACATGCACACACCACACACACACAACACGATAAAAGGGAAACAGGATCTCCCATCACGAGTCTTGCTTCCAAACCAACAAGTCAGATTTAGTAAGTAAAGTCTTTCATAATCATCACTGACTGGAAGGCAGCGATCAGGTCCAGGACCTGGGCCTTCCAAGTCAGAGCTCACAGTCCCTGAGCAGGCAGGTAGGGGGCAGGACAGTGGACATGGAGTGTGGGAGGAGCTGTTTCACCCAGCACGCACCCGGAGGATGCCCTCCACTAAGTTAGAGCAGCAGAAGAGCTAACACGGACTTTCCCACCTTCCGGGATGCACGAGTGGCCTGGGCAGGCACCCCAGCTGGACCTTGCCGCTCTCCTCCAAGGCCCTACCCACACCACTCACCTCCTTCTCCTTCTTTTCAATGATGGCCTGTTCATTCTCCCAAGCAGTCAGCAGCACGTCTCGGAATTCCTCACAGACAACGTAGCCATCAGTTCTGTGGAGACAGTAACACAGATGAGCTCCCTCAGCTGCTACCTACTCTGCCCTTCCTCTTCCCTTGTCCAGAAGCCAGTGGCCCTTTCTGAGCACTTGGGGCCCTGATGGACATTCCTGGCCAGCCAGTGACAAATGCCACCCATGCAGGAGCAGGCTTGTGGGAACCTGTGCCTCTTCCTCCACAGCCCCTGCCTAAGTGCTAGAGAGTCCTCAACCCTAGTCCCCACTTCACACAGGAGAGCTCAGGACCTAAGGAGGCTGATCATGGTTTCCCCAGCCTGGGACCTACACTAGGGGGCAGTGCTTCAGTCTACAGTACCAGGACACTCATGGAACTGGGTCTGCTGCTTCCTGTTAGAAGCTGGGACTGATTAGAGAATAATGCTTACTTTAAACCCAGAGCCAAATCTGGAAAACAAGTGTCACCAGCCTCAGCCTCCCACCTGCCACCGAAGGCCCCTCACGCACACTGGATGGCAGTAGCCTCCATGGAAATCGAAGCCAGTGATGGCCTGCACGCAGTCGATGCCCAGCTTGCGGGCCACACGGTGCAGGTTGGGCAGGTGCATCTGGACACAGCCGATAGGCATCATGCTGGGCAGGAAGAGATACACGTTCCCAAACTCATTCCGAGGCACCTGCAGAGATGGGCATGCCAGGAAGTAGCTGGATGGAAAACAGAGCAGCCTATTCTGAACCCCCAGAGTTGTCCTTACCTTCCCATCTACGGCCACAGGGGGCTGATACTCCTCTGTCTGCCAGTGACCATAGAGGGCCAAGTCATTGTAGTCATGCAGCTGGGGCTCCGAAAGCCGGGCTTTCCGGGCACGGTTGGAGAAGCCTTTCACCATCTACTCCAGAGGAAACAGCCAGGTTGTAAGAAAGGCTTTCTGCTCTGGGCACTCGGTCCACACCAGGCACTGAGTGCTGTCAATCTGAGAGAAGTGGGCCTTCACTAGCCAGTTCCTGCGGGGCACTACATGTTCTCAGGGCTGTCTCTTTCCTTCAGGGAGGGGAGGCTGAAACAGAAGTTCACTCTGTAGCCCAGGCTGGTCTCCAGCTCCTGATCCTCTTGCCTCAGCCTGAGTCTGGGATTACGGGAGTGCCATCATGAAATGCCTAAAGCACAGTTCATGAAGGCTTTTTAAGTTTGGTCCTAAGTTCTGACTTCCATTACAGTGAAAAAGTGGCCTTAGAGATGAAGCGACTTATTAAAGGTACCATGTCTTATAGGTGACAAGAGCCAGGATCTAGCCCAGATAACTCCCTGCTCTCTGCAGAGTGGTCAACAGCTGTCTACCCTGGTGTCACCTGTGGAAAGTGGTGTCTATTCAGGACCCCCAGTGCACAACAACACCTAGCAGCCAGGACCTAGATTCTTCCTAGGGAGTTAAGGGGTGAAAGGAGAGGAGTGGCAAACAAGTCACATAACACAGACACGAGCAGAACAGGCAATGGGCTAAGGATCGGCTCCTGGGCCTGGGCACATAGGCTGTTCTAGTGTAGGGGTCACGTCAGCAAGCTTTGCTGTAAAGGGTTACAGGTGGGCTCTCCCATCCTTTAATTCTTTTCCTTTTAAAAACCTTTGAGGAGCCGGGCGATGATGGCGCACGCCTTTAATCCCAGCACTAGGGAGGCAGAGGCAGGTGGATCTCTGTGAGTTTGAGACCAGCCTGGTCTACAAGAGCTAGTTCCAGGATAGGCTCCAAAGCCACAGAGAAACCCTGTCTTGAAAAACCAAAAAAAAAAAAAAAAAAAACCTTTGAGAAAACTGGCCAGGCACTGATAGTGCATGCCTTTAATCCTCACACTCAGGAGGCAGAGGCAGGTGAATGAGTTTGAGGCCAGCCTGGTCTACAGACAGAGCTCCAGTACAGCTCATGCTACACAGAGAAACCCTGACTAGGAAAACAACAACAACAAAAATCCAAAACAAAACAAAACAAAAAACATCTTTGAGAAAACCACTCTTTAGATGAAGTGCCCACCAAAGGGGACACTCAGGTTTGGTATGGTCCAAGCGACATCTTGTACACCCTGTGCAAGCCTAATCCTCTAGGCATAGCCTCTCAGCCACTCCTGGGGGTCTCGGCAGACTTTTGGTTCTCACAGCCTCCTAAAGTAGCTGTTTGCTCTGGTGAGGTTTTACTTTAACTTGACATGACTTGGAGTCAACTTTAGAATTACCTTGATCAGACTCGCCCTCGGCTATCTGAGATTGTCTTGATTGATGACTGATGTGAGAGGGCCCAGCCTACTGTGTGTGCACCATACCTGGACAGGTGGGTCTGGCTATGTAAGAAAGCTAGCCTAGCAAGCGAGCAGAGCTCCTCCATGGTTCCTGCCTTGTTCCCTCGATGACGGACTGTGATATGGAAATGCAGGCCAAGTAAACCGTTCCCTCCCGCAACCTGCTTTTGATCATGGTATTTACCACAGCATCAGAAACACACTAGGCCACTGTTCATCTAGCAGTGCTCAGTGAGGTCAGTGGGCATCTCTTATGTGCCATGACAACAATGGTTGCACAGATGGGGAAGAAGCAGAGCTTGCTGACAGAGCTCAGTCTGTGTGGTAGGTGTGAGGAATCCAGGGTAGAATGGGAGCAGACCACAGCAAAGCTGATCAGAGCACAGCTGGAGGGAAGGGGATTGAGGACCCCAGGACAGAGAGAACAGCTTCATCTGGGGTCTGAGCATGGTTTAAAAGGGAGGAGACAGATGCTACAGCATCAATCCTGCACCACGTGAGGCCACTGACTGAAGTGATGGGCAGCTAGGGCAGGTTTGTCACAAAGGTCACTGTGTCAACAGAGCTGTAACATAGGGAATGCATTTGATCTAGGAAGACAACTTGACTGTTGTTACTCAAGAAAGAGACACTGAGACGGGAGTCAGGATGATGGAGATCAGAGCAAAGGGAGAAATCTGGGGTCATTCTGTTACATGACTAATGAAGGGACTAGTCGGAACTGAGATACTGGAAGTTACACACAGAATTACAAATAAGGACTATATAAAAGTTAAATATCTCGAGCCAGGCGGTGGTGGTGCACGCCTTTAATCCCAGCACCCAGGAGGCAGAGGCAGGCAAATCTCTGTGAGTTTGAGGCCAGCCTGGTCTACAAAAGTTAGTTCCAGGACAGGTTCCAAAGCTACAGAGAAACGCTGTCTTAAAAAAACAAACAAACAAAAAAACTATCAGATATTTTTATATATTTATATTCTTAAAACATATTGAAATGCTAGTTAGAATATATTTAAATACTTTTTTGTGGTTTTTCTATGGATACTAAAAATTTTAACAGCCCTAACTGTCCTGGAATTCACTTTGTAGACCAGGCTGGCCTCAAACTCATAGAAACCCATCTGCCTCTACCTCCTAGGTTTGGGGTTAAAGGCGTGTGCCACCATGCCCAGCTTTGACTACTAAAAACTGTAAATGTGTGACTTTTACTGTAATTCCACTGGCTAACACTAGTCTGGGAGGGGGAAGGCCAAAGGCAGATCCCAGCAGGCCTCTGGGTCCAGCAGACCAGCTCCATGCACTCAAGTCACTGCTGGCAGCAGCCACTATTGAAACCTGCCATCCCTTCCCACCAAGGCTCTGATCTGCCAGGGCTCTGCTATCATCTGACAAAGAGCAGTAAATGGGCATATAATGGCCACCGTGCTCTGCCACTGTGATTGAGCCAATGCCCCGAGAAGTGGCTGTAACACCTTGCTTAGTGCATGGCCCTCAGACAACTGACTTGAAGATGTCAAAGTCATATCCTGTCTGAAATCTAACTTTCTCATTTGTAAAACTGGCATTGTGATATTGATTCGTAGGGTCACTGACATGCAACAGATCACATATAAGCAAAATGCTTGGTAAACTGTCATGCAGGGCAACCAGGCTAATAGGTTTCTCCATGAAGCAGGGCTTGTACCTCAAAAGTAACCCAGCAACCCAGTTCTAACCTGCTGGCCTTCAAGTTCATAGCATGAGTCTCCGAGCTACTTTCTGGCCTAAATTTCTTACTTGGAAAACCTATTTCCTATATATGCCTTATTAATAAATAATCTCCTCAAACCCTGCTCAAGGCAAAGAAAAGGTGGCCTTTCTGGCTGGGCACGCCTATCCAGCAGCGCTTCCTCACTACCTCTCCTCCCAGCTCTTGCTGCCAGTAAGGTCTCTCCCTGCTCCCTGCAGGTGGCCGTTACCTTGTAGGGCACTTCTCCAAGCCGCACCACTCTTGCTTGCTTCAGCCATGTGTCCTTGGAGTGCAGAGTATGCACACAATCCCTAAGAGAAGACAAAGCACACACTCAGTGTACACTGTATGGATGAAGAACCTCTGGGCCTCACCCAAGCCTGTATGTAGTTGATGTGGGCACAGCCTTGCTAATTCTCCTGCCCTTCCTGCACCACACAGTGCAAAAAGCCTCACCCTCGGACTGCCTGTGCCCACCTGCGGCCCTTACCCAGCTGGAGCTTTCTTCCAGAGGTTCTGTACCTAGCTCTTTGGCTGCCCTTTTCCCAGGACTGCCATCCAAAGCCTATGGTTCGAGCTCTCTGTGGCCTGTAGGATGAGGTGAAAGCCAGCATGAACAGGTGGCGGCATTCACCAAGGAGTAACTGCTGAGGGCTGGGGACACTGGATGTTGTGGTCAACTCAGAAGAGGACTATAGGAAACTGCCTGAAGGCGCGAACAGACTGTGGTGGAGGAAGATGCATATGCAAGCAACAAATGACTCAGGGCCTGTGCTTAGGGCAGGGTCGCCCTGGTTTCACCACCCCAAGCTCAGAGACGTATCACAGGCCTACAATCCTCCACTGCCAAGCCTTCTTCAACAGACATGCCCAACACTTCTTCAGCTTGCATCGAGTCTGCAGACATCAGGAACCTGCCCCACAGCCTGAGCTTTGTTCATGTGCTTTCTATGCTGTTTATCAAACCTGCAGCCGGCACAGCCCAGCACAGCATGGGGACTTAACTGAGGGACTCAACTCAGGCCCGCTGCAGTCCCTTTCCACCTTCCTGAGTCTCAGCAGCCTTGTGACCTGCCAGGACAAGCAGCCCATCCTCTACCTCACGGGGCTGCTGCTGAAGTAGCATTTCCTGTTAGGGTAGAGGCTCCGCCCTGCCTGCACTCCCACTGGAGTCAGATCATATTTGACCACCCAAGGACTCAGACAGGGAGAGAGGCAGTAGGCAGAGGCTGATGGGTGCCCCGTAGATACTCCTAAGAAACATAGCCAGGAAGTGCACACAGCACTCTTAGATTGAATGGTAGCCTCTAACCATTAGGATGGCTATTACCAGTAACTTCTGGTAAGGGCAGGGACTGGCACCACTGTGTACTGCTGGGGGGAAGGTGAATGCTGTGGCCACTGAGGAAACAGTTCAGTTACCCCCCCCCCCCCCGCGCGCAAATTTCTGCAGTATGTAAAGCACGGACTCAACTAACACACAGCAGCATCACTCCCACAGCAGAAAGGAGGGCCTGAGCATCCACTGACAAAAACAAACAAAACGTGGCCTCTTGGGCAGGGAATACATTCAATTTTAGGGAAGGAGAAGCCAGCAAGATGACAGGGCTCAAAGCAGGACCTGTTTCCCATCAAAGGACTCCACATCAGGCTGCGTCTCTACATTTCTTTCCTGTGCCTCCTGTTTCCCATTATTTAAATTAGCAGCCCCTATGCTTTGGTCCTTACACATCAATGTTTTCAAAAATCCCATCTTTTGTTTGTTTTCTACTGCTACTGCTCAAAATCTCTGCTCCTATTTTTCTCCCTCAGCTCTAAATTCTATTCATCTTTCTTCTGTTTTCACTTTGTAAATATCGTACATTTGTTTTTATTTATAGACTTTCTGGTGGCTTCTTTTGCCTGCAGTATACAAGCATACGCAGAGCACTTTTCAGCCACTCTCGAGGACACAGTTCAGCAGCACCAGGCACACTCACCGCCAGTACCCACCTCCCAGCTTGTTTATTACAGACAGGGTTTGGCATGCCTGTGAGTGTGCCCTCAACTCCTTCCTTTCTCTGCTTTGATGTATTAGAAGAGGAACACTTTTTATGGTCTTGTATTTCAACTGTCCCACATTTACATAATTTTCCCCACAGCTTCTTGCTCTTGGTCTTTCACTACATACTTTGATTTTTGAGTTCTAATTTCTTCTTCACTGTACATACATACCATGGCTCACCCCTGAGAATACTATTAAAGGAGGAGCCTATGCAATAGGTGCTAGTCCCAGGCCACCAGGAGGACAAGGAGGATGCTTCACACACCTGGAGTAGACAGCTTCTCCACGACAATACCCAAGGACTGCAGCTGTCTCAGGGTAGATGGCCTGGAATTTCAAGAGGTGGCGCTTCAGGGCATATAGAGGGTGGTTCTTATATGTGCCAATGGAAGTGGGCAAAGGCTCGTCCAGGTGCTTCGCCTGAAACTGCAAAGGCCAGAAGGACAGTGGTGAGCATGCTCCTAGACAAGGAAGAGGATACCTTTGCTATACATGAACCCATTCTGACAACAAGCGTTCCAGACCCATCAGTGACTTGGTGACATTGCCAGACACTGTGGCCGTAATGTGTACCAGCATCAGAAAGGCACCTGTCTCCAATCCTTAGACACCTTAAACCTTAGCAGACCAAGCCCACACTACCATAAGGCCGGACCTCAGTGACATCATCATTTTATAGCAAAAGCAGGCCCAAAAGTTTTACAGCAACTACCATGCAGCTTTTCTGAGATCCACACAAGTCTTGTATGTCACTAAGAATTCTGGTTATTAGTAGGAAATTCCACTGCTTTGAAGCAAACACTGTTTCCCAAGCTGGCTTAAGCTTTCTCTTGGCATCCCTTCAAAACACTAAGGAGCTCCTACAGACTGGCACGGCTTAAGTTTCTGCCCTCAAGGATGGAGAGTGATAAGGGCATATAAGCCAAATAAACCCTTTTCTCCCCACGTTGGTTTTGGTCATTGTTTTGTCATGGCAACAGAAAGCGAACTAGAACAACCATGGAGCAACTAAGGTGGAGACAGCTGATCGGGCATCCTGACACTTCAGTTAGGTACAACGCTGCCTGCAGGATTCCCACTTAGCCTGTCGCCACTGAACAGGCAACTCCACATGGGCTGTCCTATACCCCCCAAGGCACCAAATGCTGCACAACCCCATGCTCTTCCTATCCTGAGTGGATGCAAATTAACCTCTGGCCAACGTGGGCGAGTTCTCATGCAGAAATGCAGAGTTCCACCCAACACAGGACTGCTGTACACAACGACCCTTTCCTTGCTGCCAGGGTTCATTCTTGACACAGCTGCGTTACATTTTAGAAGTCTCTACTTCTGCCTTGCCTGACT
The DNA here is from genome assembly GCF_037038515.1 of Microtus pennsylvanicus. Lineage (NCBI taxonomy): Eukaryota > Metazoa > Chordata > Mammalia > Rodentia > Cricetidae > Microtus > Microtus pennsylvanicus. Next base: position 55,054,802 of record NC_134586.1, on the reverse strand, counting down.
TTTTGGTTGGCTATAAAAAGCGTTCTGTGTTCCAGGTCCCTCCCTTCCCAGGAGACATGTTGTATTTGTGTGTATTTGTACACAAATACATGTTGTATTGAGGTGTATTTGTGAGCTATGCATGCACGTGGAAGAGGTGTGGCCACACCGGGATGAATTATTCTCTCTTCCTCAGTGGGACCACAGAGCTTGTAAAGTACCTTCAACCTCCAAACTACTAACAAGGTAATAAGTAAAGAACAGACTTCACACAGCCCTGGGTTCAAAGCCTAGCACTTGACACCTGGCTATTTGAAGCCTTTTACCAATAAAACTGTGGCAACACTATCACAGCAGCGTGAGCGTGGAGAGCAAGTCCACAAGCAGCTTTCCTCCACTATTCTTGTCTCTACTCCTGCTTGAGTTCCTGCATTCAAGATAGACTATGCTATAGACTGTGATGGGGATGTGCAAGTCAAAAGTTGGTGTGATAATTAAATATAATCAAATAGAAAAGTACATATTTCTACGGTTAATATAAATGTACTCAGAAATATAGAACTAAACCACACTAACATTTCAATGTACTGCTGGGCATAGTTGTGAGCAGAAAAGGGCAGTCTGATTGCTGCCCAATGTTGAGCCTGGGCGGCCAGTGTCTTACCTCCTGGTCTTCCTTCTTCTCCCTCTCCGTAAGCGGGCTCTGATAGGGTCTCAAGGTCTCAGTCCACCACTCCGCATCAACGCGGCACTTGCGGGTTGCGGTCATCCAGGCTGGGTCATACCTCTGAGTGACATCTCGGACCCAGCCATCACTGTCAATGCCTACAACATAGGTCGTGGGTTTGGTGGCATATCTGTAACAGGTCAAAGGCTGGCCCACGACACCGTGCACACAATCCACACACACCCACTTTGCCTGTGGTTCACAGAACACCTCCAGCCACTGGTCTACACCAGCAGCTTTCCCATCTCTTGTCTCTTCGCCACCACTGGAAACTTTCTTGCCTCTCTTACTGCCTGAAGAGCTTGAGGATGCTGCTGGAAAGTCTGGTGGCCCACGCTGTGTCTTGGAGGCACTCTTAGACCTGGCCTTTGACCTCTGACGAACTGGGGCCCTCTTCTGCTTCCGTGGGTTGGGCTCACCATCCTCATCAGAGGAATGCTGGCCTTCTCCGCTGGAGAGTTCAAAATCAGAGCCACTGCCTGTGTCTTCACTCCCACTCTCTTTGTAAGACACCTTGGCAGTCACCCGCCGCCGTGCCCGGGTGTGCGCACGCCTCTGGGTTTTCTGCTTGGCTTCCTCCCCCTCACTGCAGGAGGGCTTTCTCCGCTGCCTGCTGCCCACAGTGGCCTTGCTTCTCTTCCCTCCGGCATCTGCCCTGTCACTGTCCTCAGAAAAGGTTTCTTCTTGTTTGATTCTTTTGCTGGTCTTGGGTGTGTTGTGGCTTTCTGGAACTTTACTGGAAGTTTCTGAAGAGCCTCCGGGGCTCTCTAACGATGTTTCCGTGGACAGTTTCTTCCCCTGAAATAGTAACAAATCTTGGTACTCCTGGGTATCATGCTGTTGTATGCCTGTAAGTCCAGTACTTGTGAGGTGGAGGCAGGATGATCAGGAGTTCAAAGTCATCCTCAACTACAGTGAGTCTGAGGCAAATATGAGCTACATGAGACTTTCTCTCAAAAAAACAGAGCAGGGAAGAGAAAAGGAGGGAGAGATACATTAATTTTGCCATTCTCTGTCTTATTTGTTCCATAATTTAGCTAACTTACGATAACCAGTCTCAGGCTCAGATGACATGACATCCTTCCTCACATATTTCAAAAGGCAGAGTCCTTCACCCATCAGCCCTCCACTCTGCTAATGCGGATGGGTGACTCTCCACTCGGTTCACAGGCTAGAAAGAGCTCGGAAACCAGTCCTCTCCCGGATGACTCAGTGCACACCAAGCTCAGGCTGCTAAACACCCAGTTGTGTGTCCATCTCCTCTTAACACAGGGGAGTACAAAGCAGGCTCAAAGGAGTGCAGGCGGTATGAATATCAGCTCTTAAAAATATGACATCGTTAGGCTGGCAAGAGAGCTCAGTGGGTAAAGGCAGCTGTTGCCAAAACTGACAACCCGAGTTCAATTCCTGGGACTCCACACGGTGGAAGAAAAGGTCCAACTTCCACAAGTTGTCCTCTGACTTCCACAGGTATCATGATACATACACAAATGTAAGGTAAATATAACAACAACAACAACAACAAAAGATACTGGCCAATTTTCTCTTAAATGCATCATTTCCTCACTCTTCCTTTCTCTAGATGTCCCAAGGGCCTCACCTTTGCTACAGATGGCTTCAGTGGAATGGGCTGTAGAGACAACACCAGTCGGGTGAGCAGCTGCAGAGCCCGAAGAATCAGAAGAAATATCTACGATGACAAGAGGATATATTTGACTGGATAGTGTAATGAAGCTAGCCCAGTGCACTCTGCTGCTTGGACAGGAGACGGTGGAAATCACCCCAGCCCCGGACTACCAGCCCTTGGGACGCTGTTGTAAATGACACTGCAGAGACTCAGCTCACATGAAAAGTCACTATTTTCCTAAGGATTACATGTAAATAGAAAGACTATTTCTATACTTGATAGCACCTATCACTACTACAACTTGTCAGTCTCTTCCTGCTTACCCATCTTTTGATTGGCCTATAGTCAACAAGTGTTATTAAGTGTAATTAAAAGAAAATAAAATGAAATAGTCATGGAAGGAAACACGCTAATACAAATGTCGCCAGGTCACACATTTGCTTTCTGTGTTCCACTCTCCACACTGAATCTTTTACCTGGAGGCCACAGCTCTGAGCTATTGACCCGTGAGGTTGGGAACTGCTCTCTGAGATAAGCCTTGTGGTGACAGTGATAATACAGTGCAGCAAGGTCTCCCCAGACCCTCACACTAGTTCCTGACCACTCTCATCAGTTACTACAACACCTGGTGAGAGACCCACGTGAAGACCAGAAATAAGAAGGAAGGCTGTCTCAGAGCCATGTGACCATGGAAAAGCTATTACCTGTGACTTCCTTCATCTGGACTTTTAAAAAACAACATGTACAGCAGCAGTCATGTGGTGGTGGCACACATCCCTAATCCCAACACTCAGAAGGTTGAAGCAGAAGTCATGATTCTGGGCCAGCTTGAGCTGCATAAGAGATCCTATCTGAACCAAGCAAGAGCTGAAGGAAGCAGCTCATTGGCAGAGCAAGCTTGCCACCCTCAAGTACCTGGCTCTAATCCCTGGCATTTCCCTACAAAATTGTGAAGATCACCAAAGACAGAGAAAGACCAAGAAACCATCACAATCTGGAAGAAATTCAGGGAATCGACAACTCAGTGCAGTGGGTGTCCTCGAACAGGGAAAGGCAAGGCCAGGCATTGTCTATAGTCTGGCGGGCGGCACTGCACCCAAGGCAGCTTCTCAGTTCCTTGGAGATAGGACTGGAATGAATTAGCATCTGCCACTAGCTGAGAGGTGTCCCACAACTCTAAGAAGCTGATGAGAGAAGATAATGACAATAACAGTACCTGGCATATTAAGTTCTTCAAAGCCAGATCTTGGGAGGTCTAAAGAAGCCAAGTATTTGCAAAGTCCGGTCTCTGTGCAGGAAACAGGCATCCTCCAAGGATGACACCATATTTCATTCCCGTTAATGAGCAGTGCACTAGAGAACCACTTACATAGACCAACTCCTCCTCATCCCTCGCGGAGTAAATGGCAATTCTCCTCTCCAAGGTTGTCTGCAGGCTGTCCTGCTCACTGGCTGAAAGGTCCGCATTGACTGTGAAGGTTCCAATGAACCTGGGGAGACCAAGTACTCCTTTACATAGTCCAAGGTGAAGGAAAAGTTCTAGTCTTTTACAGCCAACAAAACCAACAGCAAGTGATTCTTAGACTCACCTACCTGCATTGGCTCTTCTCAGACCAACTAGCTAAAGCTGACCATCACTGAAGACCCAACTCAGTTGCCATCTACGTGGGCACCCTTTCCAGACTGCCCACCTGAGGGAAGTACCCTGTTTCCTGCATTCCTCTGCCTCAGAACTCCTCAAACACAGTGCATATGGGTTTCCTGCCAGCCCAGCCTCTCTTCTAGGCAAGGGCCATCCCAAAGCTTCCTTCTCCTCAATGTTATGCTCCTTTCTGATGCTAATTGACCACTACAGAACTGGCCTGAACCAGCCCAAGAGAAACCCAACTCTATATCCTAGCTCCGAAGAACAGTAGATGGCCTTACCATTTCACCAGGTTTGAGAGGAAGACGGTGTCCCTGTGTTGAAGCGGCACCTTGGTAAAGCGAGTTGGGATGATAGAGAGGCCAATGGCTAGCAGATCTGGCTCACGGCAGATATTATTTCGATAGAAGCCGCTGGCCAGCAGGCACAGCAGGTGAACCTGTGGAGGGGACAAAGGGGCCTGTGTGGAGGGACAGCTGAAGATAGCAGGGATATTGCTGCCCCAAGTGCAGATGTTCTGTGGACAGGAAACACTGGCTGTGCTTCTATACACAGCAGTACAAAGGCTGGCATCAGCCATATCCCACGGCTTTGTGTCTCACTCCCTCGAAGAATTCATCCGTTCAAAATAATAACTTTTCCTCTCAGCAGCAGCCCCGTTCACAGGCACACTACAGGATCTCCAGGTGAAGCATCCTGTCACCTGGGTCTGCTGCGGTGAGGTCAGCAGGGAACGTGGGAGGGAGACAGACTGCTCAGAGCAGCAACTGGAGGCCAGGCATGACTCTCCCTGTTTTCCACTCACCCTCCGCTGCTGGGCACCCCACCCTAACTCCCGCCCTCTAACCTCTCCCTTCACCAACCTACTGCAATGACAGTAAAGCTGTCTACTCTCTCCCACATCCACATAAACTCCTGCCCTCAGCAGATCTTTCTTCTCCACCTCCTGTAAGCCTGGCCTCCAGGGTGGCACCTAACTTCACACAGGCCTGTCACCTCTGGACCCGCTCTTCCTGGTCCTCCTCGCCATCACCTTGTGCATGTTCTCCTGAACTTCTTTATTGAAGCGCTTCAGCATCCTCCGCAGGTACGTCTCCAGCTCCATCTTTATCTTCTCACTGAAACACAGTGAGAGACCCAGGACTGAAGCTGGAAACCACAACCCCTCACCATGGCACGGGAGTCGCCCACCCTGTTCCCTATACAAGGCTGTGCCACTCAGTCAAATCAGCAAGTGGCCACCATCTACTCCTTCTCTATGGGGAGAGAAGTCATGAGTGAGTACTGTCCTGAGTAAATGTGTGCTGTTGATATGGGCATGGTCATGGCCCCAGACTCACGGGAAAATGGCAAAGCCACCCCTTGCCCACGAGACTCAAAGAAATGGCAAAGGCTTCACTTTCCTCGGGGTGTTACATAACATCCTTGTTCCTATGGATGTTAATAGTGTAAGCAGAAAATGCCCACCATCGCTCTCTATCATGTTTACAGCCTGAAGACAGCTCCCCTACAGAGACTGCTCCTACTGAGATAACCTAAACCTGCTCCCTTGATCCAGCTGTGCACTATAAACCCTGCCACCTTGTTTATTTCTATGTAATAGCCCTGCCTCCCTGTTCAACTCTACGTACTAAAGACACTGAGCTTTTGGAGGATTGCACTTTCTCTGTTCAAGATCCTAGACCACCTGACCAGCTTTTGTCCACATGTCTGTCTTTTCTTCATTTCTTTCTTGCTCCAGTCTGGTCTGTCCCTGGAGTCATGCTGGATGCAACACTTCCCACCTGCAAACTGCTCACAGGACCCTAGGCAGCCCCTGGATGCAGCGTTTCCATGTGTAAACCCACTCTTGGACATTGTGCAGCCCCTCTACCAACCCCTCCCAGCATGCTGTGCCTTACCCACAGTCTCAAGTTCCCTTCCTTCAGAATCCTAACTGACTTTCTCCTCAAACTACCACACTGATGCTAAATTATTATTATTTTTACTGACGCTAAATTAAAGGCATTTACATGACTGTTCTGCAAAACCTTTCACCTGGGGCCCATTGATCTGCAGGAAAACCTTGCACTTCCTGAAAGACACAATGTCTCCCTCCTCCCTGATTAATAACATCAGAGTGGTCCTCAGTAGTTAGCGTGTATGCTCCATTTTCCTAGGTCATCAGAGGCTACAGAGGAACTGTGCACCCTAGGAAGGGTGGGTGCTTCTCCACAGTGGGCGCCATCTCAGTCTTGTAGTGGTATGTGGTAGGGAAGGTGTGAGTACCATGTCAGCCAATAGGGATTCAGGTCTTGGATCCTTCACTCATTGGTTAAGTGGCTCCTGGATTGTCACGTAAGCTCTCTGAGCCTCTTATTTATAAACCTGCTCAGAGGGTCAGGTAAACTGAGAGACAAACAAAATGCTCAGTCCTTGCCATGCACCTCCATCTCCCACTCAGACTCCCCTGTGGCTTCAGACCACTCTTGACATGCAAAGGCTTTCTTCATGCACCTGCTGTCTACTTTCAGGACAAGAGCAAAGAAGAAGGGCCCAGCCTACCTTTTCTTACGTGCCTTCGCCTGCTCCGGTGTTTCAATTTCTATCTCCACTGCTTTCACAGGCAGGACAGACTGAGAGGTGGCAGAATTCTCTCCCATGTCCAGCACAGGCTCAGCAAGTTCTATCAACAGTAATTTTAAAAGTTAATAATAATAATTGGGACTGGAAAGATGGCTCAGTGGTTTAGAGCACTCACTGTAGAGGACCCAGGTTCAACTGCCAGCACCCACATGGTAGTTCAAACCATCTGTAATTCCAGTTCCAGGGGATTCAACACCCTCTTCTGGTCTCTACGGGCAGCAGGCACATCGTGTACAGACATACATGCAGGCCAAACACTTATACACATAAGTTAAAGTGAATAATAGCTAATACATGGAACAATATCAGGGTTCTGCTGGGAAAAAAAAAACAAAACCACGAAGAGACAGGTAAGCCCCAATTGTTTATCTGATAAAACTAGAAAATTCTAAAAAGAGGCCAGAACTTTTCAAAGCAGGCATTGCTCTACAAAGCCAAAGAGGAAAGAAGGAAAAAGAAAGTGTTAAGTATGGCGGCATATATCTATAGTCCAGCACTCAGCAGGCTGAGACCATAGGTCCTACGTCCCGGGTCTGCCTGGACTGCACAGCCAGTTCAATAGTAGAGACCTTACCTGAAAACGAGGGCCAGGGGCTGGCAAGATGGCATGCATCCTGTTGACCTGACTTTGGGCTGGATCCCACAAGGTAGTAGAAAAGGACTCATGAGACTTGTTCTCTGAGCTACATAAACATCTCACACTCACACACACACACTTGAAAACAAAAGCAAAAAAAGGGACAGGAGTGACAGTTCTGTGCCAGAACACCTTCCTGGTGTTCCTAAAGGGTTAATCTCCAGCACCAGAAGACTAATTAAAAAAAAGCTACAAATGAGTAATTTCTAATCCGGACCTAGATTAGAAAAAAAGCAAACAACAGAGCTATAAAGGGTTTTATAACAACTGAGGGTTGTTTTTCAGTTTTTGGGTGTGATGAGGTTGCTCTGCCAGATAAGACAGTGCTATCTTCTTGGGAAAAGAATGCTACAGGATTTCTGAAACTCATTTTCAAATAGTTACAGGGAGAAAGACAACATTAAATATAAAGGACCAGTTTTACAGACTTCTCTCATTGCTTGGTAAATCTGAGCCTTGTCCAAGTAACATGCCGAGGGCGCGGGCATGGCCCACAGAAGGAAGCAGGGACTAACGTTAACTACCACTCTCACGGTGTGGACTTGGGACTCGGGCACCTGCAGACTTCCTCCTCAAATCCTGCAGCCTGACTGGGCACCATTCATCCGCAAACAGTTTACAGAACGTTGCCAGTAAAGAAACATGCCTCAGACAAGCAAAGAGCTTGCCCTCACAGCTATGCGGGGTCAGGACTGTGCAACTCTTCCCAGCTGCACGCTTCCTCCAGCATTGTCTGTTTAATTTCCTTATCAAAGTCACTAGAGGGAAAAAACACAAGCTTCCTTGCTAACCCAAGGAATTTTGTCAGAAGAAGTCCTGATTGCAACTGTATTTCTTATCTTTGTTTCAAAGAAAAATAACAAAATGGCAGCATGTGACTGGCTCCAAACAGCAAACAGACTCCAGCAGTTTGGGAAACAAGATAGACAAGTTACCTTCCACCTCCTCCCAGTCATCCTCACTGCCCTCATCTTCATCGCTGTCTTTGTCCACCACCTCTCTCTTTGGATGTTTCTTTGCCTTTTTGGGGTCACCCGGAGACTCCCTGTATGGATCAAAGATGCAGAGGCTCACATATCCTGGTGTCACACCCAGGATACGCAGAATCTACAGGATTTCTTCTCCTGTTGACTGCTGCAATCATATCCATGGTGATGATGGACAGCCGGCTCTCAGAGTCCTAAGCTATGCGGTGGGAAGAGCTCAAGTATAAGGTTACTCTGCTACAAAGCAAGACCTCTGTTTTTAAAACAAATCCAGAACTTATTAACTCACAATCCATGTGGGGGGAAAAATGCTGTGCCTTGAAATGGTAAGGGCAAAATTAAAGCCAGAGTCACAGGAGTCTCAGAAAGCTGAGGTAACTGTACACATAGCTATGTACATGCACATAGCTAGAGGCCAGAAGAAGAGAGTTTCACATCAGCCGAGTGGCCTGTGAACCCACTCAGAGAATGCTTTTCTACCGATATGTAGCCCAAGGACACTGAAGCTGGCACACAGCTCAAACAGGATAAGTAAGGTGTGATCACACATGGACCCATAACCAGGATCAGACTGGGCAGCTGCTAGTAAGGGAAACCCATGCAGATAAGCAGCTAACTAGACAGCAGCATGCAAGGTAAACAGTTGCTAGAATGTTGACATATTTCTGCAGATTCCTGTATAAATCCCGTCTGCAGTTCTGTGTAAACATTATGATACTTGGTATCAAGAGGAAAAACAGCCAAGATTTTAGCACAGGCATTTAAAATGACCTCAGTCTTGAGCTCCAATAACATTTTTGGTTTCATTTGTTACTTTTTCTCAATGTCATGGCAACAAAATTTCTCCCATGTCAAAGAGTAGAAATACTTCTAAACTACAGGCTGGACCAGTCAACCCTCAGGTAAGAGAAAAGGGGCTCCCGACCGTTTCTTGGTAGCTCTTGACCTATCTTTGTGTGGATATCCCCAGAGATGGAATTCAACACCTGAGTGGGCGCAACCAGGAAGCGTATGAACCACGGCGAATCTGTCTGCTTCCCCTTGCTCTTCCGCTGGCTCACTACTGCCCTCTGCTGGAATGTAATCCCATCATGGACAACAGGTTAGATTGATTTAGAAGCAAAGGAACCCTTCCCAGTTTTCCTCTATTCAACTGCCCATCAGCTTGCAGAGGCTGGATAATGAACTAGTCTCATGTTCACTGTCCCTCATACTGAAATATGAATATTCACCTACCACAAAGGCCCTCAGTAAACTACAGGCTCAGCCCCAGATGCCACAGGCCCTATGAACACAAATGAAGCTCACAGTTCTGGCTGAGACTAGAGAGGAGTGGTCACCCTAGAGGGTAGCAAACCTGGGTACACGGCATTGTTGTAACTGTCATCTGGCAGACATACCACACTCTTCAGCAGCAGCAGGACACAGAGCAGAAAAGACCAAGAACTTGTGGAAACTAGAGCTGATGGCCTCAGAAAGCATCAGAAGGGACAAAAGGACTCCAGGTAGAGGGGAACAAGAGCACAACACAGGGGACAGGGCATGGAAGTGCAGCTCAGCGGTTAGTGCTTGCTTACAACACAGGAGTCCTCGGGTCTGATCACCCAAACTATGAAGAAATAAAATAAACACAACTAAGGGCAGCAAAGGACAAGAATGTGCCCAATGAAGGTTCAAAGTCCAGTTAGGAGTTGCCAGTGCCAAACACCAGGATGGCAGGAAGTCTCTTACCTCTCTATTGAGTATCTATGAAGTTGAAAGAGCACTGGACCAAGAATCAGGAACCCTGAATTCTGTGCCTGAGTATGCTATTAGTTAGCACTCCGTGAGCTGCCACTGAACTCACCAGAAAACTGAGATCTCCAGCTCCTGCTTGCTGGTCTGGCTCTCTCTGGAAATGCTTCTTCCCACATTCCCTCAGAGAGCGAAGGACACCTGCCATTATCCTCGACTCTCTGACGGGAACGCCCCATGCCTAGCTATCTCACCTGAAATCGTCCCCGTCGTCTCCATCGCTGAGGGCTTCCTCCTTCGGAGCCTTGAGATTCTTGGATTTAGCAGTGGCTTTGGTCGCTTTCTTTTTTGCAGAACCCTTTCCGGGGTCTCCTGGATCACTGCAGCCTCTCTTCCTCTTTCCTTGGGAAACTTTGGAGACAAGGCACTTCTTTGGGGGTTTCTGTTTCTCATCTTCAAAGTCATCTAGGTAACAACACAGAGCAAGAGGAGGTCGGGGAAAGGGAGGCAGTGTGACTTATGGGCAAGGGTCCCCACCACCACATCTGTCATCCATCCCCTGTTCACCATCCTGTGTCTAGGCAGCACACAGTGCTCAGCTTTCTCTATGGTCACAATAAAAACCAAAGATGAAATGCGGAGCCCCGTGTACGGGAGGGAAGCGCTACCACCAAGCTACACTACCAGAAGACTTTCTTATTCTACTTCTCCTAAAACAGCAACCTCCCTATGACTAAAACTCTGAATTCCAATCTCAAAGGAAATGTAAGGGGAAATACTGGAATCTACACCTTTGCTCATCAACCACCTGCCAAGACCTAGTGGAACCTACTACTCTCAGGGGAGATGCTTCCAGCTCACAAACCTCTTTGCATCTTACTTTTACTATTCCGTTCCTGCCATATTCGAAATCGAACTTAGCTCAAAGAGCACTGCAATGTAACCTAGATGGAGCTTCTATGACAACTGCCTTAGCAGACTCGAGAGTTAGAACAGGACTATGATGTTTTTAAACTACTTGCTATCATTACCAGTGTTTAGATACCAAAAGGTTTTCGATTTCTGAAATATCTGTATTAACTTTACAGGATGAAATGATCAATAAATCCAAAGGAGAAACAAAGCTTTCCCACAAATCTGCTTCAATGGACTTTGGGAAGTAACATTAATCAGCTTTGATTAAGGCTGGTGGTGGTGGCACACGCCTTTAATCCTGTACCCAGGAGCAGAGGCAGGCGGATCTCTGTGAGTTTGAGGCCAGCCTTGTCTACAGAGCGAGTTCTAAGACTGCCAGAGCTACACAGAGAAACCCTGTCTCAAAAAAAGGAGAAAAAAGAAGAAGACAACTCCAAAACGGAGTGCAGAATTAAGCTGAAATATCAAATTAACCCATTCCTGTTATTCATGGTCTGTTTTGATGACTCTCTGGGCATGTATTCATATTCTCAGAAAAGGTATTTTTGCATGGATTGTAATTTAATTCAACTAAAAGTCACATTAAACAAATAATTGTTTTTATGCTAGGTAAATCACCAATTCTTGTGTCCTTTTTTTTTTTAAGATTTCAAAGACAGGGTCTAAAAATTCTCCTGCCTCAGCAATGTCCATGTTTTAAACACTTTGATTACAATAACGAACAAAACGCTGAGAAAACAGTTCCTGGGCACCCACAAACTTGCCCTTTGAAGGGCACAGGGGCTGCTTCTGTGTTTCGGGAAAGTGGAGGATGTAAAGGGAACAGAATTCGATGATGCTTATTGTTTCTATTTCTGTGACAAAACACCACTGCCAAAGCAACTCGGGGAGGAAAGGGTTTATTGGGCTACACCTCCACCAGCACTATATGTCCCTGAAGGAAGTCAGGACAGGAACTCAAACAGGGCAGAAACCTGGAGGCCCAGGAGCTGATGGAGAGGCTATGGAGGATGCTGCTTTTTGGCTTGCTCCCCATGGCTTGATCAGCTTGCTTTCTTACGGAAGGACCACTGGACAGGGAAGGCACCAACCACAGTGGGAGGGCATCAATCATTAATTAAGAAAATTCCTTACAGCTCTGTCTACAACTGGATCTAATGGAGGCATTTTTTTAAATCGAGGTTCCCTCCTCTCTGATGACTTTAGCTTGTGTCAATCTGATATAAAACCATCCAGCACACTTATAGTTATCAAATTTTCCCCAAACTCTGAATATCCTGGGGAACACGGTGGTATTTACCTATGATCCAAGCACTAAGAGAATGAGGAAGGATACTGCCAAAAGTCATAGGCCAGTCTGGGCAACAAAACAAGAACCTGTCTCAAAAAATGAACCAACCAAACCAAACCACAATACCCTGAATATCCTACCATGAAATGATTAACTCACCCTATGAAATGTAACTTTTTGTTGTTGTTGCTAAGGCGGATGTGGGGAACCCTCAAGTCTACAGTAACTGTGCAGCAGACAGATCTATTGGACTATCATCGAGAAGTGTATACGCCCTCTCTACTCGGACTAACCTGTTTTTACACAGCTACGGGGACATCTGTCCTTTGGATAAGCCACTGTCAATTCTGTAAAAATCTTGTGAAATTATGGCATTTCTCCCTTCTCTAGTCTCCCAGCAGTGTATAAACCTGACTTTTCCTGTAGGGCAACTGGATACCTTCCCACACCATCAAGCCATGGTGTGAAAAGGATTCAGTCAAGTCCTTGTTCTCATAGCCAAAAACTACATAAAAATATTTCCCCACAAACTTTCTTTACTGGCAGTCGTCACTGATAAGGAGCTTCATACAGGAGGTAATATGTCTGTTCTAACAGCAGACTCAAGAAGATGTAATCTTCCGGTCTTCTGCTATGACTTAACAGGCAGATAAACATTCTATATTTACCCTTTACCTTGGTTTTAACTAACATAGGATCATAACCCAGGAAATTAACTGTATTATACAGGAAAAATGCCTGAGTTGCTAAAACTAGCTTCAGAGAGAAAAGTTCTCACCTGGGCACCCTGCTGCAGTCAAAAGCAGGATCCCCAGAAGAGATTCCATTTAACTCAACCAGCTAGATGCTCATGCAAATCAAGGCCGCAGGTTAGTTGCAGGGAATGTCACAGCCAAGCCAAGCCTCCCCGCCTCCCGCCCCCCCCCCCCCCCCCCCCCCGCCAGATATAAGGTGCCTTCTCACCAGATCCACCGGTACTGCCTATGGATTGTTAACTTGTCTGAAACTGAAAGCTTTGTGGAGATCACCTCTTTTTTTTACCCCTTTTAACCCTTATGCCTGATGCCTTGTTCTTATACCTTATGCCTCTATGCTTCTTCTTTTCACTTTCATCGTCCCCCAAGGAATAAAGAAATATGCAGGAAAAACGTGCCTAAGTCGGTTAATTCATTCTACTCCTCAGATCCCGCTCCTAAGCCAGTCTTCACTTATTATAGAAGTTCAATTCCGAACCCCGAGAGAGCGCTGAGGCTGGTACACGGTAGCTCTATCTCGATAGGCAGGGTCTTGGCATATAGCCTTGACTGGCCTCGAACCTATACAAACCAGTCTGGCCTCAAACTCACAGAGAACCACCTGCCTCTGCCTCCTGAGTGCTCTGACTAAATGTGCACCACCATGCCTGGTTTAATTAAATCATTTTTAAGACAAAGGAAAAAAGGCATAGCAATGATGTTCATCATGAAACGCTGTTTTGGCTGAGTGTGAAAAAGCACCGACAGCAAGGAAATGAAGGAAATGGACCACTATTCTGCGCTAGTAATCCCTAGAGGGCAGGAATAGGTGGCTTTTCCATAGTCTCTGCTGTTTATGTTTTGCATGATGCAGGGGAGTAGGGAAGTCTCTCAACACATCTCCAGAAGAGTTTCCAAAATTAAAAGTTATCTAGCACACCTAATCAGTCTCCTTGAGCTCAATGTCATTTAAGAATTACCACTGAGGCAGTTGGCCTTTAATCCCAGCACTTGGGAGGCAGAGGCAGGTGGATCTCTGTGAGTTCGAGGCCAGCCTGGTCTATAAGAACTAGTTCCAGGACAGGCTCCAAAGCTACAGAAAAACCCTGTCTCAAAACACAAAACAAAACAAAACAAAAAAAAAAGAAGAAGAAGAAGAAAGAAAGAAAGAAAGAAAGAATGAATGAATTACCACGGTGGCTTCCTTATTGAGCTACTGAGACATAACTTCCCAAGGCATTTAGGATGAATTCAAATTCCTTAGTTTTATCTTCAGGCCGAGGTCCCTGTCCTGCAATCACCTCAATTTCCACCACTCACCTCTTCATACTGTGTCTAGCCAGGAGTCTTTAAGCATCCTGTTTTGCATAGGACGCCCCCCTTACCACTACCGGACTTCCTGTGAAGAGCTCAAAATTACAAACAGTAACCGACTACAGTACTTGGATACCAATACTGCCTCTTCCCCAGACCCATGGCAGTCTGATTTTAGAGCAACTATATTTACTCATCACCACGTGAATTTACTTTTCTTGTTTTTTTTTCTCTCTGTTTAAATCTTGTCATGTTGACCTTATTTGCCTCCCCCAAAGAGTATCAGCATCCTAATAGCAGGGCCCTTGCCTGCTTCTTTTACTAGTACTAACAGCAGTGGCTGGAAATCACTGAATACATAGAGAAACTAATGAATTTCCCAATGAAGACATTAACACAGAGAAAAAGAAAACATGACGAGGAGCCTGCTCAGCAGCAAGCTGGGAGACGATGTTCTTCATTCCCAACCATCAAAAAGAGCCAAGCCCCATCTTCATTTGCATGCACAGGCGTGCTCCTCAAATCTGTGTAGAAACTACCTGACTGGCGGACGCCACACAGCAGATACTCAAGAAATGTTCTAAACGAGCACATGAACAAGGTGAAGCTTAAGAATGGAGTAAGCGAACTCCTCTGAAGTTTAGGAAATACTATTTCCTAGTAGACAATGAATGTTTTTTGCAGGACAAAAGATATGGCTCAGCAGTTAAAAGCAGTTGATGCTCCTCCAAGAGAAGCCATGAATTTCCAACATCCAAAGGGGAGCTCACAACCTTTTGTAACTCCAGTTCTGGGGGATCCAACACCCCCAACTATCTAGCCGCTGCAGGCACGGGCCACACATGGTGCACAGACATGCATGCAAGCAAACACCCATATGCATAAAAAAATAATGTAAACTTTTTTTCAGGGATGAAAACAAGAGGAAGAAGAAAATAGGATAAGGAGGGAAATGAGCCTTGTTTTTATGACACTCACATTTTACTCAAACAATCAGAAATGAAGATCACTGAGATCTCATTCTCTAGAAAGAGAGGCTGACGGGGCAGTAACTGATTCTGTGGTTGAGGGTAACTAGACACGACTACTTTAAGATGATCATGGAGTGTCTCAGACCTCAAGTAGAGAAGAAATTAGTCCCAGCAACTGCCACGAAGAACATTCTACGCTAAAGAAACACCAAAGGCCAAGCCTCCAGAACAATAAACAGTATATCTGAAGAACAGAAATGTGGTCACTAAGAGCCAGGCGTGCTGGCATCTGTAATCCCTATGATCAACAGGTTGAGAGGGAGAGATCCAGAACTCCAGGCCAGACTGCTGTTTAAAATAAATGGGAGGAAGTCAAAATATGAGTATCTGGAGAGAAGACATGCTAAGTGAGGTAGATGCTATACATGGAGGGCACAAGTCCATGAAGGCTTTAGGTAAGAAGAACGAGGCATATGAGGTTTTGTTCTTGTTCTACCTCATCGGGCTGCAGTAAGGAGACCCGATGCAGAGGGGAGGCCAGAAGAGGCAACTTCACCTACTCAACAGAAGCACAACATAGACAGGATATCGAGCTATGAAATAAAAAGATTGGGGACAGATTTCGGTGATTCCAAAGCGGAACTGAACTTGCCGACAAACTGGAAGTTTAGAAGAGGAGGGTTTTAATAGTTGGCTAAGATTGATTCATTGAGATGGGATAACCGGGGAAAGGGTATGTTTAAGGGAGAAACTGTAGTTTTTGCTTTGTTCAAGACCAAGGTAAGAAGCGCATCCCAAACCTGGGGCCGGACTTATAGTGGATGCAACTTGGAAAGAGATTCTCGCACTACAAGGTCTCCCTCGGTCCTAGTTTTGGTATCTCTACGGCACCGGGAAACTGCGAAGCTTTCCTGCTCGGCCCTCAACACTTGCCAAGAGGCTGGACTTGGCCCTAGGGGGTTACGGTGGGGTCAGGGCTGACTGTGGAGGCCTTTGGGCGCCGCGCATCCGGCCGTGGAGACCTAGCCGCAGACACAGATCCGCCCCGTCGCCCGCCCTAGCCTCCGCCACCATCGTTTTGCACGCAGCAGACTCGGTCTCTCACCCGCTTCGCTCTCCTCGTGCCGGGCTGCTTTGTTGTCCTCGGCTTCCCGGCCGCGCCCCCGCCGCCTTCCACCTGCACAGCGCTTTCGAGCCATGCTGCCCAGCAGCGTCACTCCTGACTCCCGCGTAGGTCTGCAGCGAGTCACTGCGTGCTCATTCCGCCCCGAGGCGGGCCATGTCTGGCCGCGCCCCCTAACGGGGTTTGGGCCACGCCCTCCGAAGAAGCTCCGCCCCCATGTAAACTACAGGGGCGCAAAGGGACAAAAATAATACACGTCTACTTCCAGTGAGTGGAAGCCTTGCGTTTCTGAGCGCCTGATCTCGCGAGAGGTGGAAAGGGCGCAGCGTTTGAAACATGGCGGACGACGTAGATCAGGTAAGTTTCTTGAGGCGTTCGTGGAGGAAGCGCTTGAGCTTCCCGGCTCGGTTTGCTTTTTCAACGCTTACCGAGAAGTGGACCGTTGCTTCCCCCCGCCCCCCCCCCGAGTAACCACGGCCTTCCGTAGCCGCGCCTGCTCCTTAAACTTTGCAGGCCCAGAGCTTTTTCAACCCGCCTATCTGCCCATCGCGCTCGTCGGCGTCTTGTATCTATAAAATGCAGACGGCTCTCGATGCCCAACAGAAAGTGTGATGTAGTAATTGCACAGGCAGTGGAGTGTGTTATGAGGGAGGCCAGATAAAAGGTGCATTTAGTTTACGAGATAGAGAAACAGGTAGAGATGTAGTATGAAGAAAACAAGCCAAGATCGGGGACACAGGACAACGGACGGGCCTACAGGCCTCTTCACCTACTCTCTCCTACTCCCTAGGTGTCTATGGAGTTTTCCGACCACAAAAATGACTTGCACTCCCACACACGAACACACCCCACACTCCCCCAACCCCTACTGTTTCTCTTCACAGCATGTTATTTTAAACATATATTTCTTTACTTAATGTGATTCTTCCACAACTAGAATGTAAGTTCTTTAATAGGGATGGGAGTGTGTGTGCCGGAGAGATGGTTTAGGGGTTAAGAGCACTTGTTGACTCTGGTTGGGTACCAGCACCCCCAATGCATCTTAACTCCAGTTGCTGGGGATCTGGCCTCTGCTACAGAGCACTGTGTGCATGTGGCACACATACATACAGGCAAAAATCTCACGTATGAGATCAAAATGAAGCTTTAAAAAAGGGTTCTTCTGTGTTTATTTTTTTCCTTAGGTTTAGAACAGTGCTGGGAGCACTCAGCAGGTCTTTGTTGAGGGAATAAACCCAATGTTCAGGGGAAGCTTCTTTGAAAAGGCAGTATTGAAAGCTGCAGGGTGAAAACGATCGACAGTGGGCGTTCTGGACTGAAGAGGGCTGTCATGGGGATGTTTTCATTGGTTTACTATGTATTTATTTCCCTTTCTCCATACTAGAATGAGCTTCACTGAGGGGGCTATGACTTGTGTATCGTTGTAATCCAGTGGTTGGTTGTCTTTGGTTCTTAACAAAAGCCTGCTGAACTAAGGGGAAAGGAGGGAGGAAAGAAAGTACCACTTAAGATCTAGGGTGCGTGTGTAGGGGAGGTGGGGGTTGCTTATTTCCTGTCATCCAGCCTTTTATAGCTACACAGTCTGCCATCTTCAGTCAACTCTCACTGGCCCCAGATACTCACTGGAGAAGCTTATTGAATAGCTTTAGTAACTCTTAATGGCTGGAACCATCTTTTCCACATAGCTGACTCCAAGTCATCCGGGTTCTAACCTTTGAAACTTGTCCCAGCCCTTCTTGAAGAGTAATTCTGAGCTATTATTCCTTTGAAATGACTGACCACGAAAAATAGCATTCTTAAATCTTGAAACAAGCAAGCGATTATGTTAAGTGTAAGAATTGCAGGTGCTGGAGCGGTACTGGTGAGACAGCAGGTAAAAGCGCTTGCAGTTTACTAGCCTGACAAACTGAGTTCAGTCCCTGGAACCCACAGAGAAGGGCTAGAACTTTAGGCTTGAATGCCAATAACACGCGCACACACATAAAAAGTCCAGAAGGGATTCACACCTGTAATCCCAACATTTGGGAGGATGAGACAGGAGACTTGCTGCACATCAAAGGCTGTCATGGGGCATCATGTCTCTTTAAAAAAAAGTAATGAAGGTCGTCATTAATAAGTATTTCTTTTTTACATAAGGCCTTTAAGTCTTCTGAGGGAAAGATGTGGCCTCCCCAGTTTGCAAATGAGGAGTCTGAAACAAGATATGACACGATTTTTAATCCCTGTTCAAAAGAGCCAGATCAGAGCCTGGAGTTGAACACGGGCTGCCTGACTCCAAGTCAATTCTTTCAGCCTCTGTACTATACTACTTGCTAGATAGGTTCATCTTGTCACCCTTTTGGCGCCTTAAACTCAACCTGCTTTGTATTGGCTCCAAGCTCTGTCAGATCTTTTTATTAGTGTGTGACTAGGTATTGCAGGTGTGTCTTTCAGTGATTAAATTAATAAAAGATAAAACTAAGGTCCTTAAGTGGGACTCTAATACTTTGGATTTTGAGGAAGTTCAGTCATGATCATTTTGTTGTTTAACTCCTTCCCACATAGTACTTTGACCCTCTTTTACATAGCATTGAGGCACCATTCTAAGCTTCCAAATGTCATTTAAACCTGATATTAGTATTGAAGTCATTGTTTTCTGCATTAGCAAATTAGTCTAAGGCATAGACAGGCTAAGTGACTTGCCTTTGGTTGTCCTGCTCCCAGTGATTGAAACACCACACTGCCTCTGGCCATCCATTACTAAGCCCTCTTCTTCCATCAGCAACAGACCACCAATACTGTAGAGGAGCCCCTGGATCTCATCAGGCTCAGTTTGGATGAGCGAATTTATGTGAAGATGAGAAACGACAGAGAGCTTCGAGGCAGATTACATGTAAGTCGGTTAAATTATCTCAAAACCAGTTGTTTCCCTGTCGTCCCTTCCTACCTCCTTACAGATTTAAGAACTGCAGCACATGCATACTGTTTTGAATAATGCAGTTTCTTTTGGGAGTTGAAAAATCTTGACAATAGGAATATCCTTTATTCATTTTTAAAGTATGTTTTCCTTAGCCAGAATGTTATAAGGGAATACGTGCATGCATGTGTGCATGTGTACCCGTGCTTATAGAGACCAGAACTGGGCATCAGATCTCCTGGAGCTGGAGTTACAGATATGATATGGGTGATACGGATCCTTTGCAAGAATAGCCAATGCTCTTAACATGAGCATCTCTCCAACCCTATAGAACACTTATCTCCTTTAATTTTTTCTTCTTACTTATGAATAAACTTATTTGTCCCTTTTGTTTTAGACAAGGCCTTGCCATGCAGCCCAACTAACTTTAAACTCAAGATCCTCCTGCGTACATCTCCTTAGAGCTAGGATTAAAGACATTCTTGACTACCATTCTTGGCTTTGTCCTCTGTTCTTAAAGGTTATTGGGCAGGGTGTTGTTTTTTTTTTGTTTTGTTTTGTTTCTTTTTTAGTTATTGACATCTAAAACCATTTTGTTATGAAAAATTTTTTTAACAGATTAGAGATACAGTAAGAGTGCTTGCCTAGCATGGGGCAAAGCCCCTAGCACTACAAAAGGTGTTAAACAGCATAGAAATCTGTAGAATTTAAAGTGAAATCCTATTCGCTATGAATGACCACTATCCAAAGTTGAGTACATAGTCTTCCAGATCTTCTCTGCATATGTATATACTGTTAGTGTTTAAAGGGGGGTCTAGTAAGGTATGTGGCATGTGCCCATAATTCTAGTACTTAGATGACTGAGACAAGAAGATCATTTGTTTGAGGCCAGTATAGACTATCTAGTGAAAACCTGTCTAGAAAGGCTTTATATACATATTTTTAACGCCTTTTCCACCTGATTTTTTTTTTTTTGGTGGAATGATTACACAGCTGCTGACTGCATAGGATTCTACGTAAGGCAGCAGTCACATTTTTCTTTTATTCCCCAGCTATAAAACTTTATTAGGCACTTCGTATATTATTGCTTGTGCACACTTATGATTTCTGTGGAATTGGTCCTGTTAAGTGACATCATTGTGAATTTATTTTGTCTCAACTTGTTAGTTTCCTCAGGACTATTGGTTTACAGCACAGAATTGAACAAGCCTTCTTAGATCAGGCTTAGAAACAGCCCTGTGCTGCCAGTGACAGAGCCGCTAGGCAGTTGCCCTTCATCCTCACTCTCAGAAACTGTGATAATTCCTTACCTGGAACCTGAGGAAAAAGAACCTTGGGCTGGGAAGGAAATCGGGTCACTAATCTACAAGCTTCCTTGAGAAACAGTGGTGTCCATGTGATGAGAAAAGTGGAATGGAGCTAAAATACATGGGTCTTTGGCACATGGAATGACACCCCAGGCCAGACCAGTCACCTTGAACTTGGAGGCATCTTGAGCTCTTTCTTCTGTACTAAATGGCCCACCTTTCTGTTTGCTTCCTGCTCTCAGCTGAACATCTTGCTCATTTGTGTAGCTGTCAAGCAGTTCCTTCCCAACATGGCTATTAGGCTATTTTACCTTGGTATGGGCAGGCAAACCACTTAGCACTTCGTTAGAAGAACATGTAAGTGGGTTCTGAACAGGCCCCAGGAGGTCTACCGTTTAGTAAAAGGAATGAACTTGGGAGTTTGCACTGAATACTGTTCTCCCAGTCTTTTCTGGATGAGCCAATTGTGCCCAAAGCACGTTGAGATCTGGACAGGTTATAAATGGGCAAAGTAGAGGTGGGAAAGATGGTCGCTGTGTAAAGTGTAAAGCCTGGAATTCAGATCCTCAGCACCTGTGGAAACACCAGGTGGGTATGGTGGGTGGCTTACCTGTAACCCCAGCCTCTGGAGGCAAAGATAGGATCCCTGAGCAATTTGACTAGCTAGCTTGTCAGCAAGCTCTGTGTTCAAGTGAAAGACATGATCTGGGTACATAGGGTGGAGAGCAACTTAGGAAGACATTCAGTGGCAGCCTCTGGCGTCCACACACATGTGAACATGCACATACACATGTACACCACACTCAAGCGTGTCCACAAAAATAGGCCAATTTTTGCTCTACCTGTATCATTTTTGTGAGGGTCACTGACATTGTCTTTGCTGGAGAACTACAGTGCCCTCACATGTTGACAAACTTTATGTTGCTTACTATCCTTGAAGGAAGTCTGGCAAACAAAGAATTTGCTATTTTTCATAATAAACTGTTGTGAATGGTAAGACTTACTTGGTTAACAAGTACAGTAAGTACTTAAGAAGTAATTTCAAGTTATTTTGAGTGGATTCATTTTTGATCATAAGCAGTGTTCTCACTGGGAATGGCTTGTGATGACACGACAAACTAGCAGAGAGAAACTGTTATCTGCATGTAGAAGTTTTGGGTATAAGTATTAAACATGTTGCTTATAATCCACTTGCATCTTTTGAGTCCTGTTCCTTTTTCTCAAATCTCACCCTCCCACTTCAGGCTTATGATCAACATTTAAATATGATCCTGGGAGATGTGGAAGAAACTGTGACAACAATAGAGATTGATGAAGAGACGTATGAGGAGATATATAAAGTAAGTCCTGCAGGTCTTCTCTTGACAGTGTCAGAGCTCATTGTGCAGCAACTTAACACATATCTATGTGTTAACACCTACTTAGGGACTGTTGATAGAGTAGAGTAAGTAAAGCAAGGGTTTTAGAGTCGCACAACCTTTTTTAACACTGATCTTAAAGACAGCTTTTATTGCCAAAGCCCTTTCCTACATGGGTAGGAACATGCTGCATAACTTAGAGGCAGCTCAATGGGTTAGAGAGTGTCCTTTCCAGTCAACTGAGTTGGTCTGAGCCTTGCTCAGACTACTGGGATTAAAAGCTTGTGCCACCACCCCCACCAGCCCACGAATAAAATTGTTTCTTTTCTTTTTTAAAATTTGTTTTATGATGCTGGATTGTGGTGGTGGTACTGGCACACCTTTAATCCAAGCAATCAAGAAGGAAAGGCAGGCAGATCTCTGCGAGTTTAAAGACAGCCTGGTCTACAGAGCAAGTTCTAGGACAGCCAGGGCTACAAAGAGAAACCCTGTCTCGGGAGAAAAAAAGGGTTTTTTTTTTTTTTGTATATATGCATGGATATCTGCATATATGTCTGTGTAGTACATGCATGCCTGGTCTCTGAGGAGGCCAGAAAGGGGCATCAGGTCCCTTGGAACTGTTCGTACAGTTGTGAGCCACCGTGTGAGTGCTGGGTATTATTGAACCTGGGTTATCTCTGGAAGAGCAGCCACTCTCTAAACTACTGAGCCATCTTCATCCCCTACAATAGTTGTTATATTGTGTTGTGTGTGTTTCTGCTACAGACACAGGCAAGACAAACTGTCTGCAGTCCATTTCATGCAGCAGTGTGGAGAGCAGTGCCTTGCTGTCTTGTATGTTCTCATTACCTTTGAAATGGGAAACCAAACAACAGCCTCCCCTTGGACCATTGTTTGTTTTGCCCTCTCTCAGTTGACATAACTAGTGAATAACAACATTCCCAAAACAGGAAGGACTATGGACTGCTGGGATTCCCTGAGGTTTTTCCCACAGCATGCATCATTAACTCCTAAGTGACTGGATTGATACCAGCTTGCCAGTAGGAAGGCAAAAAGAGTTAGCCCTGTTCTCGCTCCACCGCAGAGTATTTCTTTTGCTGATTGGTAAAGCTCTGTATTTACCTCTAGCCCACCTTCCCTGCTGTCCGTCGTGTTTACCGCCCTCTCTCACCAAACAGCCCACAGTGTGGCACACTGCCTGGCTTCTTGTGGTGATGCTGTGCTCTTTGGAGCAGAACCTTCTTGCTCCTCATCATGAAGCACCAGTTCTCACGTAATTACAGACCTGCTGGAAATTGAGGAGACTGCATCGCTATCAGACCACCCTGGTTAACCCTCACCTGGGCTTCAGCAGGCTGCATGGTCTTTGCCTGAGGACCAGGTATTTTTACCAGGCCTTGTCCCTCTTTTTTCTTTTTCTTTTTTTTTTTTTTTTTTTGGTTGGGCTTAAAAGCACCTGGCATAGTTGTTTTTTGTCTGCCTGCTAACTAGCCAGTTCTTGCCTGGTCTCATCCTTGTACTTTCCTGCTGAGTGCATCTGTTACAACATGGCACTTATTAACACTTGGCTTTTTCCAGCCTTTGTCCCCAGAGTCTGCAGGTTTGGGAGGCCTTTTGGCTGCTCCTAAGTTCTGCCTAACATTTTGCCAGGCAAAATGATGACTCCAGGTTGTGTTTGTTGACTGCCCAAATCTCGATCACTAAGCCTTGATGGTTGCATTCCATTTGTGCTCACAGGAGTGCATAGAAGCAGGTGTGATGGCTGGGCACACTGGAGTCTGAGTCCCTGCCTACAGGTCAACACAGCGGCATTCTTTCAGGTGCTAACTTGGGGACATCGACTTCTGCCTTCCTGTTCTTGAGATCTCAGACTACCCATTGGCATTTAGAGGAAGCCCAGGCTAAAATCCAGGTGTAGCTGAGGATGTAACTCAGTAAAGCATTTACTTAGAATGTTCAAGAGTAGCTGGCGGTGGTGACGTACAGCACCCCGGAAGCAGAGGCAAGTGGATCTCTGTGAGTTTTAGGCCAGCCTGGTCTTCAGAGCGTGTTCCAGGACAGCCAGAGCTACACAGAGAGACCCTGTCTTGAAAAACAACAACAACAAAGTATGTACCCAATCCCCAGCGCCCACTCCCCCCAAATCAACCCAGAACCGGATAAAGTGGCATACGCCTATAGTCACAGCATCTGGACTGGAGAGATGGCTCAGAGGCCAGGAGCACTTGCTTCTTCAGTCTCTTTCCATAACACAGGCTGTCTTGGAAATGGACCATGAAACCAAGTTGGACTTGAACTTGAACCATTGATGACTTACCTGCCTCACCGTTTTCTATCTTGGTATTACAATCATGAGCCACAATGTCTGACTTGTTTTTATTTTACATTTATTTATTTATTTGCTAAATTTTAAAAAAGATTTATTTATTTTTTATTTATTTAGTTAGTTAGTTATTATGTACACAGTATTCTACCTGCATGTACACTATAGGCCACACTATAGGCATGTACACTGTAAGCCACCATATGGTTGCTGGGAATTGAACTCAGGACCTCTGGAAGAGCAACCAGTGCTCTTAACCACTGAGCCATCTCCAGCCCCTATTTCCTAATTTTTATGTATCTGTGAATTCATGTGTGTTATGTACATATAGGAGCCATAAGAGGGCACTTAACACACAAATAAAGTAAAAATAAATCTCTAAAAAAGTAATAGGGCTGAAGAGATGGCTCAGCTGTTAAAGGCTAGGCTCACAACCAAAAATATTTAAAAAAGTAATAATCCCAGCACTCAAAGTTGAAGTGTGAGGATTAGAAGTTTCAGACTAACATTGAGTGAGGTCCCCCCATTCCCCTCCCCCCCCAAAAAAACCAGAAAAATGCTCTCCTTTGTGTCCAGGTCTGATTGCAAAGGAACCTTGGAAGATTCTAGCAGTACATGGGAAGAGGAGAATGGGTCTGAGTGTATAGTGATGTTCTCTGCTGTAGTCATCCAGGGAACAGGAGTGCTCAGACTGTTTGACCTTATTTTTCTCTCCTGTTGTCTCTTGCAGTCAACAAAACGGAACATCCCCATGCTCTTCGTCCGGGGAGATGGTGTTGTTCTAGTTGCCCCTCCATTGAGAGTCGGCTGAGACAGAAGAGGATCCTGTGTAGGAAATGGAGACTTTGCCTCTTGAGATGTACAGAACACTCACAGAGAGAAGCTCACATGTATTCTGATATCAGAAATGACCCAAGGATCCCTCCACCCTCAAGGAAGTTCATTTCCGAGTAACTTATAGCCTCTCAGCTAAATCCCATGTTCCTTTTCTCCAGCCTCCTGTCAGTGTCGCCAGCCTCCTCGCTCTTCAGGAGTTGTTTGCCCATTGTTCTTGGAGTTACTTTCAGGTTGTTTTCTTTAAATTAAATTTGATGTCCCTTTTTTATTTTTATTTTTTTAATGTGTCTTGTGGATTCTCGAGCTTTTACTTGGTATGTGCAGCATACTCTCCCGTGTCTAGGGTGCCAAGTTTAACATGAGAAAGGAAAATTTGGCCATTCTGGCCCCTGCCTTCATCTGAGGAAGAGCTGCACCAGCAGATCCAGGACAAGGAGGTCATTGCCAGTAGCCTCTCCTATCTCGGGGCTGTAAGAGCTCAACCCCATTGAGAACCAGGCCAAAGGGGAGGGGGCGAGTGACCTCAAACCTGCCAGGAGGACACAATACATAACTTCTGTGACTGAAGAAATTATCTTCCACTCGTGGATCACAGGCTGCCAGTGACAAGGACCTGATGAGGCTGAAAGCAAAGTTACTTCCATTCTGGCTTCAGCCAGCCAGCACTTCACATGAAATCACAAAAACACTTAGAGTCAACACCTTCTGCTCTAAGTAGTTACCCCACCGCGAAATGTAGATGATTGAGTTAGGGCTATGGCTCTCATGAGTTGGCTATTTGTCCTGTAAGCATCAGGTCCTTAGTCCCCAGCACCACAAAAAGAAAAGTATAGACAGTCTGCACTGTGGAGGCCGTGTCTGTAAATATGTTCAGTGAGTTTGCTAATCTGCTGTCAGATGCAGTTTGTTCATGTGCTCTCAGCCAAAGTCATGTTGAAGAGGTTTTGTTTGCATTATTTATCATACCTGTCCCTATAAGTTAGAGAAGAGAAAAACAAGTGTGGCTAAGCTGATGGGAGTTTGGTCTTCAGTGACTAGGCAGGGCAGAACCCTCCTGACAACCCCCACACTGTCCTTGGGTTTAGCTGTGCTAGGTGATGTCCTGTTCTATGGGAAACACAGGGCATGGGATTTGGTCTGTGCCAAGTGGTGGTTCCTTGGGATCCCCCTTCCTGAGTAGTAGACAGCTTAACCAAATGCTAACAGCAAAGGCCATAAATAACTCGCTGAACAACGTGCCTCAGGTAAAACCACTCTATCATAGTCCTCTCAAGCCCTGCAGTCTTAAAAGGAGCAAACTGGAACACTTAGGTCACTCTAGTGCTGGTATGTGGCTGCAGGGTGGCTTCGTCTGACATAGGCTGAGCTTGTGTGGGTGTATGGCAGAGGCCCCAGCTACAGGTACTAAACCAGTGTTCAGTGTCTACCACAGCTGTGGTGTGTCTGCCCTCCTGGCCTCTTGTTCTACCTCAGGCATGCAGTGTTGTGTGTGATACTCCTTCAGGTCTCTGCTTGGCCAGCTCCCCGATAGACTGCACTAGAACTTTGTCTGTGAAAACTTATTTTACACACGTTTCTGAAACCTAGGAATGCTAAAGTTTGATTGACTACACCCAACACAAACATCAGCTCATCTGATAATGGCAAGAAAGCAAATTATAGAGTGACTGCCTGTGTTATCAAGTTGAGGAGCAGGAGGTAGTATGAGATTGGCAGTCCCTTCAGGTCTGGTACTCAGTCCTGTACCTTGACAGCTCAGGCAGAGCCCTGCCACTGTCCCCCACACCAGGGCTATCTCTACCAGGGCTCCGAGCAACTATGCCTTAGACTTAAAGCACTCCGCTGGATATCCCATGCTTGCTTCTGTAACTGTCATGGTTACTATGGGGATAGTCCTCCATGGGCTCAGGTATTTGAATATTTGATCCCCCGCTGGTGCTGCTGTTTGGGGAGGCTGTAGAACCTTTTACTGGGTAAATTGATCGAGAGATGGCGTTAAGGTTTGCTTCCTGAACTACCCAAATGTGAACCAGCAGTTTCATGTTCCTGCTATCACAGATGAGCCACTCCCACCCATCACAACGCCTTCCTACCCAGAATGCATGTACCCTCAAAGTGTCAGTCAAAGCAAACCCTCCTGGAAGTTGCTTCCTGTCAAATATGTGCACTCATCAGATGCCTCCATTCCTGGGTTGGTCATTCTATGTTAAAAACAGTGGTTGCTTCTTACAAGGACGGAAAACACAGGGCCATCACTGGAAACCAAAACATAGAGACATTGCTAGAGGCAAAGAAGGCTCGTTTCGTAGATAACACTTGGCTGTAAGTTACTGAAAATTAATTGGTATTAGTAGTGACAGGTTTCTTGGACACACCTCAGGCACTGTGGTGTTAAGCTATTGCTGTGGAACCTCATTGGAGGCTCTGGAGCCTCTTGGCCATCAAGGTGGGCAGAGCTTAGGCTTGTTCGGTATGGACTGGGCCCCATGGCAGCAGCAGGACCCTGCAGTGAGGGTTGGGTGGAGTGCCTGTAGAGTCCTGCTGTTGCCTGGGTGGGGTTGCTAAGCTGGGGTAAGTCCTGGCTTCCTCTGCTTCTGGGAAGGATAGGATGTTGAACACAGTCCCACCGGACAAGTGACTACTTGTATTCACAACCCCAGGCTTGAGGCCTGGCCAACAACTTATCTTCCAGTAAAGCCGAATGGGTAAAGATTAAATGACACCAGGCCAGCAGTGCTATGTGATTGGCATTGCAGACAGAAAGGATCAATGGAAATTTAGAAAGACAAGACACCATCCCCCAGTACTGGAGTCTTCTCAGCTCAGCAAGGCTTACACCTCCCTTTCACCCCTCAGGCATCTTTTGCTCCCATGTGCCTGGGACTACCAGGAGGAGCCAGCTGCAGGCACCTTGCCAGGCTTCAGTTTACATGGAAAACACCAAGAATGAGGACTACAAGGCCCAGTGTTTTCAGCTCCTGTAGGCCTGTTGCTCCGCTCTCACCGAGCATGTCGGTTCTTATTTTCTTGGCTGATGCTGAAGTTTCATGGGTGTGAACACAGCAAGCCCCACTGTGGTTTCTGATATTGATTACCCCTGAGGGTATTCTTTTCTTGGTGTTCTTCCCACCCACTTACCCTGCTGTGGAGATCCAGGGCGAGGTGTTGACAGGAGCCCCCAGCTGTCCTTTGTGGGTTTGGAAAGTCCCCATAGTCTTGCAGTGTCATGGAGTCAGATAACTGAGCTTCGATGCATGGCTGTGCCACGTGCCAGCTGTGCAGATGGAGCACCCTAGGGTCAGTTGTAAAACAAGCAGCTACATGAGCAGCCCAAGACAGCCCTGGAATTTTCCAGGTCAGGCACCATTCCCGGGTTGGAAGCAGCACTAAGGCACAGTGGGCTGAGGTCACGTCTTTATCTGTCTTAGTCTAGTTGTCCACTCTTGTCTCCCTGAGTAGTTTTCAGGAGAATCTGACTGAACTCATTGGATTTATTCAGGCTCAGGGCTTCCCAAGTGCGTGTGAAGATCTACGGTCAGATACCAGCACCCTCGGGAAAAGGCAGGTGTGGTGGTGGCACATGCCTGAAAAGGCAGCCCTGGAAAGATCCCAGAGCTTGCAGGCCAACTAGTCTTGCTGAATCAGTAAGCCCCAGGGTCAGTGAGAGACCCTGTCTCAAAGGTGGAGAATGATAAAACATCAATCGCTGGCCTCCCTAAGCATACACACACGCATGCGCATATACACAAACACACATGGACATACATGAACACATATACTCCACACCAGGGAGGAAAAGAAATGTCTACCATGTGTCAGAATCTGTTGGAGGACTGACAGGACCAACTAAGGACCTAAGGTAAGTGCTATGAAGGAAGTGGGGAAATGAGGTAAGAGAAAACAGCAATCTCAGGGAGTCTGTCTTATGGGGGGGGGGGGCTCTGTGGGGATTTGGCAGAACAGTGGGAATGGGATTTTTTTCCTGGCTGAAGGTCAGCAAGGAGGTCAATGGGCAAGAGAACTCTTGAGTAAGGTTGAGCACTCGGAGACGAAGTAAGAAAGCCGGATGTCACTCAGTACTGTCACCTCACAGGGGGATACCAAGACCTGGGGAGTCAGAGTCCTGCCTAGGTCACAGCACCAACTAATTGACTTCTGAGATGGAATCGGGCACCATGTGGCTCAGCTCCCACAGAGCTGTTCAGACAGCTGAGCGGCCCCTGAAGTCGATAGCCATAGGTCTGGGAGCTGTGATCCCTTCCGGTCACATGCCAGCACCTCCTGTTCCCCTTTGGTGCTCTGTCACCAACATGTTTTGTGGACTTAGCTGAGTCTCTTCCCCCTTCCTGGGGAAACACAGAGAATGCTCCTAAGAGATTTCACCTAACTTACATGTCTTTTTTTTTACCCCCAATAAAATGTGTGTGTGTGTGTGTGTGTGTGTGTGTATGTTTTTAAATTGGGCACATAAAGACTGAACATTAGAGTGTGGCACACACCTGCAATCTCAGCACTCAGTGGACCGAGGCAGAAGGATCTCAAGTTCCAGGCCAGTCGGGGGCTGTGAATCAAGATGTCTCAAAAGACAACAGCATAAAATACACACATAGAAATAAATGGGCTCTCTGTGGGCCCAAAATGTGTTTGCATTGGGTGGGGTCTAAATCAGTATAAATGTTTATCTCCATGAACATGTACTTAAAATAATTACACTTACATAGTTTGTTTGTGGTGCAAACTTAAAATCTCTTCTTGTAGATTTTGAAATATACAGCCATCACCTCAGCCTTCTGTCTTCCTGTTCCACAGCATACCGTAACCTCTGTCACTCCTGTCTAGCTCTAAGTTCCCAGGATCAGCCAAATGCACAGAGCATGTTTCAACACCAGGGGGTGCTACACTCTTACCCATTCAGCTTCAACTGTCTTGGTTCACTGTCAACACATTAGACTGCAAACTCTGCCATTTTTTTCCTTAAATCCAAACAGTATGTGAAACTCCAACCACACTTCCAGAAGCACAGGACAGACAACATCACATGCACCACAGGCCCCAGGGGACAGTTTTCAGGCAAAAGATACTAACAGTGGCTCCTACAATGCTGAGCTGCAGCCATCCACAAGGACACACACAGGCTAGGCAAGACAGATTTCACCAACACACTAGTCGTGGATGTAGCCGGGTGGTTGAACTGAACTTTTGTGAGGGTTCAGGGCCAGACTCTGCCACCCCACTTAGCAGATCCTTGGTCCTGCTCTCAGCCTTAGTGTCCTCATTTGGGCTGTGTCCTCTCAGCCCAAGAGCACTCTGTTATTGAGTCAACAAGTTTGGAGAGGTTGAAAGGCACTTGAGAGCCATCATTTGTGGGTTACAAGGTAGGGACACAGATGAGGCATGGAGAAGCCTTGCTTTTGCAACTAGCTGAACACTAGTCACTCCAATCCTGTTTCTGTCTCTGAAAGACAGGAGCTAGCCAAGTGCCCTGCCACTGAGCTCCAGCTCTCATCAATATCTTCTGTTCTTCTTCCTTTATGGCTTTGCCAGGCTGAGAGTTGCTAGAAACTAGGTTAGATCAAAGGGAGTTGTGCTTAAGGGAATGGGGATTGGATGAGTGGGTGGCTGGGGTTCTCCTTTGCAGGGTCCCCTATTCTTCTCTCCTTGGTTCATAACAATGGTTTTCTCAGCTCAGCTCTCAGGCATGAGAGAGACAAGCAGGACCAGCTCTATGAACAAGGTCACCCAACAGCATCACAAGACGATGACATCACCGTCAGCTCTGGCCCTACAGAACCCCAGAGCTCGAATATCCAAGGGAAAGGGCAGGTCATCCTCACAGCAGAGCGACAGAGCTGGTGCCAGGCCTCTGCCAACTATCAGGGCCTGGGAGTGTTGCTGAAAGTTACCCAGGAACCGCTCATACCTGCCTCTGCCCAGCCAGTGCTCTCACAGCTCAGCACCGTAGAGTCTCACCAACAGGAACCCCCGCCCCCACCTTTTCCTAGAAGAAAGAGTTAGCAACTGCCAGAATCAAAATAGATACGAATAGAATCGTGTGGCAAGCCTCGGGTTTAACTCAAGCACACTCGACTGCACGATGCCCTGTGGAGGACAGCTGAGGAGCAAAACTTTCAAGTTACTGTCACTTCGTTGGAACTGCCATGGCAGGAGGCCTCAAGCCAAGCGGCTTTTCTCTCTGGGTCGATGTTTCTGCTGCGCTGCATGTCAAATGATCATTTCTCTAGAGGCTGCCCGGCTTTATAGGCGAACCAAACGCAGAACCTCACACAGGAGTCTTTCTGTTAAGAAAATAGTTGTCCCAAACTTTGTCTATTCCATGTGCTCTGTTGGCATGTACCCTCGTACATGCATGTATAACACACACACACACACACACACAACCCCAAGCATAAGAAAAGACACTCCATCTTACTAATGTGTAAGAGTACAGTTTGGTCACAGTAAGCATTTACACTGTTGTGAATGATGAAAGATGTCCCCTATCTGCCAAGCCCCTACTGCATAACACAGTCCTTTATAACTCTGGCTGAGCTTCTTTTTCAAAGGTTTCATATCCATGGATAGTACTCAAAATATAAGGGGGAGGCTGGGGAGCACTTTCATCCTTCCTCATGTCCGCAAATCTCTGGGGAGATGGTGCTAAGATTGGTAAGTGGAAAGAAGAGCAGCCTTGGATTGACTGCAATGAAGACACTCCTGTCAGGTGGTCCAGCTCACAAGCTACCCCCAGGCTCCCCATCCCACTGGAGCAGCGTCCAGATTCATGGTGCATCTCACCCAGTTCCTACCCCACCTGCCTTTCTCACTCTCCTCTCCTCCTTCAGTTCGAATGTACTGGCTGCTATGTAATTCCTCACAAAGGCCTTCCTAATGCCCTTTCCGCTGAATCCCACCTCCTCAAATCATCTTCAGCCATGCTGAGCAACAGCACCACTTGCCACGCTCAGAAAGCTCTCACTGGCCAGAATATCCTACACCAACAAAATCATAGTTTTTGGAGTCTTCCGGGTTAGTATTTAAACACAAACCAAAAGAAGTCAAATATCCCCCTAAGAAGTCTAATACGTAGCCACCTTTGAGAGCCAATGTCCTGGGTGAGTGTTTCTCAAAATGCAATCCCAGGTCAGCAGCAGCAGCGGTACCTGGAAATGTATTAGAGACACTTGATTAGGTGGTAGAATGCTTGCCTAGCATGCTCGAGAGCCTTAGAACAATAGCAAAACAAGCTCTCCCTATCCCAAGGCTACCAGATGAGCAAGTTTGGTACAGGGCCAGGAGTACGCATATGAACATGTCCTGGGGTGATCTGCACACCATGTTCTAAGAAGTGCTGGCTTCTGTCCTTAGTGCTCAGGATGTCTCAGGGAGCAGGAGCATCAGAATGCCCTGAAGCTTGTCAGAGTGTAGATCCCTAGTCGTAAACATGACCTGTCAGATCAGAACCTGTGCTTCGACAGTCCTCGGTAACTCACACGTGATAGGAATTACGAAGTCTCCCAGCCCTGTCCCGAGGGACTCAGAAGCCAGGAAAACTGGGAGAAAAGCTTGGCCTGCCTGGGTCTCACATCTTAATTATCTTTGCACACCTAAAGGATCAGGCTTGCTAGAGAAAAAGGCTCAGACCAGGGGGAGGGAGGACTGAGGCAAAGAAGGAACCTAGCAGGCCCAGGTGACCCTTAAACATCTTACTATGTCAGACAGCTGGGAACTGGCCCTGGGGATGTCACTCAGTAAGTAAAGTGCATGTCCCTTCAAGCACTAAGACTTAAACTAGATCCCCCGTACCCACTCTAAAAAGCTGGGCCTGGTGGCATGCGCTCGTAATCCTAGTGATGGGTAAATAAAGGCAGGTGGATCCCAGGGTTCACTGGTGAGCCAGCATAGCCTACTTGGGGAGTTACTGGCCTGTAAGGAAATGTCTCAAAAATAGGTGGGCAGGCGGTGCCTGGGGATATTACCTGAGGCTGTCCTCTGGCCTCTCCACACTCACGCACATCTGTGCCTGTATATATGCACACACAAACACACAAAGCAAGAAAACACTTCAGGAATGAGGATGATGTCAGAGACACAGAAGCCAATTAAAATTTTTATTTTATTTTTATTTATGCATGTATATGTGTATGCATTTGTATGTAGAGTGTCCACAGAGACCAGAAGAGAGCACTGAGAACCCCGGAACTGGAGTTACAGATGTTTGTGAGCTGCCATGTGACTGCTGGGAAACAAACCCCAGTCCTCTAGAAAAGTGCCCTGTGCTCTTTACTGCTGAGCCATCTCTTCAGTCCCAGAAGTCAGTTTTAAGGGTTCTCACTGGTCTGATTTGAGAAGAATCTGATTGTAGTGATATAAACTATTAATAAGGTATAAGTCTGATATGGGGTTCCCTTCTGTATGCTATGAATATGTTTTATTACTATTGATTAATAAAGAAGCTGCTGGCCGGGCGGTGGTGGCGCACGCCTTTAATCCCAGCACTCGGGAGGCAGAGGCAGGCAGATCTCTGTGAGTTCGAGACCAGCCTGGTCTACAGAGCTAGTTCCAGGACAGGCTCCAAAGGCACAGAGAAACCCTGTCTTGAAAAAACCAAAAAAAAAAAAAAAGAAGAAGAAGAAGCTGCTTCGGCCTATAGCAGGGCAGAATATAGCTAGTTGGAAGAGACATAGAGAGTAGGTGAGGTCAA
Source organism: Microtus pennsylvanicus (assembly GCF_037038515.1). Lineage (NCBI taxonomy): Eukaryota > Metazoa > Chordata > Mammalia > Rodentia > Cricetidae > Microtus > Microtus pennsylvanicus. The sequence goes on along the minus strand of NC_134586.1, from coordinate 55,021,072 downwards.
AGAGACACCATGTAGCTGCCGAAGGAGAAAGATGCCTAGGGAAGTTACTGGTATGCCACAGCCTTGTGGTGATACACAGAATAATAGAAATGGGTTCATTTAAGGTGTAAGAGTTAGTTAATAAGAAGCCTGAGCTGACAGGCCAAACAGTGTTGTAACTAATATAGTTTCTGGGTGGTTATTCGGGTCTGGGCAGCTGGGAAACGAAAAAGCAGTCTCCACTTAACACAAGTCTGTGATTTTGTAGTTATCTGATGATTACAGAAATAAGAGTGAATGGAAGAAAAGCCTCCTCTTCTCATAGTAATGCACCAACTTCCAGAATGTAGCTTTGGTTTAGAGAGCTTTAGCGCCCCTAAAACCCATGTGGGTGAAGGCTTGGTCCTCAGACTCTGGTGCCACTGGGCAGCAGCAGGGCCTTTAGGAGGCAAGGCCCAAAGGAAAGAGCCTAGTAAACTGAGGGCGTGGTGCTGGGTCCTGGCCCATCCTCAGCTTTCCTTCCACCATGAGGCAAACAGGTTGTCTGTGCTACAGAAATTTTTTAAAAAATATATATATTTATTTATTTATTATGTATACAATATTCTGTCTGTGTGTCTGCCTGCAGGCCAGAAGAGGGCATCAGATCTCATTTCAGATGGTTGTGAGCCACCATGTGGTTGCTGGGAATTGAACTCAGGACCTTTGGAAGAGCAGGCAATGCTCTTAACCACTGAGCCATCTCTCCATCCCCCTGCCACAGAGATCTTATCTTATGAGAGGTCCAAAGCAATGGAGCCAAGTGACCATGGACTATTATTTCTGAAGCCATGAGCTAAAATTAACCTCTCTTCCCAGATATTTTGTCACAGGACAGAAAGCTGACTAACCTGCAAGTAGTAAGGAGAAGCAAAGATAAAAGAAATTGCCCATGAATGGAAAAATGAATTAGGCCCAAAATATGGTAAAAATGCCACCTCTTCTCCCAACAAATGGCATAGTCATTACCAAAAGGAAACATCGATTTCATAGTGGATCAACCAGGGAGAGTCCTCCCTGACCACACAAAGTTATCACCAGGTGCCTCCCCCCACCTCCCACCAAAAGTCCATGTCACTTTGGTGGTCTTCCTTTCAAAATAGGCATGATGTCATCTGAATCCTCAGAAACTGTCATCAAACCCAAGTGGGAAGGCTTCACAAGAGGGACGAATGTGCCGGGTGATCCTGGACCTGGAAAAGGTGTAGTTTTAAAAGGCTGTTGTTGAGGCAATTGACAAAGGTGGCATGGGTTGTAGAACAGATACGGACTGTGGTTGTGAGAGGGAGGGTTCTTACTCCCAGGAGTAAGGGGGCGGGCAGAATGTTTGCATTATGTACTTACAGGGGCTCTGAGAAAAGGGGTGTACTTGATAGAGAGAGGAACAAAAACAAGGCAAAACACAGACACATGGTGAACGTAGAGAAGATGTCTGCCTTGTTTTCCCTGGTGCTGTGATTGATTCTGGCTCATGGTATCAGGTTCCAGCCCTTCACTGCAGGGAAGCCATAGCAGCAGGAGGCAGCAGTCACATCATAGCCACAATCAGGAATTATCGAGCTCCCAGTGTGCTCAGCTCGCTTTCTCCAGTTTATACAGCCTGGGATCTCAACCCAGGGAATGGTGCCACCCACAGTGGGCAGGTCTTCCCACTTGGATGAACCTAATCAAGATAATCTCTTGCAGTATGCCCAGACACTGCTTCTCAGGTGATTCTAGATCTTGAGTTGACGATGGAGAAGAACCATCACCTGGTTCTGTAAGCTGGCAATTATATCAAAATGCATTCTCGCCAAAACAAAAGAGAGCAAACACCAAAGACAGACATTGGAGAAGCAGAGGCTTGGAGTGCTAGCTTTCAACTTGTCTGGCTCTCTTTACAACCACCTGGGTCTCTACCCTGTGTCACCTCCACAGAGAGGTCCTACCTCATCCAACCCAGCACCCCACTTCCAGGCCCCATCTATTTTCTTTTCACATGCATTGAATTCTCTCTCTCTCTCTCTCTCTCTCTCTCTCTCTCTCTCTCTCTCTCTCTCTCTCTCTCTCTCTCTCTGTGTGTGTGTGTGTGTGTGTGTGTATACAACTCATGGGAGTCAGTCTTCTCTTTCCACCATGTGTGCTCCAGGGATCAAGGCCAGGTCCTCAGGCTTGGCGGCAAGCACCTTTACCACTAAGCCGTGTCGCCAGCCCACATCACCTGTTTTCTTATTCTCCCAGCACTCTGTGTTGTAAACCATTCCTGTTTATATATAGCTGTCTCCTTGTTCAGGGTCTCCTCCGCCAGAATGTAAACTTCCTAAGCGAGGAGAATGTTTCTGTCTGATGCATCCTTCAGACCGCAGGCGCCTCGTGGGTACATGTGAAACAGATGAATGAAGAACCCGTTTCCCTATCTGCAGGACTAATAGCTCAGGGTCCAACAGTCAGGCTCCTTCCTGGTCTGACAATGATGTGAGGAATCTGAGGACGTGGGTGCTTCAGTGGAGCCCCAGGCACCTCTCCATGCTGCCCAGACCTGACTTCTGCACTCAGTAGATGATCCTGCCTCAGCCTCCAAGCACACACAGGCATATGGCACCATGCCCGGCTTGGGCTTCAGCTTTAATCTTTCTTTCTTGTGTAATTCTCACCCTGATCCTACACCCCTGCTGACAACATTGAATTCAGTTCATTCGATGAGCTGATAACTACGGAGTGAGTGCCTGTTATCTGTTGGGCACCAAGAACCCAGTGTCTGGCCCCGAAGGAGCGTGCCAGGTTAGCAGGGGCTTGGCTGAGAAAAAATAGGATTTAGAATAGTCCAACTGGCCAATGTTATACAGAAAATACACAGTTGAGCTGGGAAGCTAGCTCCCCAGCTCTCTGCACTGCAAGTGACATGGTACCCCAACGACTAGATGCTTCGGAGCAGAGCACTGCTCCAGTCCCAGGTTCCCCTTCAGAGTGTCCACACCCACCAGCATCTCGCAATCTCAGCCTTTATCCTCCATGTATCCTTCTGGCAGAGAGACAGAATGTGCCGGATCTCAGCCCTTTCTGCTTGTTTCTCATTATTCCATGACCTCTAGATCCTGCTTCCTTAAGATAAGGTAGGGGCAGCTCTGCTTCAGTGGGCAAAGGTCAAGTTCAACTCAAGAACTAATCGAAGTTGGAAAGGCGATCAAATAACCTTGTCAGGAAAACAACAACAAAGAAAAGCAAAGTAACAAAACAAAAACCCACTTCAAAAAAAGGTCTCCTGAAGACACTGAGCATGAAGAATGGAAGCGATGTAAGGGAACAGGGCATTTCTTTAAAAGATGTTTTATTTCTCTTCAGTTCATCGGTCCTGTCCCTCTCTGGAAGCTTGAAAGCCATCTCTGCCAACTGATCGCTACACTCATTACCAGCCCCCACCCCTTCTAGAATCTTCAGCCTCCAAAGAAAGGACCACAGTTAGCTAGACAAATGTTTGTCTTGGAGGATCTGTTACCACAGTGGGAGGTCTGAGATTCCTGGGGTTTAGTGCACGCCTTGCCTTGGACTTGCTGGGTGACCTTCGGCTCTCAGTACAGGGGTATCCGAGACTGCACAGGGAGCCGTGTCCTGAGATTGCCCCGAGTTTCCCGCTAGAAAGTCGAAGAGGGTACTTGGCCAAGGATGTGATTTATCTGTGCCCATAAATGCTTCTCTCCCTCCTTCTGGAAGCTGGCTAATTATGTTAAGAATTGAAAATGCATTCTCTGTGGGCATCTGAAGGACAGTCTTTACAGGAATGTGTGGTAGTGGGTGTGTGAATAAAAGAGACGCATTAACAAAGTGTTGTTATTCTAGAGAAATAAAATGCCATAACTCCATTTCTTTTAATGGCCACAGAGCTGAGGAGAGGGAGACAACACAGCAGTTTGTTGGAAGTACTGCTCGCAGATGGCTCCCCATCTGCAGACTTTTCTGGTGGTGTCCAATGCCAGTGTTTTCCAAGTGAGCCAGGATAGTGGCTGACAAGAAGATCCACCTTCCACTGAGTTTCCTGACCTGAGACTGTGAAGGAGTAGGCTGACAGGAGACTCTGTGATGTTCAAGTAGGTAAGATCCTCCAACCTTGGCTCAGAGATCCTAATCTCTTGATGCCACAAGCTCTGCGGAAGACACCACGCCCCTCTGCCCCTCTGCTGCAGTGCACAAGGGCAAAGGACCTGGGCTGGAAATTCAAACTTTGAGATTCAGACCACAGGAAGAAAGCCTAACGCTCTTTTGCGCTCTCTCTCTCTCTCTCTCTCTCTCTCTCTCTCTCTCTCTCTCACACACACACACACACACACACACACACACACACACACACACACACAAACTGGACTGGACTGAAGACCACAGAGATGTTTCAGTCCAGTTTCTGCTGTTATTCCAGGACGCCACAGACTGGGTAATTTATAAACCAAAAAATTTGTCTCCCGGTTCCAAAGTGGGAAATTCCAAATCATGGAGGCAGCATCTAGTAAGGGGATTCTCGCTGCATGATCACAAGGTGGACTGGCAGTGAGCATGCCAGAGATAGAAGAGTAAGAGACCCCACCTCTAACAGGTCCATCCCTTAAGAACTAGCCCACTCCCATTATTTCATCACCAGTCTCAAATCCTCTTGCCGTGGCTTTTCTCTTGAGTGAGTTTTCAATAGACACTCAGACCATAGCAGAAGGGTATCCTCTAGGCATTTGAGTAAAATATTAAATATTTGGGTAAAAAAAAATAACACAATGACTCCAAAATCTGAAAGGAACTCTGGCTATAGCCTTCAGCCCCAGGAGGCCTCACGACAGAAGAGCAATGGATGAACCCAGTATGAGAAACCCAGAGAGGGCGAGCACGGTGGTTAACACTGGGACGGTGAGCTGGTGTAGCAACATCTGCAATCCCAGCACTCAGGAGGCTGCTGAGGCAGGAGATTTCCATGAGTGTGAGGCTAGCCCCGGGCTACAGAGTAAGACCCTGTCTCAAAAAACAAAACAAAAATGAGAGAGAGAGAAGGCAAAATATGACAGCACACAGTACAGAAGGTGCCCTGCACGGGCGTCAATCACATTTTTTTTTTATGATTGGTCATGAGGGTTGCCAAGGAACTTGTTTTCTTTCCTGGCTCTTGCAAGGAGATGATGGTTGGCTCATTTTGCTTTTTGCCTTTCCCAGGGGCAGTGTGCACCACACCTGCAGGCATTAGTTTCTGCGTCTGCTTCTCCCTCTGAGTTCAAGGCCTTTTTGACGCTGTAACGCAGTGTGTCTGGGGAGCTTTGTTATGGGCTATTTGCACTTTGGTGCTGCCAGACAGGAAACCTATGGAGTTTTTTGGTTTTTGGGTTTTTTTAGGGGGTGGCGGAGTCACAGCCAGCCCAGGCACACTGCACTACCAGACCAGGTCAGGCCCGTTACAGCGCAGGACTGCCCAGTGTGGCTCAGGTTCATTGACTGGCCTGTTGATTGGAGCTCTGCTGTCTTGTCCACATGGTGACTCTCACTTCCAGCAAGTGGCCTTCTATAAACTGCAACGAACTCCATCTAAACTTTATTGACCGTGACTACTCTCTTGATCAGCATCCTGGATGCACTTTTTGAATCTTAAGTCTTAAGTCAAAGCAATACTTTCTCAGAATTGGAGAGATGGTTCAGTGGTTAAGAGCACTTGCTGTTCTTGCAGAGGATCCAAGTTTGGTTCCCAGCCCCCACACAGAGGCGCCCAAGTGTCTGTAATGTCAGTTCCAAGGGACCTGAGACTTCCTTCTGTCCTTGGGCATTGTATGCACATGACATCCGTATATACACGCATACAAACTCCCACACACATAAACTAACAGAAACTAAATATGAACAAACAAACAACAACAACAAAAGCCAATATCTTGTGAGTGAAAATTTCTTATGGGCTGGAGAAATGGTTCAGTGGTTAAGAGCACTTATCGCTCTTTGAAAGGACCCAAGTTTGGTTCCCAGAACCAACGTCAGACAGTCCATAACAACCTGCTTTTCCAACTCCAGGGGATCCAATGCCCTCTTCTGGTCTCTGAGGACGGGGACACACACACGGACACACGGACACACACACACACATACATGGAAGAAAGAACTTCTCCAAGTTGATAAGGACTCTACAGATCCTGAACCTAATATTCCCCAAAGCCTATTTTACAAGCACTTTCCAAGACACTGTATCCTACAATTTTCATTTGTCAGACAAGTATGGGGACTGCAGTGTGCTATGACTTCCTGCTTGAGTTGTGCCCACAGGAATTAATCACCCAAGACCCACAATGAGGGAGTCACTTTTGCCTTTTAAAATTTTTTTCTAAAAAATATTATGCCTACTGGAGAATCACTTGGGAAAAGCCGCCCTACTGAGACTCTACCTCTATATCCCAAGACATGGTGAGCAACTCTCGGAGACGGGAGGGGAGGACCTGAAGTTGTCTGTAGTTAATGGGGCCAACCCAGGCTTGGAACGTGAGCTCTGGGTTCACTGTTCTTATCAGCAGCCCTTCCCTGCTAAGGCTGGCAAAGAACTATGAGAGATAGCCAGGCAATAAAGTACCTAACAACCCAAGTTTTACTGTGCTTGACAAACTGATTCTGAAGTTTATTGTACTGAAAAGATAACTATGAAGCAATTGGCTTTGGTTCCTCCCAGGTGAACCTCCCTATCCACTAGGGAAGAGAAGGCACAGCTGTGGCTTCCTTCCTGCAAGGCATCTTTGAGGAGTGGGCGGGGGGAAAGGTGGGTGTGTGGGAGAAACATAGCCGAGGTGCAGCCTCGAGTACGAATCCAACCCCACCAGGAGTTCTTACAGAATGCTACTGTTCCCGTGCATGAAAAGGGGACGATAGACGCATTATATATCCCTGCCATCGCATCCTTCAAGGGTCTCTGTAATGATTCATTTGTGGGGAACACTGGGGAGCAAATACAGTGCTGTCTGGCTTAGAGAGAAGCTTTCCAGTGATGGGGTGAGGCTCGTTCTCACAGCCCTGGGCAGGTCTGAGCAGGTAGCCCAGGGTTGATCAGCAAACAGCAAGAGGAGAGGGTAGGTGATAGCTTGGGCAAAGAGAGGTCACATGATGCTTCTGGAGGCTCCACTGAGAAGGTGAGGGGCTGTGTTTGTGTGTGTGCATGCCTGCTTGCAAGCACTGAGGAAGACATAACTTCAGTGAGAATTAAGGCCAAGAGCAGGTATAGAGACGAGAAGATTATTTCTTTCTTTTTCCTTCTCTCTCTCTCTCCCTCTCTCTCTCCCCCCTCTCCCTTCCTCCCTCCCCCCTCTCTCATCTATCTATCTATCTATCTATCTATCTATCTATCTATCTATCTATCTATCTATCTATCATCTATCTATTTAAGACAGAGTCTCATTATGTAGCTCTGATTGTCTTGAAGTTTCCTATATAGACCAGACTTGGTCAGTAACTCACAGAGATCCACCTACCTCTCAAGTGCATCACCCACTACTCCCCACCCCCAACCCTCCAACTTAAAAAAAAAAAAGTCATGTTCTCACTTCAGGTGTGGCTGGGCGCATCTAGGCTGCATCTTGGTGCCCAGCTACCTTGCTCCTCCTGAAGGAGCTCACACTGTTGCTGACACCCCCCTGTGACAGGTTTTCTACCCCTAGTGGCAAAATAGTTGCAAAAGCACCGACAGGGCATCCTGCAGCTTAGCCACAGCTCTTTCCCTGACTGGCTCTAGG